>NC_142083.1:77234950-77537980 GCF_054644295.1 Miniopterus natalensis
TGCTTGTCTCAAGTCTTAGCTAATCCCGGATGTGTGCTCCTCCGGAGTCGCCCCGGAATGTGCCCCTCTATACAGAGACTTCTGCACTAGATCATTGCTGAGTAGAGAGTCTTAATAAAATAGATATGGGATAGTCTGCTAACTCAATCCACCTCTGCAGGGTATACAACAGAAGAATTGGAAAGAAACCCAATACCAATAGAAAAAACTCCCTTTATGTGTCACCAGAATTCCCTGGCATTCATTACGCACAGCAGCCTTACTTAATTCTCTCCCTCCTCCTGCCCCTCCCTACCTCCACCCCACCTCCAATAACCAGGGGCTCTACTACAGAATTGGGCTTAATGTCTCCTATTCATTCCCTTGGCGTTGAAAGGGATAATTGGGAGGTAATTGCATTACTGCACAGTTTGTAGTTAACCTTCTCTTTTGGCTCTTAACGTGCATATCTTTGCTCCAGGAGTACATTAAGGGTAATTATAGGCAATTCCCTGCCAGATCCAGAAAGAGAGTTTGAAATGAACATGGGAACCCACCAGGAAGGAAGAGTTAATGTAGCTGAGCTTGAAGCATATCCAAGAAGGTGAACGAATTAAGGTCAACTTGACATGAACTTTGGCCAAGCAAAGCTGGGAAAATTAGTTAGATAAAAGTCCTTTCTTGAGAATTACTTCTTCCTAACAAAACCCAGAGAAATTGTAGGCTCCTTTATTCAATCAAACATCTGAGTTCCTTCTCTCTGCTGGGCTTTGAGCGGGGTGGGGTGGGTGGGGTGGGGCAGGAAGTGTTGAGAAGGTTCTCTAGTGCTTGGCATGGATTGACATTTGTCAAGATACTTCCATAAAAGGCAGTCTCCAAGATAGGTCTTTGGGTTCAGATGTGATGTGCTTTAACCTTCAGCAGTATTTAAAGAAATAAAACTGTCATCTCCATGTAGAGTGTTTAGGAAAAGTCAATTATCTTCTGTATTTGTGCATATGACCCTGGGAAAATGGACATTTATTCAACACTTCCCTTCCATCTCAAATGCAAAATAACCCAGAGGAAATCTTGAGGATGGAAGCTAAACTCAAATAACTAAGCTTCATCAGTTTCAACTCATTTCTAATGAACACAGGATTTCCCATCAGATTCTTCAACTGCCCGGTGCCTCAGTTTCCTCACTCGTATAATAAGTGAGTTGTACCAGGTCACCTCGTGTTTTTTCATCTGATGAGTCTGTACTAATCTTCCTTTTGCTTAATATTAGGTCAAAATATCTTTAAAGCAGGCTATCCAGGTATGGATATTGTTGAAAGAGTCTTAATGCTCTGTCTACCTGTGGCTATTAAAAAAAAAAAAAGAATTTGGCAACCATACATTTTCTGTCCGGCTGGAAGCAAAAGAAGAACCAACAGTTCTCTATTGATCAACAAGATTCACTTCTATTACTTTCCATCTTCCATCATGGACCAAACTGAGAGGGCCTTTCTTTTCAAGGTCAGGCCCCAGAAGGAAAGCGTGGTGAGCAAGGTGGATTGTTGAGTGTTGAGTTTCATTGACTGCATGGCTTTCTTTGCAGAAGCAGCCCTGGTAGTTCAAGGATTGCAGACAGTATTGATGAGGATTAATGATCCTGTAAATAGGTGTTTAAAATAAATAAAAGGAGGAAAACAGGGATTAGGGAGAAGCTGCAGTGGGTTAGTAAATGAGGTGTTCGACTGCCAGTTCCTACAAGATTATTTTAGCAATTAGCAGGAAACATTTTGTCACAAACAAAATAAACCTGCAATCAGAAAATAATTTGCAATCAGCTTTGCAAGTAAAATAGCGTGCTCTCCTGTCAGTCGAAGGCATTTTGAGAATTAAGTGATCAAGTGAAGAGTGATGCTTTCAGAAGATAAATGGTTAGAAGCAATTATCGTGGCAATTAGTCAACTGCGACACACCAACTGGAGGCATTTCACAGAAAGAGTTTCCTTTGAAGAAGCCGTCCTGCTGCACCGAGCGCAGAAGCACCGCCAGGGGAAGCTGAAAGCCCGGTCCTGGAAATCAGCAAGTGCACTCATCAAAGTGCCCGGCCAGCCACAAAGGCTGCTGTCACCCTCTTAATGGATGCATGCCCCTGCCCGCTCTGCGTGGACTAGTAACAAACTCCTCAAATATTTCCGAGGTGCGTGGTCTCGGCTCACACTTAAATTTCTTTGGAGACCAAAAGGAGGGGTGAAAGTGGTTTCTGCAGATGATCAGTCATTCGAGCAATTAGAGGCCCACTCTGAAGAGACCATTACTAGGCAAGTTATCAATGTTTTGCCTAATTTTTTACTGCTGACCAGGAGGACTCAATTCAGAGGGAACTTAATTGACTTTCCCTCCTTACACTTATGTTAAAATGGAAAAATGCAAATCAAGAAGAGTATACAGACTCTCAGTGTACTTACAGGGACTGCTAATCTTTCCCCAAAGGGGAAGGACAGTCTAGATTTGCAGAATTTGTGTGTACTAAAGGCAGGAAGATTCTAAAGTGAGTTTTCAGGGCACCTCCATCTCAGTCAACTGGTTGCTATTCACACATTACCCAGCATTTTCCTGCCTAATTTTTCTCTTAAATATTTATAAAACTTGCCTAGGCTGCAAAGATCCAAGAAATAAAATAGAATTATCTTAATAAAGGAAAGGTTGGGAGGTGTCATTCTGATTTAGAAAGCCCATTTCGTGGTATGTGTTGGAACAAGAAATAATTAATTTGAAAAGTCCTTGATCTCTGACTGCTGTTGCATTAATGATATTATAGTATTAAATATAATAATATTTCACCTTCATTATCCTTGCGCTCAGTCTGAGTCCTTGTCTTCATGGCAAGAGCCGTGTCCACGGCTGGAGATGATTAAAGTATAAAAGATTGAAATTGAAAGGGGTAATTTTGTGAAGCTGACTATTTACTCTCGATCTTAGCCACTTCTGAACTCAGATATCTCTTTGTCTCTCTCTCCGCCTTTTCATTTTGAAAGAGTTTGGCTAATTCATTTTCATCACTCACTATATTTCTTTCACAGTTCTGAGTTTATGTTCTACTCAAAGTCAAATAAAATAGTGTTATGGACTGAATGTTTGCATCTCCCCCAAATTCTTAGGTTGACATTATAAACCTCAATGTGATGGTATTTGGAGGTGGGGACTTCGGGAGGTAATTAGGTCATGAGGGTGGAGCCCTCAAGAAATGGACTAGTGCCCCTATGGAAGGGACAAAAATCTTTCTTGGGCTCATTCTGCCATGTGAGGAACCAGAAGTCAGCAGTCTGCAATCTGGAAAAGAGATCTCACCAGAACCTGGCCAGATTGGTGTCCCGACCTTGACCTCTCAGCTTCCAGAACTGGGAGAAATACATTTCTGCTGTTTATAAGCCACCCGGCCTTAGGTACTTTGTTAGGGCAGCCGGAGCTGACCAAGACACTGAGTTTGTCAGTGTTCATTTTCATCAAGTTGCCGATGGGCTGCATTTCTTTATCTCTCTATTTTGTTGGCACAGAGGAGAATCGGACAGACCCGTGCCAGCTGGAGAAGCTCACACGGCTGTGGACCAGACCCACGACAGGGGCTGAGGCAGGGGTCGGCCTCCCCGACCAGCTCCGTGTGTCTGTGAACCTGTGTTTGAACTCTGCCCCCTTTGCTACGGGGCCACTCCTCCAGACACTGCTGTGACCCTCCAAGCCCTTTCTGTTTTATCTGTTTTTCACAACAGGGGACACCCCTGCTACCACTAGGGACATCACTCCAGACCTCTGGGAAATTTGTGGCACTTCATTTTCCACCCTCACACTCAGTTCTTGGATTGGGCCTCGTGCCTGTTGCCCGGGACCACCTATGGGGATGTGTGACAACCCCATAGCAATTTCTGTATGTGCAGCAAAGCCCTCATTGTGGATCTGATTCTATTTTTTTCTTTTTTGTTGTTGTTGAACCTCATATTTTTTGCTCCTCCTAAGTTTTGTGATTTTTCTTGTAAGCTCATTTATTGAAATACATATCCGTGAAGCTCTTCGAGGGTGTGTTCAGAGAATGTACATCTGCATCAGTTTCCTTGGGGACATTGGCCAGTCACTTGGAGGCACTACCAATTTAGGACCACTTTAAGTTCTCAAATTGGGCTTAAAAAAATAAATTTAATTTAATTCCCAAGACTCTGTGAGTGTGCGGTTGGGACAAGGAATTTTCAATGGAGACTAAGAAATAACCCCCACCTCCCCCTGCCACATCCTTCCTTCTAAGCAAGGAAGCTTACCTTGTCATCTTCTGCAAGGAAAGAGCTCTTTTCCAGTTCTTACCTCATTGAAAGTGTAGCCCCCAGGGAGCCCGGCATTGTACAGGATGTCTGATCTCATTCCCAACCTGGTGTAGATTCTGGCTGTCTTCTTTCCCCTGTGTGGCCACAAAGTGCAAGTGCAGGGTCCTGGGGGCATTGAACATGACCCCAGACTTGACAGCCGCTGGACTCAGCATTCTGCTACACTCCTGGGTTTCTGCTCCCATTTCAGGTTTTAGCTTTCAAAGATTTTCTTACTTTTCAGCCTACTAAGTTATGTATTTAAAAAGACATTAAAAAAAAAAAATCCAGCACTTTTAGTTATTTTGCAGTGGTTGGATTTTTTAGTCTATCTAGTTCACAGCACTGCCAGAAGGCTGCTAAGGGTACTTTTGCCTCTCCCTTGTGATAGGTATGCCATTTTGCTGTCTGTATAGATATTTGTTTATCTTTCCCCTTTTGTTGGATTGCCAAATTTAGTATGGCCCATGTGCCCATCACTATGATTTGCCAATATGCATGTTCAAGGAATAGAGTACTTAGAAAATGGAATTTAGCTGAGTTTATGACTCTGTGTTTGCTATAATAAGGATGTGCCTTAGACAGGAGAGGCTATGCTGTGCTGCAGTAACAAATAAACCCTGAAATCTCAGTGGCTCAAGCAGAATAAGTACATTCCTTCTCCTAATATTGTCTATGTGGGTCTTGCTATTTTCCTGGGAATCTCTCTGCCTCTGTGGGGACCTAAGTTTCTTCGCTATTGTAGCTAGGCCAGCTAGAATGCCTAATGCTTGAGCTGACAGTATTAGGATATGGAACCTGTTGGGGGTGATTAAGTCAGGAGGGTGGAGCCCTTATGAATGGGATTAATGCCCTTATAAAAGAGGCCTCATAGTGCTTTCTCACTACACCATATAAGGACACTTTGAGGAGTTGACTATCTATGAATCAGGGAAAGAGTCCTCACCTGACCATGCTGGTGCCTTGATTTTGGACTTCCAGCCTCCAGACTGAGAGAAACAAATTCCCGCGTTTCAGCATCTCGGTCTGTGGCACTTTGTTAAGCAGCCCGAGCCAACTGATACCCAGAGGAGAGAGGAAAGGGGAGAGAGAGGGAAATATTTGTTGAGCATACATACCTTTTGTCAGATACCACAATAGGACCTTTTCACATATTATTTTATCCTGTCATTATAATCACTGTGCAAAATAGATTTTTATTATCTCCTTTTTATAGAGAAATAACCACAATTGTAAGGGGTGAAGAAACTTTCCCACCACTATTTAATGAATCCGGGCAGATCTAGGACTGACGTGGAGGTCTGTCTCTCTCTGCAGACTGTGCTTTTGCCTCTGAAATGAGGGTTAGCAACTTTTTCTGCAAAAGGGCCAGAAAATGGTTATTTAGGGCTTGACAGGACAGACATCCTCTCGAGTAACTACTTCACTCTGCCTTTGTAGCACAGGGCAGCCACAGACAATGTGCGAACAAATAGCCATGGATGTATTCCAGTAAATTGTTATTGACAAAAATGGCAGTGGGCTAGAGTCATTGGCCATATTTTTGATGACCTCTGCTCTATAATATTCTCCTTTTATGGAGTTTGGCCCATTCTGTGCAGAGGACTTGAGACAGAAAGACCAGTATGTAGGAAGGCATGGATATATGGGAGTGTGTGGTGTACTCAAGAGATGGAAAATAATTTGATGAAATGGGAGCAGATGGTGTTAATTTGAGTTATGGGACTTGAGGAGGCAGGAAATGTTGAAAATGTAATTGGGGTCCAGGTCATGTTTATGTACTTGTTGAGCAAAGCTCTACCATGTGGCAGGCCCTTTGTTAGGCTCTGGGAGCTCCCAGTGGAGGGCACGAAGACCAGTCCTTGTCTTTGAAGGAGATGACAATTTGGAAGGGAGAGAGACATGGTGAGGAATTATTTAAGGGGAGGAGTGAGCAGACAGTAGGAGCATTAGGACACTAACTTGAAGTCTCATCCAGAGGGTGTCATCAACCGTCTTCCCAGAGATCAGATAGGACGGAGCATTGCTTGTTGAGCAGAGTCAGAATTAATAAAATAAATACTCCGGTATCTTTCTTAAGAATTTCCTAAATGTGGACCTGGGCTTTTGGAGACCAAAGCTGGTGTGACAATTTGAAAGAGTTAACACATTCCATTTGGAAGGAAAAAACAACCATGTGGCGACAGAGAATTTGTTCTCTTCTTTGGGTGGCAGCCACAGGATTCCTCGCCAATTAGTAGCATCTGGTCCTCATCGAAGATGCATCCCTGGTTGAGCTGGCAGGTATCTCTGGATGTGACACTCTGTGAAGTTCCTGATGGGCCATCTGTGATGTCTTCCCTTCCCAGATACCTCAGTCCTCCCTTCCCTGCCAGCCAGTCTGCCTTTCATGAGAAATATTTTTAAACACTTAGACCTGAGAGCAGGAATAGCTGTAGTTTTTTTAGAGACTAGGGTGAGATTCCGAGTTGGCTTTTTCCAAATTTAATAAAAGGCAACAGTGCTGACTGAAATAGCTATGACTTGTTGAGCACTTACTCCATGCTGGGCCTTATATTCAGCATTTTGCCAAAGTTGTTTTTACATGCATCATCTCATTTAATTCTGAAAGCACCTGTGTGAGGATATAAGTGCCATCATTACTCCAAGTTACGAACGAGGAACCCAAATCTCAGAAAGGTTACTTCCCTGGGCCAACATCACAGTCTCTAAGTGCCTGAGTCAGGATTCCAGCCCAGTGTTGTCTGAGTCAGCAGCTCAGACCCTGACATCCAACATATTGGGAGATCTGAGACTAACGTCATATAGAAGCAAAATTTTAAGGTGGTGTTTCTGAGAGGAAAACGCTTTTTTTAAATTTTGTACTTTATTATTATTTTTAAAAAAATATATCTTTATTGATTTCAGAGAAAGGAAAGGAGAGGGAGAGAGAGATAGAAACATCAATGATGTCATAGATTGGCTGCCTCCTGCATGCCCCCGACTGGGGATCGAGCCCACAACCAGGGCATGTGCCCTGACCCGGAATCAAATCCCGATCTCCTGGATCCTAGGTCAATGCTCAACCGCTGAGCCATGCCCAGCTGGGCAGAAATACTTTTTTAAAAAAATGATTATTTCTTATTGATTTTCAGAAAGAGAGGAAGGAAGAGAGAGAGAGAAACATCAATATGAGAGCAAAACATTGATGGGCTGCTTCCTGCATGTCCCTGACTGGGGATCGAGCCCACAACCTATGTGCCTTGACTGGGAATCGAACCAGCAGCCACTTGGTGCATGGGGCGATGCCCAACCAACTGAACCACACTGGCCGGGACTTATTTTTTCTGCTTCTGGGTAAAATTAGGGTCCTATCATCCTGGGGGGGGGGGGGAGTCCCATCACCTGGGGAGTTCCCTTCCTGATAAACAGTGTCATAATTACATACATAAGAGCAACAGCACATTTATAGCCTGTCTCACAGTTCCCAAGATGCTCTTATAGATTTAGGACACCAAGAGGTTGCTCTCTGCTCAAGGTCCTCCGAGCCCAGTGTTTTCACAGGCTCGCAGATACTCCATTCTCCTGTTCAGGCAGGGCAGGGCTGTCTCCTGGAACTTGCTTCTACTCCCAGTTCTCAGAAACCCTGGCCCTGCACTTCCCTCCCATCTAAACCCAATAAACTGGCCTGTTTTCCAAATGGACTCTGCTGGGAGGGAGGAAGAGAACTGGGCTCAGTTTGCTTTTCAAATGCATCATCTTTGTTCACTGGGAAAGAAAAGGCCTGGGTCTTAATGAAAAATAAAGAATTCTGCAGATGGGTTCTTCAGTGTCCTGTCTAAGGCCCAGATGGAGAAATTTAGAGTCACTCAGCTTGTGGTCTTTTATTTTAAGTAACAGTGGGATAAACAGGCCAGGGTAGCAACTGAAAACTCTAGTTATCTTCCTAAATTGATGATACATCTGGCTACTTCACCCCCTTTCAATTTCAAAAGCAATTTGTCTGAAGCCTCCAATTTAAAGCCTATAGATCTTCTCTAAACTAAATAATAGGCTACACAACTCTCTGGCTTCCCAGAAAAAGACAAAAACTCTCTCTCCCCTCCCCCTCTCTTTCTGTGTGTGTGTGTGTGTGTGCACGCGCGTGCGCATGCATGTGGGTGGTAATGGATTGGGGTGGATGGGATGAGAAGAGAAGCGTTCCAGCTGCCTATTGAATTTAAAGCTCCTGGGGATTTGGGATCCATGGAATGATCAGCAGTCCTGTTGGGCCTGGCCTGCCATTCAGACGTAGACAGCGAAGGGAGGACTCAGGGTCTCTGAGAGCTGAGCAATCCTGAGTGAACCTATTCCACACTCTCCCTTCTGGCCCTGCACCTCATTACTGTCTCCTGAGCCATTTCCTTGGTTTTCAAACTGGTTCTTGCCCCTGGAATCACCCTCTCTACCCCCAGTTCCAAGCACCTTCCAACAGGTTCTTTTCCAACATGCGCACCTGCTTAGCTCACTCCCCTACTCAGAGCGCTCAGGGGTTACCCACTGAATTCAGTAAAGATTCCTCAGGTTAATATTTAAACCCCTTCAAAGTGGGTCCAAAACCAAAGCGTGCCCTCTTCCGCACCCCCCGTGGGCACCTCACTCTTCTAGAAGGCGGCTCTCGTGCTCCACAATGGGCTCTTTGCTCTTCCACCTCTGACCTCTGTCTGCTGGGTTCCCGCCCCTGGAACTCCCTCCCCCTCCTCCGGCTCCTCGTGCTTAACAGAAGGGCTGCCTGTGTTTGCAATGGCAAAACACAATATTTTTAGAGCTGGAAAGATTCTCTGAAGTTGGGAAAGTCATTTTCTTTGGAAATGTTATTTTCTCATTTCTACGTCTCCCACAAGATCCTGCTCGGTGTTGCATCCCTGGAAACGCCTGACTCTCCTGGCAAGTTCCAGGTGCTCAGTGAATGAATGCATGAGTGACTGAGGACGTGGAAGGGCAGGAGGTCTTCCTTTCATTTCATTTTGTCCATGGCTATACAATCACAGTCTCCTAGGATTTTTTCCAGAGCTAGAGATGAGCTGGTCCAACTTCGGACTGAGAGCGAGGTTAGGCGAATGGTGTCACCTGGCAAGTTGGTGTCACCTGGCAATTTAGTGCCAGAAGTAGGACCAGAACACAGAATTCTTAATTCTGAGCCCCAAGCTTTTTCTTTGCTTCTATGTGGCTTCTGTTATTACATCAGTTGTCCTAGTTGTCAGTATCTGTCACATCCATGGGGCCCTTTCTGGTGGCAAAGGCTGGCCGGCCACTTGCGGACGCCTCTTTCCCACTCTGTGATGCCTTCATAGGACAGGGCGTTAATTAATGAGTTCCCTCATTCCACAGACACTGGCTGAGGGGTGCTTACATGTGGGAGCTCAAAGTTGAGGAAGACTCCGTCTGGCCCCCCAAGGAGCCTTGGCCAGACTGGAGGCACGAAGAGAAAGTAAGAGGAAGGCAGGGCAAGAAGCAGCAGTCTCTAGTGTGGGTGGGGCAAGAGGTTGGATGGCTTTTTGAAGAGGGGGCATTTGAACTGGATTTGGAAGGTGAATAGGACTTTCAGGAGGAGGGTGTCTGCGAGGAGTGTGATTCCCACAGAGAGAAGTTCCTGTGCTAAGGCCCGTGGCATAAAAGGCTGTGATATGTTTGGGGTAACTGGGAGAAGGGTCACGTTCTTGCAGCAGGTAGAGCCTGAGAAGGAGCCCAATAGGGTAGGTGGGGCCAGAGTACCAAAGGCAATATATGCCAAGCTAAGGAGATGGTGCTGTGTCCCACGAGCAAGGGGAGGTATTAGTTTGCTAGGGCTGCCGTAACAAAGTGCCACAGCCTGGGTAGCTTAACAGAAATTTATCTCCTCATGGTTCTGGAGGCTGGAAGTTGAGATCAAGGTGCTGGCAGGGTTAGTTTCTTCTGAGGCCTCTCTCCTTGGCTTGCAGGTGGCAGTCTTCCCCTGTGTCCTCACATGGCCTTCCCTCTGTGTGTCTGTGCCCTAATCTCCTCTTTTTATAATGACACCTGTCCTATTAGATTACACCCCAGTGACCTCATTTTAACTTAATATCTCCTTAAAGCCCTTATCTTCAACTACTGTCACATTCTGAGGTCCTAGGAGTCAAGATGTCAACATAATGAATTTCAGAGGACACAACTCAGTCTGTAGCTGGGGACAAATTAAGGTGTGGGTTTTTTTCTTTTTTTTTTAAGAATTCATTTGGAACACTAGACTCTCATTTTCTCATTAATCCTTCCTCTGAAGGGCCTATAAATATAGATGCCATCTGCTGCCCTGCAGCGTGTGATAACTGGTCCCCACTTAACAGTGGCTTCCTTACAAGCAGGAGGAGGGTTTCCACTGAACCCACAGGAGGCCGGCCCTCCATGTGGATCCCAGCCAGTGAGAGGCCAGAGACAATCCTGTAGTTGTGTCGGACTCCAGGGCCTCCAAGTTGATGGAAGGATGCCAGAATTCCAAGATTCTCTGAGTCTGGACTAGTCAGGCACTTGTGTAATGTTCCTTGATTCAGAAAGAGTGGTTTCTTCCCTTCCTCCAAGTGCCGAGCCTGAGCGCATTAAAAAAAGTTCCTTCTTCCAGAGCAAAGTGGCAGCTGCTGGCCCTGGTTGATGGCATCTCTGTGTTGATTAAGGGGAATAGTCATCACGTGGATGTGGCCGAGCTCCCCTCCGATGTGGCTTGCCCAGGCAACACCTTCCTGGAGTTCCTTTCCACTGGCTAGTTGCTCCTGCACTCTTGCTCTGAAGGACAATTTGACCCTCCCATTAATTACTTTTAAAGTTCTAGATTTCAATTAGGAAGTTAATTACTTTTTGCCATATTGCCCACATTAAAGACATTTTCATTATTAAGTCAATTTGTTAGAATCGAGGAACCTTGCCAAGACAGAAGAATTATAGTTCAAGGAGCCATTCACTTTCATTTCCTGCTTTGAGGTGATGGAGCGGAAAGCTTAATTTTGGATATTTTCTGTTCATTTAGCAAATATTTGTGAACCATTACTTTGTGCTACTAGGCACTGTGCTAGGCTACAGAGGATGCAAAAGTAGGTGCAAAGACACATGGCCCATGTCTTCAAGGGGCCCAAGATCTAGCAGAAAAGAAACAATTTAAATCAGGTATCTGAGTATTATAGGATGGCATGCACAAAACACTATTGGGACAGAAGAGGAGAGGAGTGATTGATTTTGGAAGCCTTTGCAGAGGAGATGAAATTTTACATAGATCTTTATATAGGCATTCACCAGCCAGATAAGAGGGAAGGGTATCAGTTTCTTCGAACTCTTTTAACATACCACAAACTGAGTGGCTTAAAGAACAGAAATTAATTTTTTCTCAGTTCTGGATGATAGAAGCCAGAGATCAAGTGTGTCCTCGAGGTCATGCTTTCCCTGAAGGCCCTAGGACAGATCTGCCCAGGCTTCTCTCCCCGCGTGCCAGGGTTCCTTGGCTTGCGGTTAGTGTAACTCTAGTGTGCACACGGCGCCCTCCACGTACCTCCGCATTGCTTCCCTCAATGCATGTCTGTCTCTGCACCCAACTTTCCCCTTTTTGTAAGGGCACCAATCGTATTGGGTTGGGACCCACTCTAAGACCTCATTTCGACTTGATCATCTCTGCAAAGACCCTATTTCTAAATAAAGTCAGATTCTGAGGTACCAGGAATGAGGGCTTCAATATGAATTTTTCGGGGACACTATTCAACCCATAACAGCACCAGGGGCAGAAGAAATAGGATGTACAAAGGTGTGGGGTTCTGAAGGATCAGCCTATTTGGGAGACGGGGAGACATGGATGTAGCTGGATTGTAGGTGACCTTAGGCTATTCTTCTCTAAAGGAATGTTCAAGGCTGCTGAGTCCTTACAATTTAAAAAGTAGTTATTACTTTTTATTTATAGTCTTTATTTGTATATTCACATATATACATAATTTTGCACAAGACATAAACTCAATCATTCATGTGCTTAAAAAACCCTCTACGCTCTTTCCCCCTTTTCCCTTTCTTGCATATCTCACCCTTTTCTTCCCCATCCAATCATATTGGCTCCTCCCCACCTCACTGCCACCCCATCACTGTACCCCTCCCAGGTGCCCAGGCTACTAACGCAGGTGCATCCTTCCCTGTTTGTATTTATCTAGTTCTATACAGGTGTTTACACACAAACATATACAAGTTTTCATGTCACTGTTTATTTTACAAATAATAGTGTCTTTTCATTAATGGTCTTCCGCATTACTCTACAGGACCGTGCGAGAATCCCTCTAAGTCACGCATTTTTAACAAGGGTGGTATTGACCCCAAGGAGACAAAAATTGGTTCTTAGGAGATGAAAAAAAAAATCTTAGGAATTACAATGGTCTAAGGCCCTCCAAAGCTCAATCCTGTTTGACAACATAAGCAGATGTAGGGTATATTTCTGCGGTATTAAGAATCATGGGATGGGGGACCCTGAAAACAGCTTGGGAAACACTGCTCTAAACCATCCAGTGTGACTCTGAGCTTTTCTTCTTAATGGCTGCACTCTGGTCCACGGTGTGGATGGACCACCGTTTATTCGCCTCTTCTTCTGCTTATGGCCATTCATTCTGACTCTAGCTCTTTGCCATACAAAGGAGGCTGCAGTTAACTGATTGTTGCTTTTGTTTATGTAGCAAAGAGTGGGGCTCTTGGTCACAGCATATCTGATTTTTAATTTTGTGGCAAATGCTACCAGATTGCTTTCCCAAAGGTGGAAATATCTCACGTCTGAGGAGAGTCTTTCCCTGCTCACAATGGATACCATAGCTATGTTTCCAGTGTTTTCCACTCTGACGAGTGTAAAGTGATATCTTATTATGACTTTAATGTGCATTTCTCTGCCTAGCAGCGAGTTGAATATCTTTTTATGTATTTATCAGCCATGTAGACTTGCTCTTCTGTGAGTTGTCTATGAATGTGTGGTAGGCTCCATTTTCATATAGTGGTGTTTATTTTTTCTTTTAAATTCCCAAGAGCTCTTTCTGTATCATGGATGTTAACCTTTGTCTAGCATCTGTACTAAAGTACTTTTTCCAGGTTATTTGTCTTGACTTTGTTTATGGTTCTTTTGTACCTAAAGTTTAAAATTTTACATACTTTAGTATTTGGGTTTTTATCTTGTAGTTGTGGGTTTCTAGTCTTAGGAGATTTACTTAGACTCTCCAACTTGACATGTAGTCACCTAGATTTTCTTGCAAAGTTTTTGGTTTTATTTTTTGTATTAAGTTTTTAATATGTGTGAAAGTTTTGTTGTTTTTTTTTTTTTGTATAAGAGATAATATGGGTTACCTGTTTTTACTTTTTTCAGATTGATGAGTTTGCCAAAACATTTTATAAAAATCTACTCATTTCCTTTTGAATTAAACTGCTATCCTTGTCATAAATTAACTTTTCATACACAAAGGCATCTAATTCTGGGTCCTCTGCCATGTTCCACTGATTTATCCATTCCTGGGTCAAAGCTAAATTGATTGATGCTTCTTTAAGACACTTATACAATTCCACAAACATACATGCAAGCACACACACACAAAACCTCTTGTCAGGATTTTACACAGACTGCGTTAAAATTATATATTAAATCTTGGGAACTCTGAACATGCCATATTTTTCCAATTTTTCAGAATTTGTTTTATGTATTTTAATAAACATTTACTGTTTTCTTCATGTGTGTTTTGTACCTTCCTTCATAAGTGTATTCATAACTATTTTATGGTTTTCAACACCATTTTAAAAGGAGTATTATGAGAATAAAGAAATGTATTGGTTTTTGTTCGTTTGTGTTAACTAAGACCACCTCTCTGGACCAGCGAGGGAATGGAGAGCAGTTCAATGCAATTGGGAGATAGGATTTTTGTAAACTATACTTTATAATATAATACAGTGTTTTACAGGAGTGGTCTCTGGGGTTTTTTAATGAATTCTCAGGACAGTAATGAAAGAGAGGCTACTCTCTCATGCCAGGGTGGTGATGTGTTTTTCTGAGAGAACTGAAGTTCCTTTAATGCCCACACTCATTGCTGCATCTGCATGAGACCCACAGCCACTCTGGGGGGTGGTGTGTTGGGCAGGGAGGCGGCCCCAGGAGAGTCCCCTGCCTCCTGACCCGGCTGCTTCCACCGCTATCTGGCTGAGTGACCCCTGGAGAAGCTGCCTTTGCCTTTCTCATGGCTGATTTTATGCTCTTTGGCCCTTCCCAACTTTCCTGGAGGATGGTTTAGGGCATTTCTTCCAGATTTAAGTAACTGGACACCTTGCCCATCCCTGAGTGTCAGTCTGCGCCAACTGCCTCAACAAAGCACCATAGCCCAGCCAGGCATGGTTCAGTGGTTAAGTGTTCATCTAGGATCCAGGCAATCGGGGTTCGATTCCTGGTCAGGGCACATGCCCGGGGTTGCGGGTTCGACCCCCAGTCGGGCGCGTGCAGGAAGCAGACAATCAGTGACTCTCTCATCATTGATGTTTCTATCTCTCTCTCTCCCTCTCCCTTCCTCTCTCTGAAATCAATAAAGATATATTTAAAAAACAAAAACAAAAAACAAACCACCACAGACTGAGCTGCTTAAACAACACAAATGTATGTTCTCACAGTCCTGGAGGCTGGAAGTCCGAGATCAAGATGTGGGCAGGGTTGGTGTCTCCTGAGGCTTCTCTCTTTGGCTTGCAGACAGCCACCTTCTTCTTCTGTCTTCATGTGGTCTTCCCTCTGTGTCCAAATTTTCTCTTCTTGTAAGTCATATTGGATTCAGGCCCATCCCAATGACCTTATTTTAACTTAATCTCCTCTTTAAGGTCTCTATCTTCAAATAGTCACATTCTGAGGTGGGGTGGGGTGGGGTTGGGTTAGGACTTCCACACATGGATCATGGGGAGGAAGGCACAGTTCAGCCCATGACACTGAGGGCCAGCTGAGAGTCTGAACAGACCTCAGACTTGGGTGTGGGGCTGCCTGCTTGCCCCTTCTGCTCTTCCATTTTATAATAAGTCACTGTAAGGCAGCCCAAGGTAGCTATTCATGGGAGAGAGAGGCATGAGCTTCCCACTCAGGCCTGCAGTCCTCTGCCACGGACACTAGCTCATTGTGAGAAACAAGTGAGGTGGTATTCTGAAAGATGCCTTCGTGGTGAACGGCCCATGAGGGTTCTTCATGAACGACCATGCTCCTTTCTGAGATGGAGTTGTGACTTTGTTACATCAACACTTGTTTAGTAGAGCCCCTGGGTGTCAGATAGTGAGCTTATTTCCAACAGAAGACCAGGGGGAATTGAAACAGAGCAGCTTTTTCTCACAGGTCCTGGAGGAGGGCGTGGCACTCCTCGAGGGGCCACGTGGGGAGGTAGGCAGGGTGCAGGAGAGAGAAGCAGGCCCTGCACGTGCCTTTATTAGGTCTGTGGGTGGAGTGCTTGGGAGTTCCCGGGCTAAGGCTGGCTTGGTCAATTCAGACCAAAAAGAGCGCGTTGTGGTAAGCTCCATGGGGGTCTTATTAAGGGGCACACCAGGGGCAGGCCCTGGAAGATGGAGACACTGTTTATCACAAGGGCCATCTGGGGAGTCATATTAGGGACTTACATTTATTGGTGACTCCGTAGACTGCTCTCTGAGGGGCTAATTTCTGTTTAAGGCCCCTGCAGGCTGCTTGGCTAAAGGAAATGGATGCAGAAGCAGCAATACCGTGAGGCGGTTCAGCCAAGCTCTCCGCAGAGGGGACTGGTGCTGAGGCAGACAGCACAGCTAGTCTTTGGACCAGCTCACGGGGCCCAGGGTGAGGGTTTCCCACACATCACCCGACAGCGCCTAGCACTGGAGTCGGTTAAAGATGACCACATATTCTTTGAAACTCTTCTCCGTGAGAGATGGAGTCTGTGACACCTCCCTTTACACCTGGGAGGCTCGATGGCTGCTTGAACAAGAGAAGTGATGCTGTGCCAGTTTCTGGGCCCAGATCTTAAGAGAAGGGCAGCTTTTATTCCTTGTTTTTGAAGCCCAGGCAGCCCCATGGAAAGGAAAGCAAGGCCATGTGGAAAGGAAGCAAGGCCCTCAGATGGAGTCCCAGCCAGTACCTATGTGCCAGCCAAGCGAGTGCCCCATCTCGGAACTGGGCCCCCCAGCCCTGGCGAGCTGCCTCAGTTACACTGCCTGGAGCAGGGATGAGCTGCCCCTCCCGGCCCTGCCCAAACTGAAGATTTGTGGGCAAAGTTAATGATCGTTGTTGGAGCCGCTTTCTTGGGACAATTTGTCCCAAAGCCCCACATAACTGGAGCAAACACGCACCTTGGCACTAACAGTGTACTGCACACCAGGGAGGTCATGGGTAAAAGTTCATCCTAAACGTGGCTTATCCGTTGCAGTGCAGCTATTTGACCAGTTCTAGTCAACTGGCCGTAGACACATCCGTCACTCACAGATCAAGTCTGTTTCTTTGAGCTTTGTGGGCAGATTGGTTCTATTAGGAAGATTAGGCATTTCTCCATCCCAGGCGGGGTCCCTGGGCCCACACAGCACGGAGGGGAGACAGCTGCAGGCCCAGGTGGGGGAGCTGCCACTGGCACTTAGCCGAGGAGGGAGGAAGCCTGTCTGTTCCTCCTTCCCTGGGACCAGGTGGAGATGGCGCTCTCCTTATAATTAGAGGCACGAAGAACACCCTTGGGCCTCGGCATCCCCATAAAGCGCTCCACAAGCACAGTGGAGCTGTTGACAATGACAAAACAGATGGTGTGACAGAGATCGGAGTTACTCACTGGAGGGCTCATATTACCTCCAAGAAGGAGGCTGTAAACAATGCAGCACCACTTCCCACCTTCCAAATTAGCTGGAAAAATAAAAGAGAATGGAGCGTTACTCTCAGCAGCAGGCTCTTGAGGCTCCAGTGACACCCGGCCGCCTCTTGCAGCCTCTTGTCCCACCTATCTTGGGGAGCCCCGGCTGATGAGATGCGCTGAACATTATTAACGCCACTTTGCCGAAAGTGCTGCACACTCAGACTAATGCCTTATGGCATTTGCTGCTTTCCTGGGGCTCCAAAGATGGAGAGAAAGTCCTGAAATAGCAACTCGATGCTGGTCGTCAAGGCAACAGGATCCTTCAGGATGCACCGGGGAGGTGCCGTGCTTGGCACTGGGAGGGAATGGGAGAGAAGGAATCGCAAACTCAGATGCTACCCTCCACGAGCCTACATTCTTCTTGGGAAAACAAGGGGTTGGTTTGTCAATCTCTCAGGGCAGAACCCTACCTAGGTCCCAAAGAGCATGAGTCCAGCAAGATAGTAACTGTTAATATCTGTGTTAACAGTTATTGGTGTTAATAAAAGAGAGTCACGTGTGCAAATAAGTTTCCAAAACACACTGGGCAAAGCTAAATACTGCTTTGCTTCTCAGAATCCTTACTAAGCTCATGTGCCCTGGACTGTTCAAGAGGGAGTGATTGTTTGCCACACTTCCCCAAATCATCTGACTTTGGAAATGCTTGTTCACAGGGCATTTCAGGGGATTGGTAAACCACAGAATGGTTTTAGGAACCTAGAATTAGGAAATAATACAAAGCAGTGTGTAATTAAGTTCTTAGAATGTGTGGAATAGTTCAGGAGTCCAACAGAATTCAGAGCAGGGAGAGTCAGTGCTGGCTGGGCAGATGGGGAGGCTTCATGGAGGAGAAGTCTTGCTTCATGATCTGAGTCTTGCAGATTCTAAGTGGGTGGTGAGAGTGGAGAGTGAACTCTCTGGGGATGTGCGTGGTTCTTCTCCTGGAACCCAGAGAGCATTTGTGAGGATATGATGGTGCTGCCTAGGGTTCAACAGGTCATATATACCTCACTACCAGGAACTATAAGAGGGAAACTTTTCATGTGCTATTCCTGCTCCTGGAATGACCTTCACCAATGCCTTTGACAGTACATTCCATTATCACCTCCTCCTAGAAGTCCTCTCTTATGCTCTGGAATGAATGATTTCTTCTCCACTCTTTTTTTTTTTTTTTTTTTAGGGCAGACTCTGCAATTGCCAATGTTATCCATCCATCAATCCCTGATTCCTTTTGTCTTTTTGGATTTTTTTTTTTTATTGTAGCAAGATATACAGACACACACACACATACAACAAAATTTTCCTTTGTAACCATTTTTAAATGTTCAGTTCAGTGGTATTAATTAGATTCACAATGTGGTACAGACATCAGCACTATCTACTTGCAGAATTTTTCATCACCCCACATAGAAACCCTGTATGATTAAAGCACTCACTCTTCATTCCTCCCTCCCCCAGACCCTGGTAACTTCTAATCTATATTCTGTCTCTATAAATCTATCTCTTCTAGATATTTCATGTAAGAGGAATTATACAGTAGTTTTCCTTTTGTATCTGACTTCTTGCATTTAGCATAATGTCTTCAAGATTCATCCACATTGTAACATGTGTCAGAATTTCCTTCCTTTTCATGGATGAATAATATTCCATTGTATGGATAGGACACATTTTGTTTATCCATTTATCCATCAATGGCACTTTTGGATCTTGTGAATAATGTTGCTCTAAATGTGGGCTTACAAATATTGTCTCGTGTCCTCTTGTGGATTGTCTCTGCTTCCTCCACAGTGGTAACTGTGTCCTATCAAAATCTACTTGTTTGCATGCTGGGTATCCCTTCTTGAATGTGAGATATCAGCCAGCAGGTCTTTGTTGAGCATCTCCTATGTGTCTGACACTTTGCTGGGCACTGTGGGTAATGTACAAGCTAGAAGTCCTGCCCTTTGGGAAAACAGAATTGTTCTGCCTACTGTGGTGCACATGCAGTGGACATAGGGTGACCTGATACTACCTAGGGTGTGATCAGAGCTGAAACAGGATAAAAAGCACCATGAGGGTGGGAGCCCCATGTTGGGGAGACTACTCACTTTTGTGTCTGAGATACTCCAATATTTTGCAACCCAGAGCTCAGTATATTTACCCCAACTGAAAAAGACATTGCAATTTTAAAAAACTGGTCCTAAATATTACTTTGAAAATGGAGATGCCCTCTGTCTTTCTGTCCAGAGGTCTCTTGGTCTCATCCTGTGTTTCTCTGGCTCTCTCTCTGTCACTTACACACATGTGCACACCTGTGCGCGCACGCACATGCGCACACACACACACACACACACACACAGGCATTGCCTCTCTCTCTCTGCTCCTCTGAGTCCATTAAGAACTTCTAGATAGGGAAGATTATTGGACTTTCACAAAGGTTGTTTAATAATCTCCTTAGAGACCTGGCAGCTTAGGCCCAGCTCTGCAGGAAGCCACTCACAGGGCTGGTGTGTTGCCTTCAGGTTCTTTCAGCCCAGGGAGCTTTTGTGGAGAGCACAAGGGGTGCTGCTATGTGGCGTTCTGTCTCAGGGCCAGCAGTCATTGCTTAATTTGCTGTTTATTAAGAGACATATTCCACAAAGCTGGGCGGAGCTCAGCTCTCACACTGAGCAGCTGTGGTCTTGGGCAAGCTGCCCCTCTCAATCTCAGCTCCTCTGTAAGATGGGAGCTATAAAGCCGACCCTGTTAACATGCTTGCACAGTGCCCATTAGCACCAGATATTACTGCTGCGATGGTTATTGTTAGAGTAGCACCTACCTATGAGATGGCAACATGCTTCATAGCAAGCACTAAACTAATGTGTGAAGGGCCAGGTCCGTAATGGACAGAGAAGTGACTCAGGAGCCCCAGTCCCGACTACAAGGAGTCTGACTTGAGCATGTGTGAGCTGCTTGCCCGGGAGCCAGAGAGCGCAAATGTGTGTCAGGAGCATCAGTGCTGTGCACATGCAGGCTGGCCTCAGTTACCCTCCCACTGCTCATTAGTTGCAACAGCTTTGTAGAGCATGGATGGGATTATGCCCTGTGAGGGCAGCATTTTAGCAGCACTGCCAAGTCTCGCCAAGTGGGATAATGCTGGGGGGATGAATCACAAAACAGCTGATGTCACGGACAAGTGCTGATGGGGCTGATAGACTGTGATAATCCTTGTTGCCCTTTGTGAGTGGAAATCCAGTAGGTGTGTCCCAGGAGCTGGGCTCACATTTGCCCTTTGTATCATGTTGCCAGGCAGGGGCCTGGCCTGGAGGCTCCCGGGCCATGTACTGTGTTTGCACTTTCTCTTTCTACGAGGGTCTAGGCACGTGCCCCTCTGCCCTGCCTCTCTTCACTATGCTCTGTTTCCCCAGCCATGGGGGTCTGCTTTGCTTCAGTTACAGAGAAAGAGCTGACAGCTGTGCTGGTCAGAGGAACATGGGGCACATCTGCCAACTGTGCCCCTGATTTGTCCTCTGCTCGCCTCTCCAACCTTGTCTCTCATGGAACCTTCCTTCTGCCCCAACACTCTGGCCTCGCTGAATCACCAGCAGCTCCCCACGATGCTTACTGGTCCATGTATCAATGTCTTTTTTTTCTTTTTAAGGAGACACCCAGCAGTGATTTTGCTGGTTTCGAAGGTATCTAAGGACCTGCCAAGCTTCCCCCTTTTAAAAAAAAATATGACTTTATTGATTTTAAAGAGAGTGGAGGGGAGAGGGATGCATATAGAGAAACATGGATGAGAAACATCGATTGACTGCCTCCTGCACGCCCCCTCTGGGGATCAAGCCCTCAACTTGGGCATGTGCCCCAACCGGAATTGAACCAGTGACCTCTTTGTTCATTGGTTGACCCTCAACCACTGAGCCACACTGGCTGGGCTGTATCAGTGTCTTTACTGCACTGTTCCCTCTGCCCTAAGCATGCACACCCACTCAGCCTAAGTGATGCACATGTTAGGGAGCCCTTCCTGAACCTCCCTATCAGGTGAGGTTGGCCACTGTCCCCACTAGGCCCCTCTGGGTTCCCACCAGTCCCTATCTGTATAATGGGTTGGCATCTGTAATACCCATTGCTGTGATCTGTTTACAGATGTGTCTCTCTGCTCCTCTGCTCCTCCCAAATGGAGTTTCTAGGTGGCAGAGACCTTGCGTCATACATCTTGTGTTCCAATTCCTAACACCGTGCCCGGGACTGAGGAACTTACCGAATACCCACTCACTGATAAGCAAATGAAAGAAACGGGTCAAGGATTGTGCAGAGTAGTGTGCCCTGTCTTATATTTACTGGCCCTGCTCTACTCCTTTGTCCTGTCTGCTGTTGCCTGGTGAGGTAGAGGAGGGTGACGCCCCTGGAGAGGCTGTGGAGGTGGGAAGAACGCTCTGGGGATGCCCTGTTTCCCCTTCATCTTGTCAACGGCTGGCTTTGCCGTGGGATGGCTGCGCTCCCTTCTCCGGTGCCAGGTGGGCAGGTTTCCCAGGGAGCAGGCGTCTTTCTCACATGTTTGCAGGCCTGATGGGTCCCTGTCTGTTGAACTTCTGCCCATGTCCTCAGGGCAGTCCTGCCTGGCATTTGGAACCGACAAGGTAAACAACAGTTGGCCTGAATGGGTGAAGCAGGCTGTCTGACTCCTCGGGGTCGCTCTGTGCTTGGGCATCCCCTGGGCCAGCCAGGAAGGAGGTGGGCAAGTCGAATGCTGTTTTGTCTCCAAGTTGGCTCTGGGGTTAGAAGAACCGGAACAGGATGAGAGACAAATAACTAGCTCAGAACCAGAGTGAGCTCTCCTCCTCTGAGTGGCGATGAGATGGCGCCTGGGAGGGGCTGTTTCACAGGACCTTTCTCACTGAGCTCTTACAAAACCTGTGACGTACACGGAGCCTGCTTCCCATTTCACAGGTGAAGAAACTAAACTCGAGATGCGGAGTGATAGGACTGAGACCAGAATTGGATATTCTCACTTAGATTCTCGTTCCTACCAGGCAACGTGTTTTGTGTGCTTTTTAAGAATTACCCCCCCCCCCCCAAGTATATGGCAGGCATTAGTGACTTCTTTACTGGGAAAACCTTTTGTTCCCATTGTCAGCATTGCCTCTTGGGTATCCCAAATGACCCAGGCCTCAGCAGCCTATGGGGAAAGATGACAACATATTAACACGAATGCTCGAACTATGCTACATTCCTTCCTCAACCTATGAAATACCAGGTCCACAGCCTCTGACCTGCTCCCACGTCCCTCTAACAAAGTCCCTGAGCCTAGGATGTATCCATGTGTTTTCTGCCGTCTCACCCTTCCTTGCCTGCAGTCCACAGTGCACAGGTCATCTCTGTTGCTGGTGCTTCCATGAGACCTGCTTCCCTGGGCTTAGCCATCTGTCCTTGGGGCCCCCTCAAGCCTACGGGGTGCTGAAGCTGTGCTGAGTTCTCTTGGCTTCCTCCCAGTGGTGTGGCAGAGCTGGGTCTTACTGGCTTGCAAGAACTGTGTACATCTTTTCCCAACTCCGAGGTTAATGACATCATGCTGATAGCTCAAAATTGGCCACTGTGGGAGTATTTATACCATGGAAATTGGCAAACGTTACGTATCAAGGATCCCTGTACTTCCAGCCTGTTGTTAACATTTACACATCCCTGTCCCCTCCCTGCTGCACTTTGTGTCCCTGGCTCTGAAGCAGCACCGAGGTACCTGTCCAGCAGCCCTGTCCCTTCAGCTGCAGGGCTATTTCAGTCCCTCACTTTCTCTGCAGAGTTGGGCAACATGACAACACTTCCATCTCTTCTCTCTTTGGCTCCACCCCTGCAGAAAACCTGCAACAATAAACCCCTTCATCCTTCTGTCAAAATGTCCCCTGCTCCAAATAAAACAAGCACATACACACCAACGAAACAAAACAGTCGTCCAGGTGCATACATATCCATTTAAATAGATACATAAGGGAGGGGAAGTCCTTCTCCAAATCCTAGCTCAGGTCCAGTCCTGACACCTACGTAGATGGGTACGTTTTTTATTTTGATTTCTCAACAAATAAAACAAAACTAAAACCCAACCCACTCTGAATGTAGTAGAAAGGAGCTGGGATCTCAATCTTGAAGCTTGGGCTCCAGTTCTTACACCTTCACCACTAACTGTGTGCCCTTGGGCAGATTACTCATAAATAGGCTTACTGGTCTGAACATGTCCTTGAATGTGTCATAGTAGTTTAACAGCTAAAGCATCTCCAGCACTTCAGTGGCTTCAATCAACGTGTTTATTTCTCACTCCTGTGGCTGTCCATTTAGTCGGATGGGAAAAAGGGCATGAGGATTAGGTGTGGAAGGTTTTTATGTGCCAGCCTGCAGGTGGCAGTCATCACTTTCTTTAATGTTCCATGGGCCAGAATTTGGTCCCGTGGCCACACCGCAGGAACCCCAAAGAAGAAGAGATTCATGAGCACTTGTATCTTTGCCACATTGGGGAAGCCCTTTCCCTTCCCATACCAGGTTCTGTGTCTGAAACACGGAGGCTTTGATCTCTGAGATCGGTGAGGCTTCATCTTGTTCTAAGAGTTCCTTAGTCTCTGGTTTCATTATTGCCAAGTGAAATGAGTGGAGCTTTCAAAGAAGGCTGGGTTTCCTCTCATTCTTGGCCCGGCTCCCTGATGTCTTTCACTGTGGTAGAGAAAGTCCTTCACCCTCGAGTCTGTTCAAATTGCTAATCAAACTATTAGTGCCCATCATCACCTCTCTTGAAACAATGTCTAGGCCCGTCTCTCCCCTTAGAAGTCTTCTGAGAGACCAAATTTGAACTCATTTCATCAAGGCCAAATGTCAATCATAGAAGAAATCTATACGAAATTTTAATTGCAAGATGTTCGGTGCAAATTTAATGAGTGAAATAAGAGATCTGAGAATTCCCGCATTCTCGGCTCATGCATAATGTTGACTTAAATTGGCTCTCTGGAGGTGGAGAGAATTGCATTTTTAGAATTTACACACTCAGAGAGCACATGGAGTGGACCCTGAAGGTTAAGGTCATAAATCAGAATCATTTAACTGGCTTTGAGTGATTGCTGTAGACCGTAATGGCGAGAACAGCCACCAGCGATTACTCGGCCTCCGATTATTGAAATGCTGCTCAATATTCATAAATCAGTGGTCATTAATCCCCCAAATAGTACCTGTCGGCTTTCTAAATAAATTTCCAACCTGCTAATGGAGATTGAAAGAGGCTGATGGCCACTAGCTCAGAACTGAAACAGACGAGGGTGTCGCTCTGACAGATGGGGAGACATGTCTTTCCGGAATGTGAAGCCACTTGGGGTAAAGATGTCCCAGAGGAAGCTGCTCTCTGAAAAATAGGGGCCATTCAGGCAGCTTCTTCCAACACTTGTAATTTCTGTAAACAATGGCCTTGATGTTTATGTCTCACTCTCTGAAATTTTGCTCAGGACCAAATCAAATGATTGAAAAGCTTTCATTCAACTGCGAGCTCCTCCCTGTTTACCCACAGTAATTGGAAAATAAGTGCCCAGCACAGCAAAAGGCCACGGCATTTATTGGATAACACAGGAGCGGGCGAGGGAAGGAAACTGTAATTGGAGCGTCAGTCACTGGGGTAACAAATTGGGGAAGAAATCGAGAAATGAAAATGAGCGTGAACTCGTAGGGACATGGAACCAAGAAGCGATTTCATTACCGCAGACACTTCAAGTCTCTGTTCATTTTCTCGTTGCCGTGTTTCTGGGTCGGATTCATAAATTATATATAATGGTGACCAGACGTCTGGGTAAGGGCACCATGTTGACTCGAACAATAGGCACCGCTCTGTAAGTGTTGCATTTTAAATCTGGCAGAAAATGTGATTTGAGTGTGGGTGTGTGGGGGACATGCTGGATAGATTTGTCTCATGCCTGGTTTCACCTTGAAAAAAATGGAGCCAAGGGAGGCCAAAAAGAAATGCCATTTTCATGTGCAATAGCTCAAAATAACAGCACAGACTCTTTTAACCCCAAATTTATTGGTTAGAGAGAATAGAAACACACATTTTAGCTGCCAAACCTGTCCCCTCCTCTCAGTTGAGGAAACCGAGGCCCAGAAAAGAAGGGGGAGGGTCCCGTGGTTGACAGATGCAGAACTAAAATCCAGGCCAGTTGCCATGAAAAAGAGCAACAACTAGAAACCGTGTTCCACGGGGAGTGCGAATGGGAACACCCCGTGTACAAAAACAACTTGGCAATAAGTGTGATGAGCCTTACAAATGTCAGTACTCTTGAACTTCTTTGGGATTAGTTTCATTGGTCCCCAGCACAGCTTCTCATCTCTAGTTATCAATTCCAAGGAAAGTAACTTGACCTATAAGGAGATTCATGGAAGCCTTAGTTTAGCAAGCCACAAGTACAGGGTGGGGACTGTTTAAGGAAGCCACAGAGCATCTGCTCCCAGGCGACGGAGGAGCACCTGAAGCCTGTGCTTCTGAGAGCAGGTGCCCACATGGGGAAATGCTTGAGGTCGTGAAAAAACCAGGCTCCACACACGTACGGCCAGGGTGTCACACCTCCGCGGGGAGGCATGGCTGAGCAACTGGAAGCAAGCAGGTGAGAAGCATTGACTTCGCCAGGGAAGATGCTTTTAATGTTCTGGTTGGGGGGAAATTTTTACCTGATTTATACGATTCAATCACAGGAAGAGATAGCACCTGAAGTGAAAAATTTTGTGGACTATTTATAAAACCCTTTCCCCCAAGTATTTTAAATTATGAAACCGATTTTGCAATAGGGAGGCATATATAAAAAAGGGGAGAGTAGACAGAAAGGGGATGACCCATAATCTCACCATCCTAAAGAAAAAAGAAATACCCAAAGACAACTAACAGTTAGAAAATAATTTGGCTAAATAGTGTTCTCTACTGGAGTCTCATTGAGGCCTAATATTAACCATAAATGATCTTTTCCAAAATCTGTTGTGGGCTCCTAACCCACAGGATGGGAATTGCAGGTGTGTATGTACCTCTTTAATACTGAAATGCACTATAATAGAACCAGTAATTACCAGGAATTGTATCTGTAACACCTCCACTGCATTTATAGAGCCTCCCACAGGATATCTGACCAACTATTGTCAGCATATAAAGGGACCACGTCTCAAACCATTCATTTGAGATTCTCCACCCAATCATCTTTTTGTCACTGTAAAATTGTGTGGCATGTGAAAACTATATTTGTCTCTGCAGACACATCCAGAGAAAGACTGCATCTGATGGGGGCTTGACTCCCATGAGTTCTCAACCACAGGAGCTAAGAGAGTCTTTCTGCTCACGAGTGTGAGTGTGTACGCTTGTGCCATGGCAATCCATGGTAAGGCATGGGGTCATTCAATATTTCTGCCTCCAGGGCTCATAGGGTGGGGAGTGATACTAAACATTACCATGTTGGGATCTCCCGAGGGTGGGGACAGAGCAGACATCTGCAGAAGCAAGGCAGCAAGCGCAGTCCCCACACCCAGAGGAAAGACCCTCCTACAGAAACAGGGAGTGGTGGGGACTGTCCCACAGACTGCCTTTGGTAGGCTCCCCAGCTATACTTGGGGTAAAGAGTCAGTACAGAGGGTCTGTTCTGAACCTGTAGATAAGCCAAGGTGATTTTACAAATCATCACAAATTCCTAGTACAAGAGAGAAGCACAGGGCTTGAACCAGCTTGGAGCAAGGAGAGCATGGGGTACATTGTGAAGGAGCCACAGAAGTGCTCAAGGCAATGACAAGAGGCAGGGAAGAAAGAGCTGGCTCTTCCATCCCGGGTTAGCTGGGGATGGTCATGTTTTCTCCACTAAGAGATGAATTGGAAATGAATGGCAGGATGCCTGCCTCCTAGCTGGAGCTGGATTTGGATCTAGGTTCATCCGACTTTCGGTACCTACCACTAAACCAGGCACTGGAGAGCTGGAAAAGGGAGAGGTGAGCGGGGGATAAACCTGGGGACTTGTTCACATGTCTTTAACTGGGTTTAAATGCGATTCTGCCTTTAACTAGCTAGTCAGTGTGGTCACCATTCCACATATGGGTTCAACCTTTCTCAGCCAACCCTTCTCTCCTCTTTAAAAAGTACTAAGTTGAAGGATCCCTCCAGGGTTGTGAAACGCATGCCTGGCTTCAGTGGAACAGCTCTGTTGTAGTGGAGATTATGTGGCAAGAAGTGAACAAGTCAGTAAATGACCCCACCCTGCTCCCTTACACTTCTGCCGGGGGGCAGATGCCCGAGGACATGGGCCCTGGGGCCAGAGGGATGGGATTGGGTTCTGTTTACCAATTATGTAGCCTCAGGTGAGTGTTTCTGCCTCAGTTTCATCAGCCTAAGAGAGGGGTCTTGTGGGGATTTATAGGAGTCAGCTTACTTGACATGCTAGACACAAGGCCTGCGCTTCTTAGATAGCAGGTCTCATTTGTACTGTTTTTATTTACAGCCTCAACCTGTCAGCCTTGAAGCTCTAACTCTCTGAGTGGCCAGCCTCCCACCCTCAGAAGCACCTCCGGTCAGACATCCCTAAGTGAGATGGATAATTACGCAGGGAGGAAGAACATCAGAGCTCTCTCAGGAATACAGGACTTGGAACACAAACTCTGTATGGAGCTGTCAACGAGCTTCGGCAGTTATATTGTGATCAAAGGCAAAAGCAGGAGCCCCTGTTTGACTGGTGTGTAATGATCAGTTTGTACCTTTGTATGGAATCTCATCTTGAGCTTCAAGAAAAGAGGCAGTGTGATGGGGAAAGACCCAAGCACTTGTCCTTGCTCAATCGCCTAACCTTGCAGGGCCAGCTTCCCAATTTGCAAAATGAGCTGATTGGGCCAGTTGGCCTCTCAGGACCCTCTTGCTCTGTGGCTCTGTTATTCTGTTTAATGGAGAACACAGCTCTAAACCTTCTTCTGTGTGAGTGATGAGCTTTATTTCTTTATGGGGGAGGAAGTGTGTGTCTGTTTCTCTTACTTAAAGAGTAATAGAATTTTGTGGCACAAAATGGCTAGTCTCCTTGGAAACAAAGAGAAGGTGAAACTTCGGGTTTTTCATTTTCACCACTTTGAGTTAATACATAAATGTGTGTAAACTTTTCTAAATTTTGACACTCTTTCTTAGCACTTATGGATTACATAAAGCAAAGATCTATGCCTGAAAGTCTTGTATCTGTAATATGAAAAATGCACTGGTCTATCTACTCACAGCAGAAACTTATTACTGCTTTTATGTGCACTTCTTATTGAAAAGATTGACTGGGATGTGGACTTTCTTAGAATCTCTAACACAATTCAGTGGGAGTGGGGGAAATGAAGAATTGTTCCAGGCCCAGACTCACATTTTTGGGCACGACAAAGGCATGCTATCTGAATGCCACAGTGCTTTCAGCTCACCCCACTCTGAGAGTCTCAGACACCCTAAAAGCCCCAACATCTTGAGAATGTGTCCAGCTTCTGACACACAGTTCTCCCCTCTGCCTCTTCCATGCTTCCTGCCTCCGAGTTCAGTGGACAGTGTCGGGCACTCCAGATGAGTGTTCTACTTAGTTGGCTGTCTCAGCTTTTTCCTGCACCTGCTCTTCACCTCCCTTAGCTCCAGAGCCTGCCGGTCCTGCCCTCTCCAGCCGTCACTCTCATCTCCACCAAAGTTCACCTACCTGGGGTTGCTGGGATCACTTGCTCAGACATCTCTGATTCTTCTCTCATGCCTGAGGTGCTCTACCCAATACCTGGACTTGGAAAGGCAGTCTACTCTAGAAGGTTCCAGAGGAACAAGAACTACTGGCCTATGGTTAGCCCTGGGCTGGAAGCTGATGTTCTGGGTGGGCCTCTTGTGGAGGGAGCAGGGAATAGCTCCAGCTGGACAGCACCCATAGCCCTTTGCAGACTGATCCTTGGGGATCAGAGCTCTGGCCTCTGGCTTGGCACTCAGGGGGCATCCTCTAAGGTTATAAGAAAAAGAGCTTCTAAGAGTTAGGCCACTTTTCCTCAAAAAGTTAGACAGAATTACCACACGACGCACCAGTTCCCTTCTTATGTATTTACTCAAAATAATTGAAAATAGATGTTCAAACAAAAGCTTGTACACAAATAGAACCACTATTCACAATAGTCGAAAGGTGAAAACAACTCAAATGTCCGTCAACTGATGGATGGATAAACACAATGTGGTATATCCATGCCAAGGAATATTACTTAGCCATTAAAAGGGATGATGTGCTGATACATACCAAAATATGAATGAACCTTGAAAACATCATGCTAAGTGAAAGAAGCCAGTCACAAAAGGTCACATATTATTATATGATTCCATCTGTATGAATATGTCTAGAACAGGTAAATCCACAGAGACAAAAAGCAGACTAGTGGTTGCTAGGGACAAGGGCGGGGAGAAATGAGGAGTTAATAGGTATGGAGTTGGTTTTTTGGGTGATGAAAATGTTTTGGAACTAGGTAGAAATGATGGTTGTACAACACTGTGAATGTACAAAAACGACACTGAATTAATGGTTAATTTTATGTTATGGGAATTTTACCTCAATCAAAAAAAGAAAAAGTTAGGCCAGACCCCAATCTGCACTGAGAAGTGGGCAGATACTCTGAGAAACAGTCATGTCACTGAAATGAGAGGCCAGAAGGAGAATCACATTAGGAATGGGTCTGGCTACACAAAAAACAGACATTAACAATAGCTTAAATAAATAGGGTTATATTTTTCACTCCGAAATCTGGAGTAGTGCCCCAGGGATGGCATGGTAGCTTAACAATTATAGTAGGGACCCAAGCTCTCATTTTCTGGTCCATTATTCTTAACATCTAGGCGTTTGTACTCATTCCTGTTGCCTAAAAATCACAAGAGGGCTGCTACAGTCCCAGCTACCACATCCATGTTCCAGGCAAGAAACAGGAGAAGTTGCAGAGTCAAAGGGGCATTCCAGTTGAGTCAGGCTTTTAAAATAAACTTTCCTGAAGCCTCCCTGGTCAACAACAGAATTGGGTCAGATGATCACCCCTCAATCCATCAAAGAATGTGACTTGGGAAAATTCCAGAAGTATAGGGGATTGGTTCAGTCAACTAATAGCGTCTGTACAAGGAAGGAAGAAGAAACCCAGAGATTGAACTACATGGAGTGACCAGTAGGTCCTTAGCTGCAGGGGTGAACTTTGACCTCAGCACAGGTCAGCACTGTTCAGAGCTGCAGCCTTCAGGGAAGGAGCACTGTTTTCCTCTGGGGAAAGCCCATAGGGAACCTGATTTATTTATTTTTTTAATTAAATATTTTAATTTTTGGTATTGCAATTGTGTTTTTATTTGTTCTGTTGATCCAGTTAACAATCAAGACACAAAACTAAAATCTTTTAGCACTGAATGAAAAGTAGGGAACTGGTTTAGTAGCAAATTAAGTTGAAAGAGAAAGGGTGGACTGCTTAGGTACCTCCTGCCTCATCAGAAGCCAAGGCAGAGCTGATCCTGAGCTCAGGACTGCTGGCCCCAGCTGGGAGATGCTGGGGAGAGACATGACTATGAGATGAGGTCAGTATGTCTGATTCCTACACACATCACTGCTGTTATGCATCTTCATGTCTCCAGAGCCTAACATAGTACTCAGCACATTAACTTCCATTCATGTTTTAAGATGGAATGAATGTTTTGATGCTCCACAAAATTGCCTTATTTTAGGATCTACAGTTCATTCCGTCTTCTGTTCATTTCACTTTTCTTGGCAAGACCAGCTCTGTTGATAACTAGGAAGTAGTGATATGTTTCTGTAAGAGCTTTTCTTCCCAATCCCATCATGGTGACAGTCCCCTCCCTGAGCCCCCATATGGGTTATTGTGGAAAAACACAGGCTCTGTGGTCAGAAAGAAGTAGCTTCTGGCGACTGGATATGAAAGCCCACTATAAACCTGCAATGATGTAAGCAGGTGGCCTTGGCTCAGAGCCAAGTAAATAAAATGTACAAATAGGCCCAAATATATGTAACAATTTAGTGCACAATAAAGCCAGGGCAATGATTTTAATCAAAGAATTACTAACAGTTTGGAAATTAAAGTTGAGGACACATTAAAGATTTTGTTTAAAAATCCCCATAACATTAGAATAACATATGTATTGATTTTTGTGTTCTAGCCAAAGATGGAATTTTAAAGATTGATTGATACATTTGACATCCTAAAGATATAAAGTTTTAATTTGACAAATTACCACCATAAACTAGAAAAACTGCTTACCATGAGCTGGGACATCTATTTGCAACGTATATTACAAAAAAAGTGTGATGATCTTCATATATCAAGAGTGTTTACAAATCAATAAAATAAAAGATGATTGCCCTGGTTAAGAAATGGAAAAAAGACGTAAATGGCAGTTCACAAAAGAAGAAATGCAAATCGCCGAGGAACATGCAAACAGCTCAGTATAACTACTGATTAGAGAAATAAAAATTTAAACAAATGTCATTGTTTACTACAAAATTGGCATTTTTGAGAAAGAGTGACAGAGTTTGAGAAAGGGGCACTGGCAGATACTGATTTAACCTGATGCAACAATTTTGGAGTGTGTTTTTATAATATATAAAAAAGCCTTAAAATGTGCTGATTTTTTTTGACCTAGAAATTCTATTTGTAGAACTTTATCCTAAAGGGCAATCCAGCTTTTTTTGCAAGGATATTCATCTAATCATGGTTTATAACAGAAAGAAATTAGAAACAACCTAATTATCCCATAGAGGAATGTTTAAATATAATTTAATGCAATAAAATGTTATGGGACAATGAAAAATAATGTGGAAGACAGGCGTCATGCTTAGAACATGTAACATAAAAGGCAGTTATGTGATAGTACGTACAATATAATTCCAATTAAAATGTACATATGAGTGTGTGTGTGACATGTACATAGAAGTAAATGTAGTTATATTTGAATATTGTGGATGACTTCTCAGTGTTCGCATATAAGTTACCACTCATGTAAGCAGTTTTAGAAACAAATATTTAATTAAAAAAAAAATCCCTGAACTTCACTATTTACTAGCTGTATTAACTCAGGCAAATTACTTAACCTCTCTGAGCCTCAGTTTCACACCTGCAAAATTTGCATAATATTATCAACCTCTTAAAATTGTGACAGATGAAATGAGATAATAAGTCTGAAAGCTCCTCATTCATATTAATCATCACTCAATAAACGCAGTGCCCTACATTATCTCCAGTACACTCTCTCATCCTTATTAAAACGTGCGCATATGGGAGGTTCTAATATTGAGCAGTTTTACTTTACAGGAAATATAAATTAACGTCTTTTTTCCCTTAGATGAGTTTTATTCTAAGTCTGTGGGGTTTTCGTTGTAAAATGAAAGGTTTGTTTCTATAACTTTCTCTTTAAAGAATAATTGCAGCTGTTTTCCAATTTTTAAAAAAATTGAAGTCAATGCCGGGGAATTTTCTCCATTTTAACGTTTTCCACTCCAAAATCACATCGGAAACTTGTTCTTACACGTTTGTTTCCTGCTACCACAATGATCGTAGCAGAAACTTGCAGAGCTAGAGTATGAATTAGCAACATCTCATCTGGTTATTTGAATAGACCAGGGTTTCCTAAGTGATGCGGATTCTGCGGGTGGAACGAGCATGGGACCCACTTCACCAGAAAGAGCAGCCTCATGAGCGGCCGTGCGGGAGCCCCTGGTTCCCCCCAAGTCATAACAGGATGCGCAGGTGCCAAGCGGAGGGGGTGGCCCCTAGCTGGTGCCCCGCACCAACCCGCCCGCCCAGCTCCCCCCCAGCCATGGGTGAGCGCTGTGGGAATGTGATGTAGGACTGCGCCCTGCGCCCTGCACCTTGGGTCATGTGCTCTGGGGCAAAAACAATCCGCTGACAACATTAGCAGCCCTTTCTTTAAGCTGAGCAACAATCTCTGGCAGAAATTAGACTAAATCGACAATTCCCATTGATTACGCTTTTTAAAATCTCAAACTGCATCCCAGAAAACAAGTCATTTCTCCTCCAGACGACGTGGAAGCGGCCCGTGGCCGGCTGTCCCCCGGGGCCCCTTAATAACCACATCCTGCTGTTGGTCAGGCCTCTGGCTCGCAGGCCTGGCTCAGCCACGAACCTCATTAGAATCCGGGTCTGTGTTCCTGGCAAACAGCTGCCTCTTGCACTTGAAAACCCAATGGGGAGAAAAATGGTCCCTGTAGTTCCTATCAGCCTTAAACAGAACCATCTGCTCCTCGGGAGCCTTTTGCTGGCTTGCTTTGCGGAGGACGCTGATCCAGGGGCAGGCGACAGGACTGCCTCCCTGAGCGGTGACATCAGCCAGAGAGAACTGCTGGGGTGGGGGGGACCGTGGGCCCTGGGAATAGTCTGCCTGCCAGGAAAACGAAGCCTGAGCCTCACATTTTATAAAGCTTTAAAAGCACAAATCCTGGCTTAAAAGGAGAAATATTGCCAGGTGGTGAAAAGTGCTCCTGAAGAAAAAAGAAAATAAATAAGGCTGATTGAATCCAGGAGTTCTGAGTCTTTTGTTCTTCCTTCCCTGTCGGCAGAGCAACAGATGAAGATTTCTGGTGTGGAGGCATCTGCTGGGATTGACGGTTTTCTTTTGGGCAGCTTTCTCTGGCACCTAACCACGACGCTGCTTTTAGGCACAGGTTCGATGCAGTGGCCCAGGGAGGGGCCTCGCCCAGAGCACAGATGCGCACGCAGTGCCTCCCTCTCCTTATCTTCTTGCAGCTCTTCAGATGACCTGGACCCTCCATTCTCCTCTTCCTTCTGCTTTTGGGTGAGGACCTGGAAATTAGGGGCTTAGTTCAAGGTCTCCTTTGGGGCTCGTACAGTGCTTTGTTCACGCACCCACCGCAGCATTTAAGTCACACAAATCATGGGCCGTAAGCATGAAACAACTTTATGCTTGCCTTGCAGTCCCTGAAGTCTGCTCTGTGGGGCTGGCCTTTGCCTGCCCAGCTGGCCACCGCTGACCCCTCTGGTCCTGCTTAGGGAAGGACAATGCTCATGGTCATGCTAAGTTATGAGCAGAATCCTAGTCCCAGGTTGTGATCGAAAGTTGCAACCTGATTTAAAGTTGGTCAAACTGCACTCCCCCAGCTCTGAGCCTGGTGCACACAGGAGAGTCAGGGAGGTGGTGGTTGGCCCCTCTCCCCCTCTCCTCCTCTCCCCCTCTCCTCCTCTCCCCCTGTCCCTCTCTTCCCCTCCTCCCCCACATCTTCCTACCACAAGCTCCTGACCCTACAGGGTTGGGGTCTGAGGAGGGAGGAGCGGTAAGGGGGAAGCCACATCCTGTGTGCCTGGTACTTGAGGGCTATGATGTCACATTTTCTGTCCCCAAGGGGGTTTAAGGGACTTTTACTCTTAAGGGCACATTTGTGTTTTTCTTTTTTTGCTTCTGCATCCCATTTCTGAGGGCCCCTCACTGTAGTTGCATACATCTTACCTTCCTTGGACCTGTCTCTTTCTCGTTATTTGGCCCCTATATTTCCAGGGGTGCCTCTAGCTTCCTTCCGAGAGGTCCATTGCCCCTCTAAGCGGCCCTGGGGGAGAGGGTCTAAAGCCACACCTGGTCCATGGGAGACACACATGCCTGCTTTGTCCTGACACACCGAGAGGAAGAACCCGAACGCCACCGCCGCTGCTGGGCTCTGTCTATCGGTGACCAGCTAACCCATCTCTCCCCCTTTAAGAAACTGAGAGCAGCCCTTTACGTCTCCCAGTTTAGAGGATGCGTATTAAGGACTCTGGGGGCTTCTGCTGAAGGCTGCTAGCCTCCTCTCTAAGTTCAAGGTGAGATACAGGCGTCCCACAGCCCTCGCCCTTGGTAGGGGATGGGATTCACAGCACAACAGCTACTTCTAAAAGTCCTTTCTTAATCTCCTCTCCTTGAAGTCTTTGACACCAGGCTTGGGTTAGAAGAAGGTGTCCCTTCCCCTGGGAGGTAGGGTTGGGGTTGGGACTGAGCCCAGCTTGCTCCAAAGAAGCGGTTTTCCCTAATCTCCACTCTTAACCCTTGGCATGGATGGGCTGTACAGGAGCTGTTAAACTAAAATTTAGAGAGCTCTTTGGTAAATTCTGCGTGGGCCTTGGATCTCCATTGGATGTGCTATCCATTGCCTTTAGTGCTTGGGTCTCAGCAGTGTGCTGTTCTTGGATGTTCTGGCTTTTCTGTTTCCCTGCTTGCTCCTGAGCTTGTGGAAGTGAGATCGAGGTCTGGTTAATCTTTGTCTTCAACAAACAGCACAGGGCCTGGCACATGGTAAGTGCTTGCTGAATTCTTGCCAAACCAATGAAGATATGCCACAAATCCTTTTGCACCCAAGAACCAGTAATTTATTGAGCAAAAACATCATCTGCGCCTATGGTGGTACAGGGGGAGGGAGCAGTCAGGACAGATGCAGCACTGGGTGTTAGTGTTCCCACACTAGTTGTGATGACTGTGCTGTTGGGTGGGAAAGCATGAGTGAGTGGCTGGCTCCAGGGTGGGGGAAAAACAAGAGGAGCCGGGATGTCTTGGTGCCAATAAGTAGGAAATTGCTTTAAAAAATGACAGGGCCTTGTTCAAAGGACATAGGGACCACCCTGAAGGAGTTCCCAGTGACCAAATCTAAGACAAGTTGAGCAACAAAATAAATGATAGTAATGGATTATAATACATGGAATAAAATCAATGTCCAGGAGTCCACACTGGCATTCACGAGTAAATAATTAAAGGCAATGAAGAGAAGGGGAAGTGCTTCCTTACAGTAGGATTCTAATTGCTGAATGTAGAAGGAATGACAGAACTAAGCCAAACACTGGAGTAATAGTTTTCAGGCAAAAAAATCACCAAAGAATGGTCAAATGAATGGGCAAAAGTATGGTGAGAAACAGGATATTCACTTAATTAAAGTATGTCCTCCCAAGATGCTTATTCATTACAGAGAGAAAAAGAGCGACCTTACAGTGAAGCCAACAGGTCCTACTTTATCCAGTGACCAAAGTTAAGATCACATACTGAGAGGGGCATAGGAAACACTTCTGTGGTTTTCTTGCCCAAAGATAGTGAATTTAGATATTTGAATTTTAGAAAAATCCAAATGTGGGAACATTCTACAAAATAACTGGCCAATACTCTTTAAAAAAATGTCAAGATCATGAAAGATAGGGACTGAGAACTGTCCAAGACTTGGAGGAGACTGGAGGAAAAACAACAACTAAATGCAATGTGGGACCCCGGGAAGGCTCCTGGACCAGAGAAAACACATTAGTAAAACAGCCGAAGACGTTTCAGTAAGGCACACAGTGTTGTGCCCATTGTGATCCCCTAATTTAGATCATTGTACCGTGGATGCACATGACGCTAACATTTGGGGAAGGCAGATAAGTGTACATGGGAATTATTTGTATTGTTCGTGCAGCTTTAAAAAAAGTTTGTATTTATTTCAAATTTCGAAGTTCAAAAATAAAATTTAAAAGTTAAACTTTACACAATGACATGCACTGTCCTTTGCCAACTGGCCCTGGCTACCTAACAGGCTCATGTCCCACAGGCCCGCATCCCTGCCCTTTGCTAACCAGCGTGTACAGTTCTGCAAACTCCAAGTGCCAGTAAACACTTAGGTATTATTTACCCAAGCGATTAAGAGACAACATGCCTTGTTTTCAAAAAGTTAGCACTGTATCTCTCTTGTAGCTTGTCTCAATCTTGACTTTGACAAAATGGAGCGGGTTTGGCTGGGCATTGACATTCGGAATCCTATCAGGGCCGCTACTGCTTCTTGCGGCCACACAGTGTCGCTGTTGGCACTCCGTCCTGCAAACTCTCCCAGGCTGAGCGCAGCAAATCTCTGCAGAGACCCCTGGGGATTTCTGATAGTGAGCCACTCCCGGGTCCTCAGTTTGGCCAAGGCTCTCCAGGCTTGGTCCCTTAAGGCTGTCATTCTTAGGGCACAGCCCTTTCAGTTCACATCCATAGCCTCCTTCCAGAACCCGTTCCCCTGGAAACACTGGTTTGGGACAGGGGCCTGTATCTCACAGCTCATGGATCTTTCCTTTGTGGACCCTCACCTTCAAAACCCTCCAGATAATGGAGGCCCTCACTCTTTCCCACTCTGAGGGGAGACTGTCCCGGATGAAGCCTCTAAAGGATACTTCCCAAGTAATTCTGAGGTGTTGGCACCCACCTTCCCGGGAGGGAATAGCAATTCCGATATTATTTTCTGGCGCCTTTCTCATTAGACGAGAGAAGGAAATGAAGCGTCATGATGCTTCATTTATTCACTCTTTCTAACACATAGTTGTCAAGTGCCTGCCCTGTGCTGGGCTCTGTGCTAGGTTGTAGGGATTCCTAAAAGAGAAAGACACAGTCTTGATTGCAAACCTAGATGCAGAGGCCATGGGGCAAATCAAAGCGACGAAGGCTCTATAAGGACAGGGCCCCATGAGCGCACAAGAGGAGAGCTCGCTGACAGTCAGCCATGGAGGACAGCACTCGAGTTGGGCCCCGAGCTCGATCTCCATTTCCCACTCCTGCATCCCCCCAGGCCCACCTCCAAACTCGCCTCTTTTCTGTGTTCTGCCTCCTAGGCCGAATTAACCCCTCCTTCATCCGAGCTCCTGAGACACTCCATTACGCCTCTTAGGACACTGTGTGAACTTGTTAGCATGACTTGAATGGTGAGCTGTGTCTATGTATCATCTATAACCCATGTATGTATGTCTGGATGTCCTTGGTGTCTGTCCCTCCCTTTGTCTCTCTCACCCTGATGCTCAGGGCCATGGTCCCCGGCTGCCTTCTCCTATGGTGAAGCAGAAACAGAGACTCTGTGAAAATTCTTTCTGGGGTGCAGCAGGGAGATTCTCCAGGGAGAGTTTGCATGGCCATTTTATGTTTCTAGACGGAGGTCATCCTGGGCCTTGGGGAAGGGAAGGAAGGGGAGGCCAGGAGAGTAAAGGGAAAGGGCCTCTGAGGATGAGCTGGACAGTGGGTGGAGGCCTGGCTGTCTTGTGTGACATTGAAAGGGGGCCCTCACCTCCCACCTGGATGGAACTGAACAAACAGTTGGGGATTTCCCCCTGAGTTCTGAGTTCATGAGCCAAAAGGGGCTCCACTGTCCACAGGGCCCTCTCTTGCTCAGTGGATCAGGGCCTCCTGGACTCCAGGTGTTGGGCCTTTCCTCCCTTTGTTCCCTGGGGTTGCAAAAAGTATTGGTAAATACTGTTGAATTGCACCAACAGGCAGATGTGAGACTCAGGGCTCTTGCTGGACTGGCTTACTTCCCCTGCCAATGAATCACTCTCTCTTTTTATCATTTCCTCTAACAAAAACATCAGAAGCTCAAAGAAAGGGTATCTGGCAACTTGGAAAGCCTCTGCAAAGTCCCTGGACTTCCAGATGGGTATAAGCCCCCAGCCCCTGGCGAGCCGAGGAGGGGGCGGCCACCAGGTGCTGCCCCATCTCTGGAGAGCAGGCCTACTCTCCTCAGCGCTGTCAGTCAGTGTAACATTTCACACTTCCATTGATTTTTATGTCTTTCTACATTAATTAGGCATGTTATTATTAATCTTTGGTAATCACCACAAGGGGCTTGTGGAAAGTCTTTGAGATTTCAATCTAGATTAAAAATAAGAAACATTATCACCTCTGGGAAAATGCAAAGAAAGCACATGTTATTTTAATGTTTAAATCAATAAAGCTGTCCTGCTTCTGTTTTGTGCTAGTATTGATGAAATATATAAAAATCCCATTTAAATTTCCTTCTGTCCATCTGGTCCCCACAGGGGCGCCCAATTGATTTCTCGGAGGGCATCGGAAGTGGCTGCTGAGGGAAGACTGTCAGAGGCCCACGTGCAGGGCCTGACTGCAGAGACCTGGGGTGGGGGGAGGGGCCAGACAGGGGGGGCGGCAGGACCTAGTTTCTGCTCTTTTATTTTGATTCCCATCGATCCCTCTTATTAAAGAAGCATTTGAACCCACAAGAAAGAGAGAAAACCCTTTCTTCCTTAATTAATCTCTCTTCCAATGGTTAGATTGCAAACTTTGATTGCAAAGCAACCTGCCTGCTGCAGGCGGATGAACTCACATGTGGAAGGCAGGTAGGGAGGGGAGGCGAACGTCTTAACCAGGGCCCTGTCATCAGGGAGCAGAGAAAAGAAATTACCTTCGAACTGAGAGCACGCAATCTCGCATGGCCTCCCAAGCAATTGAAACTAATGTGTTGACACGGAAAGAGAAACGAGCCTCTTTGAACGTTCTGTAGAGACAGACTGTAATTTGTAATGCCTCTGATCAGAATTGAGGCGGCATATGGGCCCGGAATGAAATAAAGCACAGTTAACTTTTTGCCAGGCATATTTGTTGGGGGTGGGGGTGGGGGACCAACCCATTTCCATATGACATTGCCTCCGCAATGTTTCTGGCACCAGCGACAGGGACAGCTTGTGCACCCGGAAGGGTGCCACCGTGTACCGCAACTTGGGAGGCAGCCTGCGTTTCCACGGCTGCTGCGTGTGCCCAGAGCTGTACTCAGCTAGTCAGGAGGCTGCTTTTCACAGCTCTACCCGCCTGCCCGAAGCCTCTGCTCTAGGCTCAGTCATATTGGGGTGCCTGGTACAGCAGAAGCATCTCTGTGGCTATTGGTGTGAGTACAGCGTTATTCTGAGGGGAAGATCTCCTTGTTTCTGAGCCCCTTAGGACTGCCAAAGTGCTTCTGTCATTCTTCCACAAACACTGTTCAATGGATCTGTTTCCTCCACCAGACTGTGAGCTCCTTGAGGGCAAGGGTTACGTGATAAAAATGATGGTGGAAATAACTGTGATGATGATAATTATCGTTACTATATATTGAGCACCTGTTACGTGCCAGCTCAGACTTAGGCACCTAACTTACCTTTTCAGCAGCTCATCCAATATCCCAATAAGGTAGGTGTCTTAGCTGCTTGCGCTGCTAAAACAAAATATCATAGACAGGTGGCTTAAAAAACAGGCATTTATTTCTCACACTCTGAAGACTGGGAGTCCAAGGTTAAGGTCCTGGCATATTTGGTTCATGGTGAGAGCCCTCTTCTTTGCTGTTACATAGGAGAGAAATGTACTTCTGTCTTGCAGATGTCCTCACATGCTGGAGAGACAGAGAGAGGGGAAGAGAGGGAATGCGCTCTGGTCTCTTCTTATGAGGGCACTAACCCCACCATGAGGGCCCCAACCCTCATAGCAGTATCATTATTGTCATTTATTAATAAAAAAAAAAAATTGAAGGTCAGAGAGATCCAATGACTCTCCCAAGGCCGTACAACTATTGGGTGGCAGAACTGGGCCTGAACCCAAACTTTCTACCTCAAAGTTGCCTCTCTTCCCTCCTGGTCACTGTCTCCTGAGAGGAGCCCAGGTCTGCTCCTGTGCTGGCGCTCGGTGGTGTTTGCTGAAAGATGGAGTGTGTGATTTGCTTCTCTCACTTTTTACTGCTTGTGATTTTGACTTTCTCTTCTAAATTGCAGCTTCAGTGAAGTGCCCTGGAAGGAAAGACTCTAAGGGACCTGCCAAACCTTTTCAATGAACCCTAGTCCCACTCAGAGACTTCATTTCAGCCACCCCTGTTCACAAGGAAGGGAAGGCATCATTCATTAGGGTTCTGTTTCCATCGTCATCACAGCCTGTTGTTACAGATGAGGAAATGGTTTCCGACATTGTAAGTGAGCAAGTTTTCCATGGTCTTGCGGCTGGTAAGCAGCCAAGCGGTGACTGTAACCCATGCTGTTATTTGACAGCACTGTCTTTATTAGCCAACATGGCATTTTGTGGGGTGACCAGGAGCTCCAGGCTCCATAAATTCTGGAGAACCCCACCCTCCCTGCAAGTTCCTGCATTTCTGGCTGTCTCTTGGATAGCCTGGTGGCACCTCAAACTCAACTTAGATGGGCTCATGCAACTAAATTCGGGCCAATAAGATTTGTGTGGAAGGCCCACCAACCTCCAGCAGTTTGCCCTGAGCTTCCTCAATTTTCCTGTCCCACAGCCCACTGCAGATGTGGAAATGCAGCAACTTCAAACCCAAGAATAAAGAGAAGGTTCTGGGTCCCCGCTAGTCCTCATGGTGCAGATTCTGCCTGCCCTTCCCAGGCTGTAACGTAGGAGAGAAATGTACTTCTATCTTGTCAAAGCCACAGCATTCAAGGCTTTTTGTACAGCGGCCTGCATGGTCTGCTCTCTTCAGCCTTCCCTTGCCCTTGGCAGTGGCTTTCAACCTGAAACCTGATAATCATCTTTGACATGATTCCTCTCTCTATCTCCGACTCCCACAGATGACAGCAAGGCACGGAAGCACTACATACATACTCAGAAGATGGAATCATCCAGAAAATGAAGTGATTTCCATCTCAGTGCACAGCAAGAAACCAAGATGTGTTGAGCACTTACTAATTTCCAACACTATAACAAACTTTACGACTAACCACGTTACTTCCCTAAGTTAAACCCTTCAATGACCTTCAGATGAAGTCTACACTTGGCTCCCTCAAAGCCTTTTTGAATAGGGCAAGATAGAGCTAAAGCATCACATTGGGGAACCGTCCCCAGCTGTGCCTGTGCTGGTCCCTCCCCTCTGCTGCTACCTCCCCCTGGTTTTGCCATTTCATCTCCTGGCACATGCCTTTGCCTTTATAGGTGCCTCTGCCTGGAATAACAGTGGCGTTTGGTTTACCAGAAGGCTCTAGCCCATCCTCTCAGACAAGTTCAACACCTTTCCTCCGTGAACTCTCCCCTTCCTCCTCTGCTCTCCAGCACAGGTGACCTCACCCATGGTTACTGACTCTGCTGTGTAGACTCTACTACACGTGACAGACACACCGCACCCTGGCCCTTCATTATCCACCCCACGCTAGAATATGGGCTCTCCCAAAGCAAGAGCTTCATATTGTTCGTTGCTTTGTGTGGGTCCTTCCACAGTCCCTGGCACCTGGGAGGGTCTCTGTATATTGAGTGACGTTGTAATCCTAACAGCAATCATGGGAGGTCTATATGATTATCCCCCTTCTGACTCAGAGACATTCCGACTTTCAAGAACAAAGGTATTTAGTAAGTGCCAGACTTAGGTTTTGAACATAGAGCTGTCTGATGCCCAAATCCATGCTTTTTATATCACCTTACAACTACCTTTTGATATCCCTACCAAATCTACCAAGTAGAGAGTGATTTCCTTTCAGAAAGAGGGATTTTCTGGATTAAATGTGTCTAGGCATCTCTCTCATCTTAATGAGGATTCATTCAGAGCACAGCAGAATCTCTCTGACTGGGGGTAAAATGGAAATAGAAGCAGTGTCCGTGGGTCTCCAACAGCCCTCACTGACACATCTCCCTGAGCACGTGGTCATCACAGGCTCTAGAAATGGCCCTGAATCTATGCATCCTCCTACTTCCCTCCTGCCACCCTCCTCCCCCTTCCCTTTTTCATCTCTCCCTCCCTATTTCCATGCCCCCTCCCTCCTTTCTGAAGGCCAGAGCCCAGAACTGGACCTCCCCTTCTGCAATTCCTACCCGAGGAAGGTGGGTTTATTTTGGGTCTTGCTGTGGCCTCCATTTTGGGGACTTAGCAGGTGACGTTTGAGCTGCATTCACACGCCAGCAGGTGGTGCCTGCTGCTAGTTTGGCGGCCATCAGCCTTGTGTTTGGAGTGCCTGGCAATCAGGAATGGTTTTCTCTTCCAGCTCTGTCTTTCTTTTTCCCACCAGAGGTTGGTTTGAGTTTGCTGAGGGTCCAGTCCAACCAGCCCCTCTAGTGTTCTGGTATGTTCCCTTCCTAAGCCAGTCGCGCCTAGGTTCCTGCAAAGCTCTGCCTTGCTTTTTCTACCACCTGTCCCATCACTCCAGCTTTGCCCCGTGGTCCCACGGACTGGAATGTCAGACAGGACACCACTGAGGAGGTGTGAGCTGGGCCCTCTGAGTGGCTGAAGCAGCTCGGAGTTCCTAGCAGAAGCTACCACACACACCTCCATGTGGCCCTGACTTCATCCCATGCTAGACTGTGAGTTCTCCGAAGGCAAAAACCTTGTCTTATCCATTGCTTTGTCTGGGTCCCAGCACAATTCTTGGTATATGGGAGAGGTCCAGGGAATACTGGATGACAATTGTAATCCCAACACCAACCTTATGGGGTCCATATAACTAGCCCTACTTATATGCTGGCTCTTGAGCAATGGCCTTTGGGGAAGGAAGAAAGCTGGGACTCATCCAAACAAATGCATGAAGATTTTGCATTTTGTTCTAGTATATATCTATGTAGATTATAATATGGAAAAAACAACCCTGTTTTAAATGAATCATTGGGCTTCCCGTGTGCCAAGGGCTGTGCTAACGTTTTACTGATAATTTTCCCTCTAAATTCTCACAACAACCCTGTGAGGGGGTAATCTGCTTATGCATTTTTATTATTATTATTTTTAAAAATATATTTTAATTGATTTCAGAGAGAGGAAGGGAGAGGGAGAGAGACAGAAACATCAATGAGAGAGAAACTGGAGATCGAGCCTGAAACCCAGGCATGTGCCCTGACCGGGAATCAAACTGGCAACCTACTGGTACATGGGACGATGCTCTGACTGAGCCACACTGGTAGGTCTGCTTATACTTTTTTTAAAAAAATAAAGAAACTAAGGTTTAGAGAGGTTAAAAGGTCTCCAGCTGTGGGTGGCCAAGCTGAGATTTGGACCCAGCTCTGCCTGATGCCAGGACAGTGCCCTTCACTGCACCGATCCCCTGCAGTGCCAGCCCAGCGGATGCTTCCAGGGCCTTTAATGCCCTGATTCCCTCGCTTAGGGCCCTGAACTGAGCCCTCCCGTGAGAATGCACATCCAAGCATGAGAAGCAGAGGCTTTAAAAGAATGCACTGTTGTGAAATTTATTCTGGTGCCAAAAGGGGGTCTTGAGAGGAATTTAAAGAGCAATTGCATCAGCTCTTCTGCTCCACTGGTCAGCCTGTCTGTGAGCTGTAACATGTGCAGCCCGTAATGAATAAGCGAGATTTATTAGAGTATGTCACATCGCATTAAGTACTTTACATGTAAGACGAGCATTTCACTTGTACCTCTTACATTTTCAGTGGGTTTCCAACTATTTTCAATCCATTATTTTTAACTCCTTGCATTATATCAATGGTAAATTAATTACAATAATTACAAGTCAAAAACCCATATTGTCCAATTATAATTTAATTCATTTTAGCTCTTTGAGTTTGGATCAAAAGCTAAGGCACTTTAGAATATGCTGTAATTTCTCTAGAATTCGGTCATTGTCTCTGTGGTGTTTTGAAGGTGGGATGGAGGCTCAGCATGGAGATCGGCTGGCTCCCCAGGCAACACCCCACAGGAAAGCCAGCCAGCCTGGGCTCAAATTTGGACTCAACAAGTAGCCTTGGACAGATTACTTAATCTCTCTGTGCCTCTGTTTCCTCATCTGGAAAATGGGGTTAGTGGCAGAGTCTCTCCTTCATTGGGGCAGTTTCATGTTTCTTTTATTTAGTTCAACTTATTTTAATTTCAAAAGTTCTATGCTCATGGTATTAACATTCTTACAAATATTATTCAGCCTTAAAAAAATGAAGTTCTTTAGTATGTGACAACATGGATGGACCCTGAGGACATTAGGCTAAGTGAGATAAGCAATTCACAGAAAGACAAATACTGCATGATTCTGCTTATATGAAATGCCCGGGTAGTCAAATTCGGGAAGACAGAAAGCAGAATGGGGGTTGCCAAGGGCCTGGGGGGAATGAGGAAAAGCTATTGTTTAACGGATATGAGGTCTTAGTTTGGGAAGATGGCAAGAATTTTGGAGATGGATGTGGTGATGTTCGCGCAACGGTGTGAATGTACTTACTAGCCCTGAACTGCGTACACTTAAAAATAGTTAAGATGGCAAGTTTTATGTTCTGTGTATTTCATCACAAAAAGTATTCATGGTCCAGGAGAATTAATTAAACACCTAGGGGTGAGGTGTGGACACAGGCCTGGCTCTGTTCTCTTCCAGGCCAATCTATTTCAGGCTCCCCGGGCAGGTGATAATCTCAGGTCCCCTTGCTTTTCCCCCCATGCCTTGTTGTATTCATGCCTCCGGCTTTCTCATGCTGTTCCTTCAGCTGGAATTCCTCCTCCTTCACCCGCTTCACTCCTACACACCCCTGGGCCTAGCTCTGTTGCGGCGCAGTGTGCTCTGTCCCCTCTGTGTGTCCTCGAGGAGGCCCAGTCTGCCTCCTGTCTGCTTCCAGACCTGGGACTTCCTCAAGGCCCACGGAGTGTCTTGTTTGTTTCTACAGCTCTTGGGCCCAGGACAGAAGAGATGCCAATGAATTGCTGAAAACCACCCGGCCACCAGCAGAGAGCTTTGATGGTGCCCAGGGAGGTGCCCCACTGCAGTGAGCAGTAATTCTCTGAATGGCTCCTCCTCGCCCTCTCTCAAGGATGGGGGTCTGATGAGATTCTTGGTTTCGAACAGAACAAATGTGGGCCGGGTCATTTTCCTGCAGTTTGACACTAATGAGAGCCACCAGACCGTCTGAGCAGCTCTGCTCCTGGCTGGGCTCTTAATCTCCCCATTATACCAGGCTCAGCGGGCAAAGACACAGGACGCCCTGGCCCTGGGCCAAGAGGACTGTCGGCCACAAGACCGACCCCGGAATGGAATTCAATCCCATGCTTATTTTCTCTTCTTCTCTTCCCCTGATGTCACCAGCAGATGGACAACGCTGTTATTGTTTCCCTTTTCCTTTCTGGCAGGAGACTGCTTTCCCAGTAGACCCCCAACTAAGGTGAGCAAGAGAAAAACAGAACAGAAAGGCAGAGAAAGAAAAATGGGAAACAGAGGAAATGAGAAAGAGAAACACCCCGAGAGCAGGGCACAGTGGATTGCAGAGGTTCTGGGCAGACTTAGAAAAGGGTGCTTATTTATGGGGGAAACACTTGCATCCAGGGTCAGTGGGATCACAGCATATGCTGACTTTAAAGAAACATCCTGCATCACCCTCTCCTGGGATGAGAGGGAAAGGGGAGGATCTCTTGTGCAGTCGTGAGACCTGTCTTCTAATTGCACGCATCCCGTGAGGTGTCTACCAGCCGTAGCATTTCATTTATTCCACCTGCTGCCCTGTGGCTTTCCTCTGTGCTTTGCCTTAATTGGTGGAGTGTGGGGGAACAAAGCAAATATTTGTGCAGCTCGAATGCTGCTCTTGCGATTAGAAGGTAACATCTCTCAGTGTCTGCGTCTGAATTGTAAGACACAGGCAGGGGAGTCAATTTGCTTTGGGATCAATAGATGTGGTCTCAATTGACAGAGAACCTGAGGCTTCCTTTTGAAAACAGGACGATGTGGGGTGGCTCCATCCCTCAGTGCCTGGCTCAAGGTAACACGGCAACTAGGCAGTGGTTTTGTTTCCAGATTGACTGTTATTCAGCTCAAGAATAATGAAAACCTTCCCGGTGTCAACCAGCTCAGTGTTAATCTTGCAGAAACACAAGAGGAAAACATGGTCCCCTCTGCCGGGAATGCTGCTTCTGCTGGTCAACTTCCAGGCGCCCCGTGAAGTCCAGGAGAATGGCCATCGGAATGGGAAGCCTCCTTCCACCGTCGTGTAGGGGAGCCCCTGTCCCCTGTACCTATTTGGTGCTCACAATCTGTCTGCCAGGTCTTGGAGGTCGCACTTGTAATGTTGAACCACAGTGGTCATTGTGTTTTTGGTTTTTGCTATTTTTTTGGCTGCTGCATTTTTCAATCGAGCTCAAACGGTTGAGCTCGATTAAGGCCTAAAGGAAAATTTATTACAGGGATGTATGGGTGCTCTCAGAATTTAGGAAAAGAATTCAGTCAACCCTTAAGAAGAGACCAAACAGAGAGCCAAATAGCAATCAAGATCGGCTTTCTTTGCTTTTTGCTTTTCCTGTGTTTCTATATCGTCTTGCTCTCTTTGCTGATCAAATTCTGTTGCTTCTCCATCCCCATGACAAGTAGGAGGCAGGCCCCCTAGCGCTCCAGAGTCCAGGCAGACCTGGTCAGGGGTCAAGGCCACAGTCTGTACCAGTTCCCTAGGGCTGCCATTGCAAAGTACCAACAATGGGGTGGCTTAAGATAACAAAAATTATTGTTTCACAGTTCTGGAGGCTAAAAGTCCAAAATCAAGGTGTTGGAGGGCCATGCTCTCTCTGAAGGCTCTAGGGGAGCCCTGTCTCTCCCAGTTTCTGATGTTTGCCACCCACAAGCCTTAGTGTCCCGTGGCTTGTAGGTGCATCTCTACAGTCGCACGGTTGCCTTCTCTCTGTGTCTTCACATTGTCTGCCCTTTGTGTGTGTCTGTCTTTGTGTCCAAATTTATTCTTTTGATAAGGACAACAGTCATATTGGATTAAGACCCACTCTAGAGACCTCATTTTAAGTTGATTAGCTATGGAAAGACCCCAATTCCAAAAAAGATAACATTCTGAGATGCCTGTGGTTAAGACTTGAACATACTATTTTTTGGTGGGGGAACATAATCCCACCCATAGCATAGTCCTGTTAGGAGCAGCTCACTGGCGGGGCAGACATAATGCCTGTATGTGGCCCCTATGCTGAGCCTCTATGCTACACACAACGGAGTTGCTACCAACCCTTGCTGGGGTCAAGGATGATGCCTGTGGCAGCTTTGCCTGGAAAACACAAAGCACCTCCTAAGAACTGGCTTCTATGAAACCCTTCCAGTTACACCATTAAGTCACTTAATCTTCAGGTCGGCTCTGAGATAGATGCTACTTTTATCTCCATTTTTTAGAGGAGAAAACAGGCTCAAGAGGAAGTAACCATCGAGTGGTGACAAACTAGGATGTGTTGGTCCTGAGTGGTGAGTAGAGGCAGGCCAAGTGGGTGTGAGAGGAGACTGGTCTCCAGATGTGGATGGGCACAGGGAACATCGGCATTCCAGGGTTTCTCTTGCAGGACCAGGAAGCTTGCTCAGATTTTTTAGTAGAGATGCTTTGCTGCCACTTTGTGGTCCAGCATCAGACCCAGGATGCCTTTACCAGCAGGCCTGGAGCCCTTTACTTCTCTACCCACCATTGGTCTGGATTGGCCCTATCCAAGGATACATTAGCAAAGGAGAAACCTTTATAGGACAACTCATCTGAGTATTTTTTTTTAAAGATATTCAACCTGGAGGCCTAACCAGAAGAGACCTCTCTTCCCAGGTTCTTCTCTTCTTCCCTTCCCCCTTCTTGTAGGGCTCAAATGTCCTTCTCTCTCTACCAGTCAGAGCAGAAATGATGACACCCAGGGCAGATGAGGAAATGGGGAATCTAGAGGAAGAAAAAGAAGGGAGAAAAAGCATGGGGGTTGTGAGGCATGGAGGGTCCTTTCTCCTGGTTAAGGTGGGGGCATTTGAAGCACCCTACGAGCCTCTGCATGTGGGCCCATACATGAGGAAGAGGGGACCTGGGTACAAGTTAACTAGAGTGAGGATTCCTGTACCCACTCCCTCCCTGTGGTTGGACTCCAGAGGAATTGAATTTCATTGCTTGAACCTGCAGCAGACAATGGCTAAACCTGATGAATCTTTCCTCCAAATTCACACATGTTCATTTGCCTCCCTGAAGGAGGCTACCCCCCCTCCCCATGTTGTGAACCAGCGCTGGACATCGGACATCTGATTCCTCCAGGGTGGAAGACAAGGAGGTGGGCAGAGCCACCAAAGAGCCAGCAGGCAGCTGGCAGTCATGCTGGGTCCTGCTGCCCATCGTAGACACACCAAGGGAGTCATTCCTGCTCTTTAGGTGACATTTGCTGTGTTCCCACTGTCTTAGGTTCTTTGCACATGGAGTGCAGTGCCTGACAAAGAATAGATGTCAGATAAATGGTGGCAGCCAACGATCTTCCAGCTGGTCCTTTTGCTGAGGTTATGAAAGGGCAATATCTGACAGGTACAGGATGGGGTGCTGTTGCGAGCCCTGGACCTTCAGGGGAAATGTAATATTTGGGATAATATGGTAGAAGCTGCTGGTATATTTTCATTGTCACATCCTAATCGTGTCTACCAGTAATTGGAGTCTTCCTAGCTCCAAAGGCAATGTGGAATGCTACTTCTTGGAAAGTCAAAAGGCTTTTAAGAGGTAGACAGTGTTGCACTCAACGCAGGTAATAGCTTTCAGCCTGAAGCATTTCAAGGGTTTGGGGTCAACTCAGCGAAGACCTCGAAGATGTGTCCTTACAAAAGGAAATCTTTTATAAAATCTTGCAGATCCTAAGGGTGTTGAATGAGATTAAAGTGTCTGAGAGGTGGATGCGGGGTGTGTGCGTGCGTGTGTGTGTGTGTGTGTGTGAGAGAGAGAGAAAGAGAGAGAGAGAATATGTGAGCATATCATCCTGGCTGAAATTTTGGGTGTTGTGACTGAGGCAAGTTAAAACAAAAACCAAAACCAAAAAAGAAAAGAAATCTAGAACTCTTTCCTTTTTCTGAGAAACTCAGATACAAATGAGAATTTCTGATAAATGTATAGTGGTCTGTAGCAAAGATTATTCTAAATACTATAGATTTTGAACACGTGGTAGATACAGACAAAAGGGTGTAGCGTTTAATATCTAAGGGTGATGAAAAATAGAATTTGAAGGAAAGAGAACTACTGGGTAATTTCTGCAGAAGCAAGGAGTTTTGATTCTAGATGACTCTCCAACTTCCTGAATTCACTCATTCATTCATTTCTACATTCCACAGCCAGCTATTGAGTAGTTTTTGTGTGTTAGCATTTGTCAGTCTCAGTAACTTGAGAGTGTATAAAAATCAAGGACTGTCCTGAAGGAGAATGGAGCCCAGTGGGGAAGACAAAGAAATAAATGCCGTGTTCCCTTGAGTCTAATATTCAGCCTCTCTTTTTTTAGACAGGTGGACTTGGGGTCAGAAGACAACCCTTTATAGAGTATCTCCTGTAGGTGGCACAGAGAGCGGACTCACATATTAATGAAACTTAAGACATACCCTTTGTCTTCTAGAAGCTAAGGAGTTAGAGCAGTGAGAACCCACATTTGTGGAGTCCCGTATAAAGGAACCACATGAGAAAGGACAAGCGGTGTGATTAAGCCTATTAGCAGAATCTTCCAGCTGAACGCCAAGCCTGGCACATGCGTAAAAAGTCACTCTAAGCTGGTTTGTGGAGGGAGTACTAAAACCCCACATGGAAGAAAATATATGATTTTGTTTTCCTTATGAAAGTAACCTTCATGTAGTTAAAGGAAGTGGTCCAGAGGATATGAGAGATACACAGAAATGAACAATCTTTCCCACCTCCCCCGTAGGCCACGCTGCAGACTCAGCTGACCTCCAGTGTTCTGCTCTTCTCTGGGCTCCCATCATAACCCTGAGTGAAATGCTCCACACCTCGTAGCTGATCTATAAATTCAGGTGCTTCATGCTTCTGCTCTTTCCTTCCTCTCCCCCTGGGTCACTTTTGCATTTGTGGTTTTAAAATACCTCCATTCTCTTCTGAAACCATAGGAAAGTCTTCTCAGCTTTCACTATGGGTTGATGAAAAAACCTGAGAACTCATAGACGGTGTTTACAATAACACGATTATGTCAGTATTAGTCTCTGAAGAACTGAGCAGCATGATTAGACCCATGGGAAACACTTGGAACTCTATTATTAGAGTTGGCAGTTGCTGTGATAAAAAGCCACAGTCAACATGGAACAGGAACTGAGGAGGATGTCATTGGATCTCAAGGTCATGGGGTTGTGCAGTGCCCAACAAGTACACACACACCACTAGTGAGTTATTGTGGTTATTTAAGAATGATACAAAAATATTAATTTTTCTTTCAATTTATATGTATTATTATTATTTTCAAGTGAATGCTTAATTGTTAGGATATACATACTTATTTGACCCTAACCAAACAGGCCTGTTAGATATTTCTTTTAGACTAGGGTTGCTGTTAAAAAAAATTACTGAGATGCTAAGAGTGACATGACTGAGAAAGTTTGGGAATCTTTGATATAACCTCTGTTCTAGAAGTTTCCATCTGGATGCTGTGTGGAGAATAACTGGAAAGGGCATGGGGTGGAAACTGGGAGACAAGTTAAGAGACTATTGAAGTGGATCTAGTGAGACATAGTGGGGGTGTGAACTAGGAGGAGACTGAAAAATGCAGAGAAATGAATGGACTCAAGATGCCTTGTCCAGAGAGATCTGACAGGATTCGCTGCTGTGGGAAGGGAGCATGGAGAGCTGAGAAGGGGTTGATGCCATGAGCTGCGATCATCCGAAGGCTTAACTGGGGTAGAGAATCTGCTTCTAAATGAACTCACATGGCTGTTACCAGGAGACCTCAGCTCCTCCCTGTCTGTTGGTCAGAGGCCTTGATTCCTAGCCATGTGCATCAGGGCTGCTTGAGTGTCCTCATGACATGGCAGCTGGCTTCTTCCGGAGTGACTGATCCAAGAGAGAGCAAGGCTGAAGCCACTATGCCTTGTAGGACCTGGTTTGGGAAATGACACACTGTTGGGTCTGCCTTGTGATACTGATCACACAGACCAACTCTGATACAGTGTGGGAAGGGACTCCACAAGGGTGCAAACACCAGGAGTTGGGGATCATTGGGGACCATCTGCATTGCTAGTTATGCCACTGGGTTAGGGGCAGGTTGTGATTTCTTGGGAGGTGAGTAGTTGGGAAACAGCAGGAAAGGCAGGACTCACTGTATTAGGCAGAGGTTTCGAGGGAAATAGAACCAATAGGATATATATGTGTATATAGAAAGAGATTTATTATAAGAAATTGGCTTAAGTGATTATGGAAGCTGATGAGTGAGTAGGTAAGTGGGAGCCCCAGGGGAGCTGATGGTGTAGTTCCAGTCTGAAGGCCATCAGGCTCCAGACCCAATAAGAACTGATGTTTCAGTTCAAGTCCAAAAACAGGAAAACAGATGTTTCAGCTCAAAGGCAGTCATGCAGGGGAAATTCTCTTTTACTGGAGAGGGTCAGCCTTTTTGTTCTACGTAGGCCTTCAACTGATTGGATGAGGCCCACTCACATTAGGGAAAACAATCTCATTCAAAACATACTCATGGAAACACCCAGAATAATGTTTGACCCAATATCTTTGTACCCAGTGGCACTGCCAAGCTGATGTATAAAATTAACCATTACGCTTACCCAAGTGAGTTATACGTTCAGCACAAGGAATATTCATCTTTCATGCTGTAGTTTTCTTGCTGGATAGATTCCCCAGGATCCTCAGGGGTGGCAGTGAGCTATGGGGAGAACCTGCCGGTCCACCTTGCTCTTCAGGGCACTGAGGCTGGGAAGAGGAAAGGCCATGTCCTTAAGGAATTTTTGACCACCTGACTGGTGCTTACAGGTGCTTCAGGAACCATCCAGAACAATGGTCCTCACCTTGGGTGCACATCACAGTCCCCTGAGAGTTTTTAAAAACACTGCGGCTGCTGTCCCCCTCCCACTGATTCTGAACTGATTGGCCTGGGAGGGGTTTGGTACAGGGATTTTGCAAAGCTCCCCACAGTCTGGGAATCACTGAACTGAGAGAGAACCACTCAGAACCTCCTGCTTCTGTGGGCAAGAGGCTGTGAAAAAGAGGATTTCCCATCTCCCAGGTACACAGGTCTGCCGAGCTGCCGCCTCCTGGAGCCCCGGCTCATTTGACAGGCTCCCTTTTAGCTCTTGAATCACACTTTGGAAAGTCAGCCAGTGAGCACAAAACGTAAATCAAAATCTGTTTTATTTTTCTCTCCTTAGTTTGAAAGAAATTGCTTCTACATCACTTTTAGATGATACTGACTCAGATGCAATCTTGACTAAAGTGAAATTACTTAATTAGACAATAAGATCAGAGAAATTGACCGTTATAGCTGGTTATTGACTTTTCAGATGGCCTGTATTACCATTTATATTCTTTCCAGTTGGGTTTTTAAGCATGAAAATAATTTATTGAGAGGTTGTTCTTAGAAGCTATTTTTAATAGCCTAATGGCTTTTTAATTTTCAAATCATTTATATTCATCAGCTGGAGCCAAGAAAGGACTCAGATCAACTCTCAGTGTATGGCTGCTCCTTCCTCTTTGGTCATTAACTGGTTATATTGGGATATAAAGCCATGGGATACAGGACCCCCACCCACGTTATGATATCAGAAGGGGCATATCATGAAGGAAATAAACTTTGGGTTAGAAGCCATAAAAGTAATATTTAAAAAGTTGCTGTTTATTGGCTGACTACTCCGTGCCAGTCAATTTATGGAGATTGTCTCTAATCCTCTCAGTAACCTTAGAGCACAGATGTTATCACCATTCTTCAGTAGCCTGGGAAAGGAGGGCTCAGGTATGAAGTGTCATCGTCACGACCATGGCTGATGCATGTGGCCAGGTGGGCCCTATGCCCCAGTTAATACTGTGTCTCTACGTAATTTTAATAGTGTTCTTTTTTACTCCCAGAATTACTCCAATTTGGGCAATAAATTGTGACTGTGCTTATGAGATACACACCTGGTGCCAGGCCCTGTGCTGAGCACTTCACCTGTACTGATGCGTGCAAACCTCAAAACAGCCAATGGCATCTTTTGTTAAAAAATATGTTTTTATTGATTTCAGGGAGAGGAAGGGAAAGAGAGAGATAGAAACATCAATGATGAGAGTCATTGATTGGCTGCTTCCTGCACGCCCCCTACTGGGAATCGAACCCGAAACCTGGGCATGTGTCCTGACCCAGAATCGAACCGTGACCTCCTGGTTCATAGGTCGATGCTCAACTGCTGAGCCACCTCAGCTGGGCTGCTGTCCTTTCTTTATAGATGAGGAAACTGAGGCCCTGGGAGGTCCAAGTCAAGCGACTTATAAAGGTCCCAGAGCTGATAAACGATGGATCCAGGCTTTGAGGCCAGGCGGCCGCACACATGTCCGTTTCTCTTTCTGTTACACAAGCTGAATGGGTATCAATCAATATCACAATTTCAAAAACCCAGACCAAAGAGAAAGTTCCATAAGACTGGTTATTGGGTGAAATAACAACAACACTGCTATAACCAGAGGAACATTGGCTTGTTTTGTTGTGGCGGAACTTTGTTATGATGAATAAGCCGCAGGAAATAGCATTTTCTCTTAAGATCCGTAGAGGAAACACAGACACTTTAGATTGAATTAGCAAGAAGAGCTTGGGCTTCGAAAGCCATGGGGCAGCTGGACAAAACGTGCATATTTTCTCACTTCCTACTGGCTTAATTACGCAAACTCAACACATGCCACCAGCCACAGTTATTCCTGGGCCCTCAGGCTGCCTTAGTGCACGTGTAGCATCTAAAACAAGGGAGGCTGAGGCTTCCGGACCCCGTGCGTGGCCACCCATAACCAGAGCTGCCAAGGAACCATGGACGGAGCGGAGTGTGTTTGCACGAAGGTGACAGCTGGTGAGGGGGAATGGAAGGCATGGCCTCCAAGACAAGCTTGGGGATCTGTGGCTGTGAGGTCAGGAGATGAGAAGACTCAGGGCAGGGAGCAGAGAGTGTGCACTCGGTGTCATATCAGACTTGCTCGGCGTGGCCTCAGGGCTATAGCAGATGGAGCGATGGCCGCTGCAGGGGGCAGCACTGTTTGCATCGCTGCAGGTGCACGTGGTGGTATCTGGATGGCTTCTGGAGGAGGGGACAGAAGGAGATCCGGCTGGATTGGGTGACGTGGCATTTAGCCTTCTGTCCTTGCAACGTGACTATGGCATTCCTCACAGCCAGGCGGTGTGAATGTTCACAGGAGACTCGGATGTTGGCCAACGTCTCCAGTCCTTGGGGCGTAGGGAAGAGCCCCAGGCTCCCATTCACTCCCTGGACTGCATGGTTTGTGCAGATCCTAGTGGGCTTGCACTGTTACGCTCCCCGTGGGCTGTGCGCTCCTTTCCCTTCACACCTGTTGCCTGTCTTGCTGTCCCTGTTCTCTATAGAATTAGCTAGAATCAACCATCATGTTTCTTACACGCAGATTCCTTGCTATCTGCAGAGTGGGTTTATGTGTATTGGCCAAGGAAGGGCAGAGTGTGTGTTAGTAGATGTCAGAAACCTTTCTTGTTTCTGCAAAACAACCTCTAGGTATCTCCTTCTTCAAATACCGTTGACTACTCATTACCAGGGAACCTTCCTAACATTTGATCGTAGATCACTCCTGATTTGCTCTCTTTTTTCCTTTCTTCTTCATTCTTTTTGGGAGCAAATTTCTCATAGAAGGCACTTTGGCTAACTTTCTCATTGCCTATTCCCTGCTGATCTCTAAGTTCGAAGACAGTGGCTTTCAAACATGTTTGGCTATGACCCATGGTAGAAACACTCACTATGCCGTGACTCGGAGCACTCGCGTAATAAATACTCTTGCTAGCTCTGGTGCACTGGGTCCGATGCTATCTATTCCATGTAATGCTCTGCTGTGCTGTCTTATCTTGCCTTATCCCTTCTCATTCTTTCCATTTCATTTCAAAATTTTAGACATGATTCACCAAATTGATTTCATAACCCACGGATGTATCAGGACTTGAACAATTTTCAGTCACTGCTCCTACCATTTTTAAACTCAAGTGCTTTGCCAAGTCCCTTTCTGTCACTGTTTTGCTTATGCGAGCCCTAGAATGCAAATCTTTCAAAGCAAGATCTTGCTTTTGAATGCCCCACACTAGTTAGCTCAGTTCTAAACACATAGGAGGGTAAAGCACACACAGCATTTGTTGATCAGAAAGGATTTGGACCCTCTAACCTTGACCAAAATCTGAAAGTGACTGTCTCAGGACTGGAAACACTTGGATAGGTGCTATCTGCAGACCCATCATTACAAGTCTTTTGTAAGTGACATGTACTCCTCAAATCCTAGTTCATTCAGGGACCTTGTTGACTGGATTTGTACTGGACCTCGTGCCAGGCTTTCCTGCTGAAACAAGAAGCGTGAGACATACTTCTGTCCTTGAGAAATGCTGGAACTGACAAAAAAATGAGTGTGTAACACAGTATGATTAGAGTTGTGCCAGCAGCATGAATGGTGTGCAGTGGCCACCCAGAGGTGGGCAGTGCTGGGGATGCTATTTGGATTTAGTCTTGTAGGTTGAATAGGCATTGGTCAAAAGGAAGGGAATTTGAGGCAGAAGGCACAGCATGTGCAAAGGCCATGAGGTCTAAGAATGGTGTGTTTGGGGGAATGGAAATTAGTTCCATATGACTGGAGTAAAGGAGAGGAGGCAGAGAGTGGTGGGAGATGAGAGGTTGGGCTCAAGTGTAAAGAATTTTGAGCTTGTTCCTCAAAAAATTAAAAATGGAATTGCCTTTTGACCCAGTGATCTCTCTTCTAGGAATATATCCTAAGAATCCTGAAGCATTAATCAGAAAGAATTTATGCACCCCTATGTTCATAGCAGTGCAACTTACAATAGCTAAGATCTGGAAACCGTCCAAGTGCCCATCAGTAGATGAGTGGATAAAAAGCTGTGGGACATGTACACCACGGAATACTATGCAGCTGTAAAGAAGGATCTCGTACCCTTTGGGACAGTACAGAGGGACCTGGAGAATGTTATGCTAAGTGAAATAAGCCAGGCAGAGAAAGACAAATATCACATGACCTCACTTATATGTGGAATCTAAAGAACTTAATAAACTGTTGAACAAAATAGAAGTTCAGTGACATAGAAGCATGAAACAGACTGAGGAATCTCAGAGGGAAGGTGGGGGTGGGTGTGTGGGTGGGGAGAGATTAACCAAAGAATTTATATGCATAAATGCAAAAGCCATGGACACAGACAATAGTGTGGTGAAGGCCTGGGGTGGGGAGTGGGTAGGGGGCGGAAAGGATCAAGGGGGAAAAAAAGGGACATCTGTAATATTTTCAACAATAAAGATTAAATAAATAAATAAGTACATTTACATTTTCTCAAAAAAAAAAAAAAAAAAAAGAAAGAAAAAGATTTTTGAGCTTGGCCAGGAAGTCGTCCAATGGTTGTGATGGGAAGGTCTGAGGATGACAACGAGGCAGGAGGCTCAGGGAGGGTGGCTGGTTAGGAGACCAGGGAACTTTACTGTCCACATTTGCACCTGCTAGGCGGTGACATCTGGCACAGATGTCTTGTCTGTGGAGTCCTCAGTTTCTGCAGTAGCAGTCAGTGCTGTACCCTCTGACCAGTGAAACTTTGATCTGGCAGTTTCCTTGCAGGGTCTCAGCCAGGAGCTGAGGGCCCTGCATCGTCTCTGTCAATTCTTCTGGGAGGGAGGAGAGAAGAGGCAGGGAGGTCTGTAGGGCGCTTGGGGCAGACACCGAATGCAGTTTCATGTTGAATGGGCGGCTGATGATCCTTTCACAGCCTAAATGATCTTGATGATTAGGCAGCGACTATAAACAACCGGCCTAAACTGGCTTAACCACATGCAGCTTTGATTTTGCCAAGTGAGGGATTCATAGGAACCCCTTAAAACACTGAGAGAGAAAAAGAGGAATCATTAATCCGATTGTTCCTAACCACCTACCATTGGGCACTTTAAAAAAAATAGTCCACGGTAAATGTAAAAATATATACCGTAATCTAATACATACGAGATCTAATACTTTACGGTGTTATTGCGTATGCTGTGTATTGCATTATGCACTAACAACGGGCCTTTCTCTTTCATGCCCCGCCCCAGTGTTCATTAGCGTGTCTCAGTCCACCCTCAGTGTTTGGAGCTCACACTGCGCCTCTGACGTCCTCAGCAGCCTGGGAGGGCAGCGAGGCAAGGGTGCCTCAGGCTGCAGCGGAGCCCCTGCCCGGACTTGCCCCTGCATGTGGGAGTGTGGGGCTGGGCTGCGTTCCCGACCGTGCTTCCTGTCCTAGGCACCGGGGTGATGCTGGTTTGCAGCAGTTCTGTGTTGGCTCATCTGCACCACTACTTCCCACCGTCCAAGCTGACCCAAGAAATGAAGAGAGGATGCGTCGGGGGGTCCACCACCTCATGACCCAGAGCCCTGACCATATGAAACAAACCCACTCGTCACCAGCCTACTGGTGGCCACTGGCATCTGCATGAGGGCTGCCAGGGCTGACGTCAAGGGTCAGCTGTGTCCACGCCCATGCCTGGGTCTGTTTGCAGGGAGCGATGGCTCTTTGTTGTCTCGAGGGAACTTCACAGACGACCCAGACCTCTCCGGCTAAGAGACTGTTGGTAGGTGTGACTGATCTAGAAAGTCAGGCCATGAAAGGTAGGACATGAGCAAGGCTACAAAGTGAAATATCTGAACAGAGAACTCTGTCTTCAACACAAAATTGCTCTCCACTCTGGCAACTCACATCCCATGTCGGGTAACGATGTATCATTATTGGGAAAGAGAGCAGGAATGAGCTGCCACCGAGACAGCTGCTTTTAACTCAGACACCTCTATCTGGACAGGCTTTTGCTCTTTTCCTTGAGAGTTGTTGGATTAGGAGACACTCAGCCTGACAGTTGCGTATTTGTGTCATTTGGGGCAGTAGCCTGGGCCTTCAGCCCCATTTTCCAGACCCCTGACATTGACTTCAGTTTGGGATTTGTTAAGCTCCGTCTCTGGCCATGCCTGGAATTGTGACTCAAATCATTGTCATGCGGGGGTCGGGGGCATCTCCATGACACCTGTTCCTTGCAGGCATCCAATCCCAGAAAGAGCTGTTACCACGCTGTTCCTCTGGGAGCACTTGTGTGTCAGTTTTGCAGGAGGCCTGAGTTTCATACTCCACTCAGGAAAGGACGGGCTAAGGTGATGGACAGACAGACATACTGCCTGCCACACAGAACCACAGAACTCCCATGGAGGGGTGCTAGCATCTGGAGTCCCTGAAGCAGCAGCAGAGCTCCAATGTGCAGGCCCCCAATTCAGGTGTTTGCTTTACTTATCTCCTGGGCTTGACAGTGTCTGGAGGTGGCCAGAGGCTCGGGACCAGCATGGCGGAGGCAGAGATGAGGCAGGAGCTGGCTTAGGCCTGGGAGTCAGAGCGTAGGCTGGGCCTGGCCATGGACTGTGAGCACCCGGACAGCTGTCCCCGGCCTGCAGACAAGAATGACGACCTTCCCAGCCAGGCAACTGGGTGGGCGGGGCCTTTCTCATGAGGGCACAGACTGGGGAGAAGCAGGTTAGTGCGAGGGGCGTGTACTAGTTTCCAGTGGCTGCTATAACAAATATCCAACACTAGAGGCTTAAACAGTAGGAGTTTCTGCCCTCGCAGTTCTGGAGGCTGGAAGTTTGAAATCAAGGTGTCGGCAGGGCCATACTCCCTCCAAGGCTCCAGGGGAGCATCCTTCCTTGCCATTTCCAGCTCCAGGTGGCTCCAGGTGCTCCTTGACTCATGGCCTCATTTCTCCAGTCTCTGCATCTGTGGTCACATGGCCTCCTTCTGTTCTGTGTCTGTCTCAAAACTTCCCCTGCCTCTTGCTTTTTTAAGGGTATGTGTGATTGTTTTAGGGCCCTCCAGGTAACCCAGGATGAGCGCTTCCTCTTTAGATCCTTAATGGAATTACGTACTTTGCCTCATCAGGCAATGCTCACTCTTTCGCCTGATAGGGTGACACTATTCACACCTGGGGACTGGGTGTGACTAATCACCTGGAGATTAGCACAAGGACCTATCTTTTTGGGGGGCCACCATTCAGCCTATTGCAGGGGGGAAGTCTCTGATCTTGTTGACAGAATGCAAACACGAAGCTGGAGGGCCTGGAGACGGGGAATACAGCTGATTTAATGATTTAAACTCTGCATAGAGTATTTCGAGTGCATGCCTTGTGTGGTTTTAGATCTGGTGAGGACAGTAGGTGGGAAGACACAGTCCCGGTGCTTTATTGGAGGTTCCGACAACCTTTGGCATCTTGAAACCTCTGCATCTGCATGCACTGCTGAATCATGACCCTCATTAATTGACCTATATTTACTGAGTATCTTTATAACAATCCAACCAGTTACATGTTACAAGCAGTTCTACTTATTAATTAGGTTTGTATTCAATTCTACCCATTAATTGCATTTATTTATTAATTCTATTGAAAAATGGGTGTCGTGTTTCATTTTTGTGGTTAGTTGTCACAGCCTGGGCTTTTCTGGTTACCCAGGAAAGATGGCAACTTGTCAAAAATGTGGCTCAAGGAGATCTTACTTGTTTTTGTGTGAGCCTTACCTCCCACGTCACCCCCATTTTTTCCTGAATCAGAGCATTTGGATCTATGGCTTGGTGACTCAGATGACTTATGTTTAAAAGTATTCTTTTGTTCTGTCTTTGATTTTGCTTCAACACTTCAGACATTTAAAGCAAGAAAACATGTTTAGCTGGCATTTAATTTTTTAACAGAAATACTGTTACACTGAATTAGGTTCATATTTTTTTACATGGACTAAAAGGTCCGCAGTCCACACTGGAGAGCAAGGCTGGGTATTATCATCCCATTTTATGGGTAAAAAGACTGAATCCCAGAGAGATGCCCCAGGTTAGGGTCTCCCTTGTTAGTGGCAGAACTGGATTGGAATTCAGGTTTCCTAAATCCTAGGCCATGGCCAGAGATGTCACAGGGCTTCTGCCACGTCATCTCCCTCTTATGTAAGATTCTCAGGGTTTGAAAATGCCTCAAGACCTCACTGTTGGCTATTACCAGGGATAGACAAAGGGAAATATTCCTGGTTATCGACTCTTTAAAATACTGATTTTTTTGTTCAGTTCCAACATTGACAGGGTCTTTGCTCTTTGGACCTATGTTAACTGATCATATGCACCCTGCTCCCTGTTTCCTCTTGGGCACACGAGGGTGGAAGTGGGGGTGTAGGGGTCTGGGGGTGGGGGTTGCAACTGGTGAGAAGCCCGGTCTCTCGCAGGAACACTTCACCTTGCCTGGGCGATCTGGATGCATCCTTAGCTCCGTGCTGACTTGTAAGTGGAAATCTATATCTTGCCTATTCTGCTCTGTGCAGCTCTCATTTTCTTACACTGTGAATATTGATTGCATTGAAGCAGGCTTTTTGCCCCAGGCCCGGTCAAGGCAACGATTGGATGCTGGCTTTAATTCCGCTTGCATGAGGCTGTTTATGATTGTGTATATGAGACAGGTTCCAACAGGCAGCCTCTTTTGGAAAGGTGAGATGCTTTATCCTGAATAATTTATTGGAAACCCTCTTCCAACACAAAAACAAGAGTTGAGCGAGCTCACTGAGATGAAACAGCAATTCATCAGGGTACCTTAACTTGTCATCCCTGGGTCCCATTCTCACTCCTCTCACAGGCCCAGGTTTTGCTTAATGAAATAAATCGTTCTTTTGCCCGGGGAGAAGGAAGGTTTTTTTCAGACAATGTTCTGAATTCCCAATAAGAAAGGTTGAACTACATGATTTATTTGGATAAACAAACAGCTGAACAGAGAACCTAATGAGTATAGAAAGACTTCACTTATTTGGCGTCTTTGTGCTAATTTTATGTTTGTGAACCTTTAAAGCAAATCTTTTAAAAATACATTTAAAAATAGCTACATGTATTTTAAAAAGTTTCCTTCTTGATGTTTTTTAAATTTAGAAAGAGCCTGGCCGGGCGTGGCTCAGCAGTTGAGCGTTGACCTAGGATCCAGGCGATTTGGGTTAAATTCCCGGTCAGGGCACATGCCCGGGTTGCGGGCTCGATCCCCAGCAGGGGGCGCCGTGCAGGAGGAAGCCGATCAATGGCTCTCATCATTGATGTTTCCCTCTCTCTCCTTCTCTCTCCCTTCCTCTCTCTGAAATCAATAAAGGTATATTTAAAAATAATAATAATAATAATAGTAATAATAATAATAAATTTAGAAAGAATAAAGTTTGAGACAACATAGAGAACAATTTAACCAGTAGCAGTGCATCTACTACTCATAATAAAAAAAATACATATTTTATCATAATTGTTTTAGGTGTTTAAAAACAAAACAAAAGGTAAATTTGAAGTCCCATCTGTATCCATCCCTAATATAATTTGCCTCTTTCCCCAGAAGCAAACATTATCATAACTTGGAGGGTATAATCCCACTTCACGTTTATCCATAAACTGTATATAGATTGAGTCATATGTTTTAAAATTTACATAAATGTTACTAGAATGTACACACATATCTTTCTGCATCTTTTTACTCATGGTTTGGTTTTTGGTAGCCGTCCCTCTTAATTCATTCATCATTTGGGTTTTGGTAGTTTTCCACATTGACATATATCAATTTAGTTAATTCCCTTTTAACAGTTTTAGTAGTAATATGTAATTTATGGATATGCCTAAATTTACTTATTTATTTTTGTAATTCTCACCCGAGGATATTTTTTCCATTGCTTTTCAGAAAGAGTGGAAGGGACAGAGAGAGAGAGAGAAACATCAGTGTGAGACACACCTGTTGCCCCCTGCATGTGCCCCGACCAGGTTTGGGGATCGAGCCTGCAATTTAGGTACATGCCCTCGGCTGGAACTGAACCCAGGACCCTTCAGTCCGAAGGCCGACGCTCTAACCACCGAGCCAAAATGGCTAAGCCTAGATTATCTTTTTGATAAGCGTTCAGATTTTTTTTCTAATTTGTTGCTGCTATTTACAAGGTTGTTAAAAAATTCTTGTGTGCCCATGAGAAAATTCCTCTAGTGTAATCCTAGATGTAAATAACTAGGTTTAAATTTTACTGGATGTTGCCAAATTGCTCTCCTAAGGGGCTGTATTAGCATGCAGCTCCTCCAGGGACATTGCAAGTTTCCACTTACCGTTGCACCACATTCTCACCAATGTTTGATACTCTGTAATTTTATCTCTTTGTTTCAATTTGCATTTCCCTGGTCACCGGTGAGGATGAGGAGGTCTGCTACTTGATATCTTCATTGTCTCCTCAGGGTCATTCCTCCATGTGAATTACATTGTTTTACACTTTGCCCTTTTTGTGTATTTGGTTTGTTTCTCTTTTTCTTAATGATTTGTAGAAACTCTGCATATTAATTATTGTAACTTATAATTTATTTATTTATTCTTTTACTCCAAACATTTTCTTTCAACCTGTTGCTTTCATTTTTGCTCAAAGTATCTTCTATCATTCAAGGAAGTTAAATTTTGATCTATTTAACTTCTGAATTTATATGTATTTTTATTTTTTTATTTTAAAATTTTTTTTATAAAGATATCTTTATTGATTTCAGAGAGAGGAAGGGAGAGGGAGAGAGAGAGATAGAAACATCAATGATGAGAGAGTCATTGATCGGCTGTGAGCCCGCAACCCGGGCATGTGCCCTGACAGGGAATCGAACCCCGATTGCCTGGATCCTAGGTCGACGCTTAACCCCTGAGCCACGCCTGGCCGGGATATATGTATTTTTAAAAAAGGCTTGAGAAATATTTCTTTACATAAGTCATAGAATTATTTTCCCATATTTTTTGGTAATATTAAAGTTTACTTCTTATATCTTTCATCAACCTAGTGTGTGTGTGTGTGTGTGTGTGTGTGTGTGTGTGTTTACACGTATAGTTTATTTACTTCTGGCATGGTGTGAGCTGCTATTCTAGCTTTGGACAGCTTCCTCCCCAGATGTCTAGCTGTGGGTGAAAAATGACTCCCTTGTTTAAATCACTATTGATTGGGCTTTCTATTATTTGTAGCCTAACACATTCTAACTGCTACATTTATTGTCTCTTCTCACTCCTACATCCCCTTTTGTGTGTATTTTGAAGCTTATCATTTTTTTCCCCATTCTTCTTTTCTATTTTTATTTTTCTTTGCTTAATTTTGGAAGATTGCTTCAGCTCTAGCTTCCATTTCATGAATTCTCTCTTTGGCTAGCTCTGATCTCTTGTATAACCTATCTGTTGAGTATTCCCCCCCCCCCATCACTGTATTTTTTGTTTCTATAATTTTTATGTTTCTTTTTCAATTTTTCATTCTTTGGTTTTCATTATGACTCCATTTCTTTTTCGTATGTACATATTAAGTAATCTTATTTTAAATTGATCTGTTATTTGTGATTCTTAGGGTATGGCTATTTATTGTGCTAGCTGATGATCTCCTAGACTAGAGCATTAGATTTCTTCTGGACCACATCTTCCCCATGAAGTATTTTTCACACTGGTGGTACATGTTCTGGCTTGCAGAAGCTTTCCTATGGGAATTTTCATATTTATTTCTCTTGGGACCACAAAGAAAATCTTAGCAACAAATTTTTACATTTATACCTTGGCTCAAGGTTTTTGTATCATGTAAACAGTTTAAGGATGCTCACTCATCTCCTACTCTCAGGCAGTGCTGTTTGGGGGATTTTCTTTCTTAAGGGCCGTGGACATGGGCCAGTGAATGAAGCTTTTCGAATTCTACTTCGAAGGTCAGGAAAGACATTTACTGTTTCCTGGCTCCTGTTAAGGCACTCAGATCTAGTTCCTGATCCAAATGTGGAGACTTGGCCTCAATTCCAACCTCTGTGGGGGATTTAAAACCTTAACCTGCAAGGCACATATATGGTTTAGTTACTTCTGTGGCCATGGAGCTTCAACTCATACTCACTGCAATGTTTCTGGCACCTGGAGTCCCTCCCACTTGCTTTTAAGCTTGTATTTTGAAAATCCATATGCATTATGTAGTATTTCTGTGTGTTCTGAGAGGGAGAGAGGTTCATGCATGAGCACAGTCTTCCATCGTGACCTGGAATCTCTTCCACCTCTTTATTTGCAGCTTCCCAGTTATACATGGGTTGTGCTCCAAATGTTCATTTGTAAGTTAGGAGTTTTGAAGTCAGAATATATTTTTCCATAAAAAGTAACTGGCGTGATGATTAGATAAATTATAGTACAAACTTCACTGCTTAGGACAGGTGAGCTACAAAGTTTGACAAGATCCAGGTAGCTAATTCAGGGTGCATTCTCCACCACTCAAAATCTAGTTTTCAGACTTACAGGTTCAGAAATTTAACTTATTTGTATAGCGATTGTGGATTCATCTCTTATAAAAGGACTCATTCAGATAGCACAGTCTAATGGGTAAAATCAGGATGCAAATTTTATAATTTATCATGAGAACTATAACTGTTGAGGGATTGGATATTTAAGACCTCCCGCATCACATTCTCTCCCTGGAGGCAAGCTCTGTGGGAAGCCACATAATAATCAGGAGGTCTCTTATTGAGCACAGAATCTAAGCAAAGGGATTTTAAATTATGTGATCTTGAAAGTTTAATGGCCTCAGGGCTTGACAGCTGGCTGAAGCCACGTCTGTAATAGGGGGCTCTCTTGGCAGTGAGACCATCGCATTTAAAGCCATTTAACAAGGTGTCCTGTCCTCTGGAGAGAGTTGGGTAGTCACTCTCAACATTTGTTTTTCTGATTCTCTCGTTTCTGTGCTTCCATGGATGAGCCCATTCTGTCTTTAGATTTGTTAATATCTTTAGTCCAGTCTTACTTGGGCCTGGGAGCCACTCTGTCTTAATGCGAGTTTTCAAAGCTCTTCTCCAATTCACTCTGGATGATTTCATAGCTTAACTCTCAGTGTGTAATCTTATTTCTAGCTTCTTGGTAGGAAGTAAGATGACCAACTCACGGGGATCCCCTTTCTCCCATAAGCAATGCTTATAATCATTTCCCCCCCCAACTCTGTATTTGAAAAATTTCAAATTTACTGTAAAGTTGGAAGAATAGTTCAGTAATCACTTATATGCTATACCCTTCATTTAAATTCAACAACTGATATTTTTTTGTTGTGTTTGCTTTATCTATGTATATGAACATTTCCTTTTTCTTTGCTTTGTTGGACCATGAGATAGTAAGTTGTAGACATCATGAACTTAACCCGTTAGTAAATCAGCATACACTTCCTAGGAGTAACTACATTTTATTACAAACCACAGTACTATTATCATACCCAAGAAAAAATATTAATTCATGTTACATATTTGAACTTCCCTAATTATTTCAACAAGGCCTTTCTTACAAGCATTATTATAAGTCATATTTCTGGGGGAAAATGCATTCAGAGTTTGAGGTGTCCAGAGCACCTTATCCTGACCTCAGTGCAACCTCACATAGGTATGATCTTTCTTCTTTGCTCCTCCAACGTCCAACTGTTGACCTTTGAAAAGGATGATCAGGGGAAAAGAAATTATAGCAAGACCAAGACAGGAGAGCCAATTTCTAGGTAAACTATGGAGTTATGATTTATTATCTTATTGACTTTAACAAACTATGTATGTTCATTCATGCATATGTTTTCCAAATACATTTAGGGTTAAACTTTATGCCTGGGCATTATCATTTAATAACTGGGGCCAGAGATAAGAAAGAGACGTTGAATGGAAATCCCAAAGCTCTCCCTGCTTTATTGTGAAGCGTTACTGTTTATAAGAGTTCTACTGCCCACTGTTACCATGCTTCCCTTCATGACGGAGTCTGAAGGCATCTGTGTTTAAAGAACTTAGCACAGGCTGCCTCGCAACTGTCCTAGGAAACATTCTTCATGTTCTGAATCAAGGCTGGGGATAGTGCAGGGTGTATTGGGGGAACACCCATCTTCAGGATGCCAGGCCTGTCTCCTCACTCTCAGGCAATTGGAGGATGGTTCTCCCTGAGAGAGCGTCACTGTATTTTCTGTATATCTTTTTTTTTTTTTTTTTTAAATATCCAAAGGAGCTATCCAGTGGATGCATGGAATGTGGGTATCTCAAAAAACAGAAAAAGGTCTGAGTGGCAAGAATAGATGGTAATAATTGAAAAAAATCACCGTTGAGGTAATGTATCTCCTTTTCATCTCACTCTTAAAAATAAGAAATGTTCTCATTGACTTCATAGGAAGTCCTAGTCTTTGAAATCTCCCATTCTTACTGTTAAGATATGCTTCTGCATATCTTTCGGCCTGGTTTGTTCAAAGCTTGGTGAATATGTAGGTGCTCTCAGCCAGTCTTATGTTCTCGGGACACGTGGGGGCTCCTAGCCGCCACCGGGGCAGGGCTGGGCTCTGGTTCAGTGTTGAGGCTGAGACTACCTGCATACATAGAGCTCAACTATCTGGAGCGAGAACTGAGACCACTCGTGTGTCAATATGACTTTATTAAATTGTGTTAAGAAAGTCTTACCCAGAAAGATGAGACTCTAAACCAGCTTTCTCCAAAAGCCTAAAGGCCTCACTTGAGGCACAAAAGTGTTTCTGAGAGTTGTAGAAATAGGGACAAGCTTTCGACCAATCTCCTTAACACTTCCAAATTGATATTTAAATAGGACAATGCTGTGTCCCGCCCCTGAGAGCTGTTATTACTCTCATTAGATGTTTCATCTGAGAAGAATAAAAATGTGTTTACTAAAAAAAATGTGTACAAGTAAATAAAATTATTTAAAATTAAGGTTTTTCTTATAAATGGTTAATTTTTGTTTGAACAAGGTCGGTCACATCAGTTACGACTGGTTATAAAGAACATTTCTTCAGGGCAGTGTGGCGGATTGCAAAAATAGCTTCAAATTCTTCCCGTTGCTGCATCCGCGTGCTCCCCACATGGGCTCTGTGGTTTGCTTTGGCCGATCGGATGTTGCCTATGAGCCGCCGCAGAGGCTTGAAAGGCGCTTTCAGGCTGGGGATTGCCCTCTCCTGAGAAACTGTGACCATTGCCTTGTGAAGGGGCGCAGGCTGGTCTGCTGGATGATGAGAGACACGCTGTGCTGTTCACCCGGCCACCCCCGCTCAGAACAAGCAGCAGGAGAGTGAGGCCGTCGGGCACCAGCGGAACTGAGAGGCTCCAGTGAGCTTGTGCAAGGCCAGCGGAAGGACCTCCTCTTTATGCTTTCATGAAACGTAGATGCAATGTGGGAGGTAGAGCAGTGACATCGTGCCCATGAGGCAAGAGGCACTCACGAAGGGATGGCTGCGCAGAAAGATAAACAGATACGAGGGTTTCTAATGGCATCAAGCTGCTATAGCACTAGCCTCGGGAAGCCTACCTCTGGGCTTTGTGTTGTCTGAGACAAATCCAGTGTTATTTTGTTCGGCCAATGTAGGCTGGGCTTCTGTTATGATATCCCTAAAACTGATTAACTAAAAATATGGTTTTCCCTGAAGAAGCTTCTATAAGAGCTCTTTTCCACTCTCACCTGCCCCCCAATTCTGACAAATAAAGGAGACTGGGGAACCTGAGGAATGACAAAAGACAGCAGGGTTTCCTGGGTTGAGCAGTCAGATCAAAAGGGCTTTTAGTGTTGAGCATGAAGCCAATTATGAGAAAGTGGGTTACTTATCTTGGCCAGAGGCTGCTAATGCAAACTAGATGTGGGGCCGGGAAGCAGAGAGACGAGGGATGAAAAGAATTGGGGTGGGAGTGTGGAAGGGAGACATCTGGGGAACACCTGGAACAGGTGTACTTTTGATCAAGGTAATGGTCAATGGGGCCCTAGAAGACTAAAGGCAGAAATAGGCTAGATTCCTCTCTCTGGTTTGTGCAGTTGAAGCCTCTCTCCAGTTGGAGAGTTCCTGGCCCTTGGCTGCTGTACTCAGATGCCCTGGGAATTACTAAGAAAACACTGAGAGTGAAAGCCCTGGCCCTCGCTCAGTGTCAGCCTCAACTCCGAATGCACCTTTCCCAAACAGCCGGCTTCTAGGCTCTGCCTGCTGCTCCCTTCCCTCCCTGCCTCCGCTGGGCCAGTCCCTCCCTCAGCGTTTGGCGTCCTGAAATACAGCCTCATTTCCCTGCCATGCCTTTACGATTTACTGTGTGTGAGCACTACGGCGGAGCAAGGAGAACATTCCTCATTTTCATACCTGACACACAAGGAGCCATAAAAGCAAGTCTCTGAAGTCAGACTCAAGGGCCTCTTGATTAAGAGTTAAATTACAGATACGATTTTCTCAATTTGAGCGTGAGGAAACAAGGGATGTCGAAGGTAACACGATCGGCAAATTCACATTTCCACCTTTCGAGTGCAGATACCTGTGGAACAGGCGGGGAGGTGTGGAAAGGCTGAGCTTAGGCGCGGATCGGGGAGGGGCCAACGTGAGGGGTTGGTTCACCTGGGTCTGTTTCAGGGAAGTGAGAACTGAAAAACTCTGCTGATGACATTTTTTTTTTTTAAAAATATATCTTTATTGATTTCAGAGAGAGAAAAGGAGAGGGAGGGAGAGAGATAGAAACATCAGTGATGAGAGAGTCATTAATTGGCCACCTCCTGCAGGCCTGCTGAGGATCAAGCCAGCAACCTGGGCACGTGCCCTGACTGGGAATCAAAGCCCGATCGCCTGGATCCTAGGTAGACGCTCAACCACTGAGCTATACCCGGCTGGGCCTGATGTCATTCTTAATTAAGTAAAGTCAGCAGGATGGGGATGTGATCAGAGGTGTGATGGGGCTGGGGGGACACCCTGGAAGGAACAGGGGTTCGCAGAGAAGAATTTTGGTCTAGACTTTGCCACTGATGAGCTGTGGGAATCTTACACAGGAGCATATGAGTGTGTCTCAGCTTCTTTACCTAAATAGAAAAGGGGATGGGACTCAATTACAAGAAGATCATTTTGACTGACTTATGAGGAGGTGAGAAATAAGGAAGGAAATCCAGCAAGTTTAGAAATATATATATTTTAAATTGATTTTAAATTTAATATATGTTTTTATTGATTTTAGAGAGAGAGGAAGGGAGAGAGAGAGAGAGATAGAAACATTGATGAGAGAGAAACATAGATAGGCTACCTCCTGCACATCCCCTACTGGGGGTCAAGTTTGCAACCCAGGCATGGGCCCTGACTGGGAATTGAACCTGGGACCTCTTGGTGCATGGGTTGACACTCCACCACTGAACCACACCAGCTGGGCTAAAAATATTTTTGATACATTTCACCATAATGGGGAACTAAGAATAGGCCAAGAGTTAGAGGGTAATGTGGAGTCAGGATAAAGTATCTTTAAAATGGAAGGGAATAGAGCACTTTATAGAAATATAGTAGATAATTATAGTCATAAAGCGGGTGAAGGGGAGAGAGTGTAGAGCTCAGGTGACTTTGATAGGATCAGGGACAATTCATCTGCTGTAACTGGATGGGAAGCAGAGTATATGGGCATGGATGCCAGGAGACAGCTGGATTTGATCATAGAGAAAAGTAGCTCTCATCTGATATTTCCTGTTCTTAAAGAAACATGAAATGATGCTGCAGTTGGGGAATGTTTTGGAGGTTTGATGAGGAAGAGGTTGTGATAGCGTCTCAGAAAGTGAGAATGTGAAATTACTAGGGTAATAGGGCAGGGTTGTTGGCCAGTGTTGAGCTCTGGTTTGAGCTACATGGTCACAAATTTAAAGTGAGACCAGTTAGCAGGGTTGTGGGATTTCTCCTCCAGCGATGCCGAGCTTCCTGAGTGCGGGCACGGGGAGGGGGAGGGGGGTGATTAGCTTCAGTGAGGACCTGCCAGCTGAGTATCTCGCAGTGGGAGATGGGCAGATGGGGTGTTTGTAAAGGGGCCACCATAGCGAGGGACGCATGGGACCTAAACTGTGTAAGAGGGAAGTGAGGACTTGAGACAGATGATAGATAAAGAAAAAGTAGTAAGATTAATAGGCTGGCAGGCGGTGGTCAGGAAAGCAGACATTTGTACAGGAATTTAAACTGCTTTCTTCATGGTTTCTTGCATGTTGAAGATAGGTGCCAGTGGGCCTGAGATCACAGGGCCGGTCTGGTCCTGTCCAGGTACAGTCAGTCATTCCCTTTCCTTCTCTTCAGTTTTATAATATTTGCATACTTTTGGTGAATAAGTGGACAAGAGGATGAATCAGTGTATCCCATTCTTACTGTTGCAAAACGAAGCCAAATCACACATCTTAGTCAATAAATCTAGAAATAGTACACCCTGCCACATACATGTGCTTTTAAATTTTGTTTTTGCCCAGCTGATGTGGCTCAGCGGCTGAGCATTGACCCATGATCGAGGAGATCATGGTTCGATTCCAGGTCAGACCACATGCCCGGGTTGCGGGCTCGATCCCCAGTAGGGGGCGTGCAAGAGGCAACCAATCAATGACTCTCTCATCATTGATGTTTTTATCTCTCTTTCCCTCTCCTTCCTCTCTCTGAAATCAATAATATATATAAGTTTTATTTTTGTTGGATTAAGTGGAGAATCAGTGGCCTTCTTCATGCTCTCCTTATGAGTCCCTGATTCCTACCACTGGCTGGTGAAGGGAGTGTCTTAGCTGTTGATAATCCAAGGTAGAAATAGACTCATCTAAAATATGATAAGTCCTGCCTTGGCTGGCGTGGCTCACTTGTTTGGAGCATCATTCCATACACCAAAAGGTTGTGGGTTCAATTCCCAGTCAGGGCACCTATCCAGGTTGTGGATTTGATTCCCAGTTGGAGTGTGTATTGGAGGCAGCCGATTGATATTGCTCTCTCACATTGCTGTGTCTCTCTCTTTCTCCCTCTCCCTCTCTAAAATCAATAAAAGCATATCCTTGAATGAAGATTTAAAAAAAATTTAAAATATGATAAGTCTTGGCACCTCATTAGCGCGGGAGGAACTTAAGATCTAAACAGCTACCCTGATAGAAAGGTTGGTAGGGTACATAGGTTGTCCCCATTGTACACATGAGCTCACAGTCCTGGAGAGGTTAATACCTGCCCCTCCTGCTGACTTTCCCATCTTAGAAAAACACCACTATTCACTCACTTGCCCAGGCCTGAAACCTTGAAGTCGCCCTTGGTTTCCTGTCTTCGACCTTCCTCAGCTGTCTTGAATAAATTTAAATAAGTGAGCGAATGAATGAGCTATGCAACTTCAGTTTAGTTCAACAGACCTTGTTGAGCCTCTACTTGGGGCCCCTTGAGTAGGAAAAACACTATTGTCTCACTCTTTCCCTTTCTCACTTTCAAATGAGAAAATAATTCACTTTAATAACTATACAAAGAGCTACATAAGTAAGTTTCAGGATGAGCTTACACATTTAATTTATAAAATGCTTATAAACTTAAAAGTACTTTAATTACACTTGATAATATGTTGTAAGTTATTTAAAAAGCATGAATTCATGGGCAGCACATAATTCATTCTGTGAGTACATTTGGGGTGATTAATTCATACATCTATCGATGCTTCATACTTGAAACACCATGTACACGTCTTAATTTCCAATTATTAGAAAACTAGATACCAAAACATTATTGATGTAAATATGCATGATTAATGTAAGTGAAATAGCCTACAGCAAACTAAATTGATAATTATGGGCTAATTATAAAATCATAATTTAAAATTAAAAAGAAAAAATAGCAGCAAATGAAAACCAAGATTAACTCATGAGTGTAGTATTGAAGGCGCGTGCGCACACACACACACACACACACACACACACACACACACACACACAGATGTTCTTTCAGAAGATTATTGAATTGGGAGGGATGGGATGGATCACTACTCTCTCTGTCTGTGCATGCTGTATTTTCCAACAATGGACACTGCAGTATTTCTGGTCCCTTGAACTTTGTGACTGCCTTGACCAATTGAATGTGAGGGAAATGACATTATGGGACTGCGAACACTCTGCCATAAAAGGCGATGTGGGCCTTGGCTCGGCCTCTCAGGATTCTTGCCATTGGAACTCGGCCACCATGTTACGAGGGAGCCCAGGCAACAAAGCAAAGTCATGTGTAGATGTTTCAACTAAAAGGCCCAGCTGAAGTCTGGGCCAACGGTTTGCACCAACCCTCGGGTGGGTGAGCTAATGAGCCTTCAGATGATCCCGGCCCCCAGCCTTCAAACCACCCCTGCTGATGCTGAGTGGAGCAGAGACCAGCTATTCCCACCTAGTCCTGCCCAAATTACAGAGTTATGCACAAAATAGCAGTTATCGTTGCTTTAAGCCAGGAAGCTTTGGAGTAATTTGGAACATATGCCTATTAGAAGCTTTGCAGTGTTGAACTGGATGGCAAACAAATTTTCTAATAGAGTACCAAATTAGAATCCTTGGAAAACATCAGTAATACACTACTTTTAGTTTATGACTTACTCGTGTCAATCATAAAAGTTCTTTTCAGACATTAGTATCTAGAAAATAGGCTTCCTGTATACATAAATATGAATGTCTGTGAAATTGAAGCTATTTTCTGATAATACCATAGAAAGGACTTATATTGTTTGACTCTGCTCATAGTTCCTTGGGAGAATCCTATGGACCTCCATGTGGACAATTCATTGTGAAACAACAATCTATATTCATTCTCAAATCAAGACCTCTACCTTTGGCCTCTATTAAGAACTCCATTCATGAATCTCTACAATCTCTTCCTTTCCCTCACTTTGTATCATGTTTACTTGTTTTGATCATAAAATAATCTGAAACACATAGGAAAGGGCCGGTAATAAGGTGAGAAGCTCCCATGTAGCTACTGCCGAAATGACACCAGTTAGCATTTACCCATTTAGCTTTAGTGTATCCTCGAGACCTGTCAGCAGCTAACCTTATGGATACGGTTCTATCTTCTTTGGACTCTTCTGTCTTCATTTCCCTCTCTCTCCACCAGATGCATGAGCTATTCTGAAACTGGCGTGTTGTGTTCTCATTCATGTTCTTATGTTAACATTCATGAGAAATGTTAGCACTAATTTTTCTATTATAAATTTTATGTTAATGTTATCATCTATGCCATCCTTCTGTAATTTGCATTTTCTTTTCAATGTTATGCTTTTGAGACTTTTCCACATTGATTCGTGCAGTTCTAGCTTATGTTTTCGCTGCTGTATATTTCATTCTAAAATATATTTTAGTGGATTCCCTTATTCCCCTATTGGTGAACATTCAGGTTATGCCTAATACCTCACTTGTATGTCAGTTGACATATGAGCACAATTCGATCTCTTCACACATGGATGTGAGTTCCTCTCAGGAGTGCTGGTGTGTTGTGTGGATTGCTGGTCTTCTGCTTTAGTGGCTATTGCCAGTGGTTGGACCAGTTAACCTTCCCTGGAATGGCTATGGCGGCTCCTGTTTCTCCACTGTGATACTTTAACTTTTGTCAGATTGCTGGGTGTGAAATTTTATCTTATTATTGTTTCCATTTTCTCGATTACTAGCAGGTCTAAGCATTTTAATCTTTTTCATATTTATGGGCAATGCGGTTTTTCCCCTTTTGCAAATTAGCCATATATATTTTTGGCACTTTTTCTATTGAGATATTTACATTTTCCTATTGATTTTTGGAAACCATTTCCATAATCTCGAGGACAATCTTTTGCATATAGATTGCTAAGATCTTCTGCTTTGCTGGTTAACTTTTGACTCTGTGTATGGTGGGTTGGACGGAAGTATGAAACATTAATGAGGTCGAATTTATCAAAGACTTCTGTTGTGATTTTTGCTTTTGAAGACTAAGAAATCCTTTTGACCTAAAGACAAAGAGTTTTCTTATTTATTTTTATGTTTTAAATGTTATTTTCATATGGACAATCAATTTCCAGGCATCATTTATTGGAATGTTTTTTTCCTTTGTTGTTTTACAATGCAAACTATGTCATTTATTAAGGTCCTGTTCATGCAGAGGTGTGTTTATGGCTCTCTGTTGGCCTATTTCTGCATTGATATTTTACATCCTAATAAGTAATGTTTTTGTTTTAACATTTCAATGTTTTGACCAGTGCCTCTACATTACCAAATCTAGTGGCCAATTCCCACAATGCCCTTGCTTGACCTATGAGAAACATGGGACACTGTTGGTCACTGCCTCCCCGGGGTTCCAGGACACAGCATTCTCCTCACTAGCTTTTCCTCCTCAGCTTCCACTGCAGGACAGGACTCCTTTGCCCAACCTCCCCCTGTTTCAGAGCCCCAGGATTCCCTCTTCAGGTCTCTTCTTTTTCCTATGGACACTTCCAGCCTGCCTGATCACATCCTGTCTAATGGCTTAGAAACTGACTCCACATTTAATTTCTTGGTTCTGACCTCAGTTTAATAGGCATCTATAAATGTCTACCAGGCAGTTCTTTTCCCACTATTGCTATGGAAATTGAACTTTTTAAAATCTGAAAGCAGTCACTTCAAAATTCTTTAACATGAGTATCTGATAAAAGTTTAAAGTTAGTAATTATTTTAGTTCTACTTCTAAAAAGTATAAGATATCTAGAATGCATTAGCTTCAGTCTCCCTCATTCTCCTATTTAATTGGTATTAAGTATCTTAGTTCCACATTGCTTTATTCTGTTCCCCATTTAACATTTTATTATCATTTTTGACTATAAATGCTTATTAGACAACAACATGTCTACCTTTTGGGGGAAGGAGCTCGTTATTGATTCTTGCACCGCATACCATCCTTCTAGAATCAATTTCATTTTTACTAAAGTACATTTTTAGTAGTTCTTTCGGAGAGGGCATGTGGGTGAAAATATTTTTCTGACTTTATTTGCAAATGTTTTTCTCTTCCTTTCATTCTTACAAATAGTTCATCTGGATGTAGAATTCTAGGCCCGCAGCTATCTCCCTCAGCACTTTAAAGCCATTATTCCACGGCCTCTGGTATCTGCTTTTGTTGATGAGAAGACTGAACTATTTGTGATTCAGCTTTAAATACTTAACCTTTTTTTCTGGCTACTTGTAAGGGTTTTTCTTTTCTTTTCGTTTCTTTAAATTATCTGGATGTTGGAACTTGTGATTCTTCAATCTTATGTCAACTCTAGAAAAATTTCAATTGCAAATTCTTGGATTATTGCTTTCCCTCTCCTCATTTTCGACTTCTGGGGCTCCAAATATGCTTGTTCATGGTTCCTTCTTTTATGTTATCCTCCGTGGCTCTTAATCTGTCTTTCATATTTCCATCTCCCTATTTTGCTGGTAAATTCTGGTGATTCCTCCACATCTATCTCCTAGTTCACAAATTATCACTACAGTTATATTTTCTTTGTGATCTGATGTTTAACCCATTGAGTTTTAAATGCTTATGATTTTCCCCTTTCATTTCTAGAAGCTCTGTTAGTTCCTTTCCAAATCTGCCTCTTCCTTTTTCAGACTGGTCTGTTCTTCATTCCATTTTCTTTTGTAAACTGCTATTTAGTTGTTTCAAAGCAACCTACTTCACATTGTCTCTCTTATTCTATTATATGCAGATCTTTGGGGCAGATCTCTCTAAAGAGAGATCTGTTTGCTCTCCCTCAATGGGGCTTGTTTAGTCTCACATTTGGGCAATTCTGTATTTTTTTTATTCTGTTAATTGTATCAGTCAGGGATGACTTATTTCTGTGGGTAGGCTCTGTGCTCTGGGCTGTACACTTTTCTCCTGAGCAGGCACATATTTCTTGCTGTTGATGCCATTTAGGGAGTCCACTGACCTGAGTAGATTTCGTGTTAAACATTTGACTTACAGTTCCTCTGTTTCTTAAATAATGTAACTTAACTGTGCCTTTGTGTGGAACTTGCCTGAAATTTAGATATTTTATAGCTAACTTTCTTTCCAAAAGCTTTGATAAACCCTCAACTTCCTTTAGCCTCCTTAGGGAGGTAGATGAAATTCATCTATTTTCTAGTTAAGGATGAGGCAGTTTTTTGAATTTCTGGACCTCATGCATGTAGTTTAGAGTCAACTCCTCACTTCTCTCAGCCCTGAACACACATTCCCTGTTCCCAGATAGGAAGTAGAACCCAAGCCACTACGCCCTAAATCTGGGGTAGAAACCAAGTGGCTCCCCATGGAGTCAGCTTGGCTTCCATTGTATTTTTAATTTTTCTCATTGCATTTGTCAGTTGAGGATTTCACCTTCCTAGTTTTAAACCCACCTTTGCAATACACTTTTGCTCATTGTTTGCAACATTTTCATTGTCTTGGCAAGGGTGGGCTGGCCTGTATCAAGGTAGCCTGCATATTACCTAAAGCCATCAGTGCTGTGTTTATATTATCTTTTCCTATTGGTAACACAGCATTAATCACCAGCTAATGGGAAAGAAAACCTGAAGCTTTCACAAAAGTTAACAAAAACCCAACCAACCAAGCAAGGAAAAATATTCCAGCCAGTGTGTTGGTTAAAATAACTAAGTTGTTATATTTGAGTGTCCTAAGTAACATACAATGCTGTTATTTTTGCTTCAAACATTCATGAATCCAAACCTTGGCTTTGGCTACTTGCTGGTGGTGTACTCGTGGGAGCATTCCTTCCCTGAAACTCACCTTCTTAATTAATCTATTGAACAGAGACAACACTTATCTGCTGTATTTTCAGTGCGAGTTAAGTGTATGGGCAAAAGCACTCCAAAGACTACACACTTTTACATTTACATTAAATTTGTATTTATTTAGAAAATGTTCCATCCATTTAATTTTATTAACTAGAATATCTGTCTCCATCTCCATCTCCATCTCCATCTCCATCTCTATGTCTTTATCTCTGCCATCTCCATCTCTCTCCCAGTGCACAAGGTGGCGGGTCCTCTCCTGTAGTCAGTGCCTATGTGGCACAGGCTCTGTTAATTATAACAGTAAACACTGAAAAGACACATGGAAGACCCTGTCCTTGCAAATGCCCAGTGCAGAGGACACGTCTTGTGCTCTCCTTGGCATCCTCTGCCTGCATTTTAGTCTTACTGTTGCTGTGGTAACCAGCTGCCTACGGGGATAACCTGGCGGCACCTCTCCTCGGCCGTCCCAGGCGTCTCTGGCTTTCTGCGCTGAGGCCCCTTTCCCCTGGGACGCCTGCAGGAGCCGTGCATTCATTCTGGCACATGCACCTGGGCGATCCTGGAAGGGTGAGGGAGCCAACACCCATGGGGCAATGCTTGACCATTGAGAAATAGGAGCTGGCATTGAAATACTGCCCTTTCTTGTCCTGGGAAACAGCTCTTAGGTGCTTTCTATGCGGCTGTGCTCTGGAGGTCAGAGCACCGGTTTCTCACAGCGCTCCGTCTGTTTACGTTGCAGCCACAGGTGGGATTGGCTCCCTTCAGTTTCCCTCCCTCTACATTGTACCCCTATTGCTTGAGATAACTCCCCCAAATAAAACACCTGCACCTTAGCCCTTGCCTCAGGCTCTGCCTTTGGGAGAACACAGGCTAAAACACCTGGCAAAGGTCATCAAGTGACTAGATTTTCCACAGGAGTAGGTGAGAACTTAACTCTTATCAAGATTTAAGGACCAAGTGCCCGTGTTGTGAGGACATTTGTATTGACCAGCTTGTGAAACCAAGGCCACTTAGGTTGCAAGCTCTTTAACTTATGCCACTCCATATCCCGAAGAGGATAAGAGATGTTTTCATAGATAAAGAGAACTGTTAAAGATCATTTAAATTTCAAAAGCTTATAACCAATGCCACAGCCCACGAAGCCAGGCACTTGCTGTGCTGAGTGCACTGGGTGACAGAGCTACCAGGGAATACTTAGGGGGAAAAAAAGCCTTAAGGAGGCAATTGAGTCGCATGATAAAAATTAAGAAAATGATAAAAATTAAGAATGTATTTTCCTCTAAATCTCTCCTGTCCTTAGGATGATTGACATGACTGAAATGACTCATTCCCACGATTTGGAGGTCAATCTAAAATCCAACCCGAGCTGACTTTTCCACTCATCTGCTGAAATTGCATCACTTGCTTAGATGGCCAGTGAGTAAATGGGCAGGGCCTTCCCGATCTTGGCCCCTGCAAAGAAGCTGGTTGTAATGCCAGCATCAGAAATAGGGCATCTGGATGATATTTCTCAGCAGGGAACCAGCTTCCTATTCTTCTCCTGGCTGAGCTTTGGAGGTCAGAAGCCAGATGTACAATGAATATGCAAGGGAGCTGGGGCACGGCTGCTCCGGATCTCAGACAGCCTGCGGCTACTGCTGATTCATGCATTGCTCTTGTTGTAACAGTTGTACTTGGGGCCCAAAGGAACACCTCTCCCCTGTGTGAGTACCAGGGGGTGAAATTCACCTTTGATGAAAGTACACAAAGCAAAAGTCGATCCACAAGAGCTGGAGGGGAGGAAATGGGTCAAATACTGACCTATTTCGAATAAATACCCCATTTACAGGCCACTGAATGGATGTAAATTTGAGCAGACTGCTCAGGAAAGGACAGAGTGATCAGAAATGGGAGCTCAGAGAGACAGGACAGCTCTGGGGGACACACAATGTAGCCACAGTGTTCTGCAAACCAGGTCACTGAAAGAGAAACAAGAACACCAGGAATAGAAGCGGCATTCAAAGGAATAACAGAATAAAACAGTTCTGAGCTGGAGGAAGACCTACATCTGCTGATTAAGAGGACTCACCAGGCCCCAGGCATAAAAACAACAACAGATCAACACCTAGAAATCAGCTGGTGAAAGTTTTGAACTCCAAGGATAAAGTAATAGTCGCCCACACAGAGTCCAGAAAGAGCAAGCTAAAGATGAAAGAATAAAAATCAGGCTTCCCTTTTGCAGACAACATGGACAGGTGACAGAGTTTTTAAAGGAAAAGGAGTCATCATACAAGATCATGCTCACGTGCGAGGTCCAAGGAAGGCATCCTCAGGCAGGAATGACTCAGGGCCCCCCTACCCCCCACCATCCTGTGCTCAGAAGCTAACAGATGACTGTGCAGCCACCCAAAGCACGTGCATGATAAGAATGGATCCACAAATCACCGAACTGGGCGCAAAGAAAATGACAGCCAGCACTGCAATTATTTAAACAGAGACTTAAGTTTAAATAATGACTATAAATATGTTTTGAAAGCTCAGTGCAAATGGGATCATTAGTTCAGGAAAGAGACGATGTTAACAAGAAGCTAGGTCAAAGGTTTCAAATTGCACCTCTGCAAACCGTGAGGCAGAAACGCAGGGCTAATCTCCCCGGTTTACAGCGGTATCATTTGGTCCCTCACAGAGCAAAATGTCTGAAACAGTGACGAGGGTTCCCAGGGCTCCTGCTCATGGGGACATTTCCTTCCACTACTTCCACTTGGGTCTGCATTAGTCCATGGCCAAGGGTCTGTCTTTTGCCCCCATCTCCACACAGCATTTCCAAGTGCTTTCCCCTGTGCTGGGTCTTCCTACAGAAGTCCTGGATTGTCCTAGGCAGGGTGTCTTCTGTGCGTGGTGTTTGTAGTGTGAGTTGCATGTGTAGCAAAAGCCACTCTTTCAGGACAGTCTGGATCCCTCGATGCTGCACCTTGAACCTCAGCCAAGGAAGGTCCCAGCCTCCATCTCCCCTTGACATCTTCTTCCCCTCCCCACCCCCATTTTATCTGGTTTCTAGAAGGGGAGAAACTGGTTTTGATCTCTCTCCTTCTTCTGGCACTTCCAGTTTTTCTTCTTGTTTTATGATAGGTCGTGGAGGGTGCTCCTCAGGTTAAAAGTGAGCAAACTTAGAGGGGGATATTCACAATGATCAACTAGATGCACAGCCCTGTCACACTGGTTTCTATAACCCTTTATACTATGGACTATAACACACGTAGAGCACAATGCACAAAGGCGCTCAATTTAATGGTTTTTCACAAGGCGGACGGACACCTTGTGTCCACCGCCTGGGCCAAGAGGCAGAACTTTGCCAAGTACCCCGCCCCCCCAAGCACCACCCATCCACCCTCCCTAACAAAACTACCACCTGGCTTTTATTGGGAATCGCTCGCTCTCCTTCACGATTTCACTACCCAAGCCCGCGTTCCCAAGCACTGTAGTCTGGCCTTCTCTGCCTTCTTGAACTTTATGTTACTGAAGCCCCAGCATATGCATTTATTTGCGGGTCCCTGCTGCCGCCCGCGGCCGGAGTCTGCCTGCCTGCGTGGCTGCACAGAGCCCATGGTCAGAGTGCCCCGTAATTGAGCTCTCCGCTCGGCTTGATGGACGCTTGGGCTGTGTCCAGTGCTTGGCTGCTACAAACAGTGTTGCTCTGCGCGGGGCTGTCTATCCTGCGGTGCAGTGCCCGCGTTTCTGCTGAGTGTCTCCTAAATCGACAGCGTGGCTGCTTTATTACCTCTAACTTCTGCCCCGAGTTATTGGTTTGGGAAAGTGTATTTTAGCCCTGGCACTTGTATCCTGCCTTATCAATGCTTGAGTGACATTGTTATAGGACATAAACAGGTATTTTAAATTACAGCACTGGTAAATGTGGAAATAACAGTGCGAGAGCCACCCGACTCCCGGGCGAAGTCCCCCGCACACCCAGGGTGGCCCCGGCCGCGGCCTGCGGGTGCTGCTGTTTCCCGGCTCACGCCCTGGCTCCCCAGGCAGCGCACACGCAGCCCCACTCCTCCCGGCCGCGGGCACTGAACGTCGGCCATTCTTCTTGAGATACTTTTTCAGTTTCGTGGCCTGGTATTATTTATAGTATTGTCTATAAAGCGAGACGTCACTAATATTATGAAACATTATCTCAGGACTGAATAATTCGAAAGCACGTCAAAAGCAGCTTCACATATCTCTGAGTGGCTGCTTCGTCACCCACAAAAACAGACAGCAAGAGCTGTAAAATGACTGTTTGGAAAAGGCTCAATTAAATTTGGATAAGGGCCATACTGGTTCTCAATTTCTTTTGGAGAAGTTGGGCTGAAAAAGAGACATGGAGGTGATTTTATTCTCTTAAATATATATTTCAATATATAAATAATAAATAAAATACATTAAATATTTATATGTAAAAAAGATAAATATTATATTTCGAGGAACATACCAAAATTTTATCAGAGATTTTTTTGCGGGGGATAGGTGATGTTATGAGTGACTCTTCTTCCTTTTTGCTTCCTGTTGTTTTCCTAAATTTCTGTATTAAGTCTGCCCACTTTTCCAGCTAGAAAAAATAAGCACAAAACTTCAAAAATGTTATTTAAAAAAATGAAGTCATCAAGAGCAAAGAGAAGCCATATAAAAATGGGAGGATATGATTCAAGTAGAAATAGGAGAATACATGTTTAAACTTTTTGCTGACCTAGGCAAGATGAAACTCTTAAGCAATGTCTCAGCCTCACTATCTGGAAAGAGGCAAATCAGTTCTCTAGGAAATGCCAACTTTTATTCCAGCAGTTAACTATAAACTAGACGGGGAATTTTTCAGGATGATAGATCCTTTTCTCAGGGACACTGAATAGTTAATGGACAGTGTCTTCAACAGTAATATTTCTTCCTCTTTCTACCGGTGACTCTCAGCCCAAAGGCCATGACACTGAATTTCAGTTCAGGGAAAGTGTTTTGATGTGTGCCAGCTAAGGTAGTAGGGTTTGCTTTCATTTTGTTTCCTGCCTTGAATAATGGATGGGACTTGGGAACCTGTGAGATCAATTGGCATGTCCCTAAGTATGGTAAGCGGTATGATTTAATCAAGATATTTGTTGCCACTCTCTCTCAGACCCAATGCCACAGGGGTCCATTTCATGGTATCCCCCACTTGTGCATCCCATCAACAACAAGCCTGGCCATGTTACCTGTTGAGGGTGATGGAATATGAACAGAAGTGGTGTATCTGTATCCAAATAGCGGCTTTAAAGAACATTGCAATATTCAAAAACTGTTCTTTTATCTCTGCAGTAAGATCAGCATGTCCAGAGAGGGGCCATGCCTTCAACCTGGGCTTGGAATGGATAAAGTGAGGAGCAGAGCAGCAGCTGACCCACAAAGGACAAGTAGCATAAGCGAGAAGGAAACCTGTGTTTCTGAAAGTCACTGAGCCACTGAGGGGAATGCTTGTTACTGCAGCAGTGTAGCAAAAGCTGACTAATACCTAAGGCTGCTTTTCTCACATGTCAACCAAGTCACTGATGGAATTGTCTATTAAGGGTTTGGAGTGTGGATATTATCTGTTCTTTAAAGCATAATTCATATGCTTTATAGCATGAGTTTTTTGCCCAGTTAAGCTATTCTAGGGGTTCACAGGAGAGCTTCAGGGAAACCATAAACATCTTAGAAAAATTTAAGTTTGTGTAATTATGTGCATGTGGAGGGATGGAGGGGATTGGTCCATGAACTTTTCCAATTTTCAAACAGGTCAAAATAGATCCAACAATGCTACAGTAGATACTAGACATGAAGATTATAAAATTGCTGTTTATTTATGAAAGCAGCCTGACCTGAGGGCAGCCATTTCACTTCTTAGGGGTAGTGGTGGACCACACAAATATTTATTTTTCCTCTTACAGAAGTTTGTTTCTGCCACAGGGCCAGGGCGAGTATATCACTGACACCTGAGAGTACTGTGGAATGGTATTGATCTGGAACATTTCAGAGCAGGTGTTTTGGTTACCTGAGCCAAAAAGGAACATGACTCCTGTCAAACATGTGGTTTACACAAGCTGGTCTTCTGGTGGGGGCCCCAAAAGGAGTGAGTTGCATAGTGTACTCTCTGATAACCAAGTGAACCTGCTTGTGGGATGGAGTTATTTAGGCCAAGCCATTTTGCTTTGCAGAGTTGCCATTAACTGTCCTTTGGATTTAATTTTCATTTTCCAATTTTAGTTGTTTCTGAATTGGCTTCATGTCTGTGGTGATAAAGTCATACCTTTATGTGCAGAAAGAAGTGTATCTTTATTGCTCTGCTGGGAGAGCATGTACCCTGGTTACCTAAAACTGAGTCAAGTATTTAGACCTAAGTCCAAAGAGAGCCTAGCAATGACCCTCATTTACTGTTAGAGTTCCATTTTGCTCCCCTGGAGTCCAGGGGTGACAGTCTGGCCACGTGTAGCAGGGCAGCAGCAATATTGGATCTTTTTAGCGTCAGCAGAGTTTGAGCCATCGGGGACTCTGTTTTATGAAATAAAATGCTGTTGATGGACTTAGTTAGAGTGTCCTCAAACCTTACAATTTTCTTAGCAAACTATAAAGGAGAAGAAATTGCATAGAGCAAAAATTCAGAATGCCACCACTGGACCTGGGACTTGCTCTTAGTGAGAACGCTGAGCTGAGATCCCATCTCATGATTTGTTGGAAAGAGCTCTGCTAGGATTTTAGAAGAGGGACTCAATAAGGCCATGGGCCATTAATTTAATGGAGGGTGTGCTTTTTCACTTATGAGGGTTGGATAAACTTCAATTGGGTCGTATTTAGGGGCTGTACTTGAATGATTAACGAGGTGCTTCTGTAAGGCTTACTTCAGAGGGTTGACACAAATTTCCACAGTAAAATTCCTAAATTGGTAGGAGGTTACAGATCCTGGGCAGTTCTGGCAGCTTTTGTTCACTCTTGAAAGGATTGCTACTCCAGCTTTTCTGCCTCCCAAAGAGTAGCCCTTATCCAGTGACTCTCTGCCCAGTTACTTTGGAAGAACTTCAGTGCTCTCACCTGCCTCAGGATTCTAGTTGGAAGCAGATGCTTTGGCCACTTGATGGATCTATACTTCTCAAATGTCTAGGCTCAAGCTTATCCCAGGGGAAATTTGGCTGTGACAAGGGTGGGCTGTTCTAGGCTCATCAAACTCCTGCTATCAGGATCTCATTTTGAGATTCTCAGGAAATTCCAACTCAATGCAATACAACATGCACTTTTTGAACATCTACCATATATCAACACTGAGTTAAGTACTAGGGGTAAAAATTGTCAAATATCCCAATTCCAGGAGGAGGAAGTACCCAGATATTCCTCAAGTATATATACTTATTACCTCTACCTTTCTGTCCACTCAAAGATTCATATGTTGAAGTTCTAATCTCCAGAACCTCAGAATTCAACTATATTTGATAGTAGGACCTTTAATGAGGTAATTAAATTAAAACGAGGGTCATTAGGGTGAGCCCTAATCCAATATGATTGGTGTCTTTATTAGAAGAGGAAATTTGAACATAGACACATATGGAGGGGGAAAAGATATGAAGACACAGGGAGAAGATGGCCAGAGACAAGCCAAGGAGAGAGGTCTGGAACAGATCTCTCCCTCACAGCCCTCAGAAGGAACCAACCCTGCTGATACTTTGATTTTGGACTTCTAGCCCCCAGAACTGTGAGTCAATTATATTTCTGTTGTTTAAGGCACCCAGTTTGTGGCACTTTGTTATGGCAACCCTATGAGACTCATACACATACTTTATTCACTTCCCAGTGCTGAGCACAAAGCCAGAAGACACTCAGAATGTGATGAATATTTTTTTTGAGTAAATGGAAGAATGAATCAGCAACCTAGAAGAGCCAGGACTCATTGGTCCAGTTTATACAATTGAATCCAATCAAGTTCTGATAAAATGCCATAGACATTCAGAGAAATTAGATGTCATTCATGGGGTCCTTATGGAGAAAACTGGACCTGAGGATGCAGAATGAAACACCATTTACTGTTCCTGTTTTCAGTGGGTTTATAGTCAGATCTGGAGGGGGTTGTACAATTTTTTTTTTAAACTTTTTTTTTTTTTAAATATATCTTTATTGATTTCAGAGAGAGGAAAGGAGAGAGAGAGAGATAGAAACATCAATGATGAGAGAGTCATTGACTGAGCCCGCAACCCGGGCATGTGCCCTGACCGGGAATCGAACCCCGATCGCCTGGATCCTAGGTCGACGCTCAACTGCTGAGCCATGCCCGGCTGGGCCAATTTAACGACAATAAAAGTTAAAATTCAAGCTCATGAGATACATCTAAACGAAATGTGGTTGAAACACAAAGGAGGAAAGGGTTGCATTCAGAATGAGATAACTGAGGAAGAGACTCAGGCCTTGAAAGGTTGATTGTGTTTCAGCAAACAGAAGTAGTGGAAAAAGAGAAATCCAAGACACAGCATAAGCGAAGGTAGAGAGGAAGTGAGCTATGTTCCAGGAACAGAACACAGCCTGGTTTGGTTGGATTCTAGGGTTCATGTCAGAAGCCATGGGGTAGAAGGCCATAAAAAAACAATATTTGGGAGGGCCTTGAATGCCAATCTGGAACATTTCTATATCCATATCTCTGCATTTATCTGTCATAAAGCCTGGAAATAGGACTTTAGTTCTTCCGCTTCCCCCTGCCTTCCCTTGAAAAGCATCCTTTGGTTTAATTATCCATTTCAAAAACAATATTTTTCCCTTCTACATTTTTTGCTATAATTTTCAACAGGAAATTTATCCTGGTCAATTAGCCCTCCAAGAACACGCTCAGCTCTGATGGATGGGCCAAGTGTTTGTTAAGACAACACTCAGTACGTGTGTGTATATGCTTGTATGTCAGCGCAGAGACTGGCAATTAGTCCAGAAAACCAATCACTTCCTTCAAACAAAGGCAGCCAGAAAGTCTCTTGCATAAATTCAGATTTGGTAAATCACTTGACAACCACAGGGCTTTCTGGGGCAGGGTGTTTAAACAAATGCCTCTCCTCATCTGCGGTGCCCCGGGGTCATCCTTTTCATATGCTGGTGATCCCTTGCAGGTCTGTTTAGCTTGTGACCACACCTCAAGCGCAGCTCTTGGACTTGGAAGCACCAACCCCTCTCCTTGACTCCTCTTGACCTTGTTCCAAGGCAGGTTGTTGCAAGCTGTCAGCCCTTCAGTGGGTGCAGCATGTTGGAAACCGAAGGTGAGCAGGGGTTGGGAAGGAGGTGGGGTAATTGAGAGCTGGTCAGGTTTTAAAGGGGAAGGGAAAAGCACTACTTTCTTTAAGTCTTTATCTAATATTTATTGACACACTGATGCCACAATGATGTGAAGCAACGAAGACTTGGTGATACAAATGAAGTTTGTTTTTATAGAAGCTCTCCAGGTTCCCCAGCTGTCTCCCACCCTGCGACCTCTGAGAGTGCTTTTATTAATAACCAGAGCAAGTGCTCATGAAGGAAATGGCCAGTGAGGAAGCTATAAGGTGTGTGAAAGTCCCTACCAGGACCCTCTGTTGTGCTTCTGGGCTGGACATGCTCTCCATGCATGTCAGAGATCCTGATCTGGAATATGACTTGAGCAGTGAAACCGGCATCCTTGCTCAGGGCTCTGCTGCCCACAAGGTGCTTGGCATTTATCCATAAGTACTTGCTTTGAGGCCTTCCCCGTAGGAGCTGACCCCTAGAGAAAGAGAAAGCAGGAAATGGCGCAGAGCCTGGCTTTTGGGCTACTCAGCCAGATCATGCCACCAGGAGCTCCAAAATCTGAGTTCAAATCCTAGCGCTGCCAGTACTAGATCCTGACCTGAACCTTTCTAGAGTCAGTCTCCCATCTGAAAGGAAAGGAGTTCGTGGGGTTTGGAGGTGTTGGTGTCCTCTCAGGCTCTAACATCCTGCAAGAAGAGCTTCAACAAAGAAACCTCTGAGGCTTACAAGTCAACATCCAAGGAAAGTGAGGTTCTGCCCATGCCTCCTCCCTTCCCGCCACCCAGCTGCATGTTTACTTTTGGGCTTCCTTTCCCTTTGGAAGATGTTTCTAATATTCATTTCCTCTCTCACCAGAGTCGCTCATACTTGGGTGGGGAGGGAGCATGTAGTTGACATCTGCCCAGGCTCCACCTTTCCTTCTCCAGGAGTCCCAGGGCCGCCACCTGGCAGGCACAGCAGGGCCCCTTCTTTCACTGCGATGGCTCCGGAGGACTTGGCCTCTGCCTGGACGGAGAGCCCAGCCACACGTCCTGGGCTCAGCACCTGGAGCCCTTCCAGCCGTGGAGGGGCTTTGGCAAGACGCTTGTCTCCAGCCCCACTCTTTTTTCATCTCCACGCTCCTGTGAGTTTAAAGGGAAATGAGAGCCAGATGTTTCCGATACCTTTACACTTAACTCATCAGAAAGCTGTCTGAGGGAGGGTGTTTGAGAGCCAGCAAGCCTTCATTTGGGAAGTACAAATTGCAGTGTTGTCCAGAAGTCCAAGTTTCACACCACATCCTTTGTTAACCTTTGCACCATCTCTCCCTGAGCCTCCAACTGGGATCCTCAGTTTAGCTGGACCATCTGTGTCTGAAATAATCATTACAGTTCCTCACAGTTGTGTCACTCTCCACTGTTTCCAATGATATCAATGATCTCATTGGATTTTCATAGAAACTTGGTGGAAGAGTCAGGGCAGGGGCTGTGAGGTTTGCCAATGCGGGTATCAAAGCGGGTAAGTGGTCAAATCAGCCAGTAATCGGCATGGCTTGGACCGGACCCCAGGCTTGTAATTCTAAGACCAGTGGTTCTCAGACTTGAGCCTGAGTCAGAATCACCTGGCTGCTCCCCTCCATCCCTCCCCCGCCCCCCGCCCAATACCCTATAGGTTTGGAGTGGGACATGAGAATTTGAATTTCTAAGAAATTCCTAGATGATGTTGATGCTGTTGGGCATGAGACAGCATTTTGAGGCCCACTGTCTTAAATGTACTCCCAGGAGATGCCATTGGATCCTCTGTGAGTGTGGAGCTGTTTTCCTAGTATTATCCAAGCCAAGCAGACAGAAAAGGAATCTTCTTTCACCAAGTAGAATGCCACATATCTGCAAAGACCAGTGAATAAGAAGAAGCCATTTTTGCTGGAACTTGACCCCTAACTGCCAGCAAAACCTCTGCAACTCAGGCTCTCGCTGTTTTCTTTGCAGCTTCCCCCATAGGGCTTTCTTACCCTCAGTTTGTTTTGTCTCCTAACATCTTATGACATTTTCCTGCTATTACATCTGACACCTCAGAGGTAATGGGACTGAATATCACTCATAATTCATGGTTTCCTCTCAATGACTATTGCGCTCCTTAATGTTATCTCCATATGCGGAATCCCCACTGGGGCAATATTGCCTTTTTGGCATCGTCAGTTAATTTGTTCATTTCCATGTACGTTATTGAAAGCACTCTGAGTCTTAATTAGTCCTCCTTAGCTGCTTCTCCCTGCAGCCCTGTGTCACAGAACCAAAGGCACGGAAGCACAGTGAGAAATAGGCCTAATTAAGAGGCCCAGGCTTGAAACTTTGAAAAGATGGAATCTGCAAAAGACAGAGATAATTCACATACAAAACGGGGGGTGGGGGCTGATACAGTGACGGGGGAGGTGGGCAGAGGTAGGAAATGCTGTTAGGATTTGTCAAAGATATTTATCCATTCCCTTTCCTTCCTGAAACTGACCCACCCCACCCCCCAATTCCAAATGGTTCTAGAGGGGCTATCAATTTCAGAGCAGTGATCTCATCCCTGCTGAGGAGTGGGCCCCTGACCGGGCCTGGCTAGTTGGAGGGCTCCATGCCTCTGGCCCTGGCGATCAGTTCAGGCAGGAGCACAGGACTCTAGTTGGGACAGAGTTTCTTCCCAGGGTTTTTCTGCTGGGATCATGGGGTAAGAAGAATGTGACTCTTTGATATCCTTGAGCCACCTTCCTCACAGCAAGGAAGAAGCTCACCTGTAGCAAAAGAAAGGCCAGATTACAGAGAGAAGCAGAGCCGGGACGTGGAGGGAGATCAGAAGGCCCTGAAGACAGAGTTTGAGCCCTGGCTTTATGATGCCAATGTTACTCTCACCCCTTTTTGGACAAGAATTCCTTGTTTGGTCACATCCAAATAAGACTTCTGCAAACTCCTGTGATTGGCATTGCCTGCCACCCTTCAGTCTAGTTACAGTGACAGTGGCCTCACCTTGAGTTGGTTCCAAACAGATATGAAAAGATGCTTTTCCTATCTCCACCCCTTTTTAGCTCACTCCAAGGAACTATGTTTCCACCTCATCTGAACCTACAAGACCAGTTTCCCTCGAGGACCCAGGGCCTGTTCTCTGTACGTTAACCACCCCTTTGGATGCTATGGATGACATACAGAGCTAGACACCCCACCATCCCTTCATAGTCAGTTACTGCTGACCCTGTGCCTTCTCTGAACCAGCCTCAGTCCCTTTACCTTGAATCATTCCACAGACAATATTTATTGAGCACCTATTAAGTGCATCGCACATCTGGGAATAAAACAGACATGCTTTCTTCCTCAGAGACCTCACAGTCCACAAGTATGGGAGCAACTGGACCTGATACTGCCCAGTGAAGACAATTCCTCTCTCTCTTTTTTAGTATATATATCTTTATTGGTTTCAGCGAGAGGAAGGGAGAGGGAGAGAGAGCGATGGAAACATCAATGATGAGAGAATTGTCATTGATCTGCTACCTCCTGCATGTCCCCGATTGGGGATTGAGCCCACAACCAAGGCATGTGCCTTGACCTTGAATCAAACTGTGATCTCCTGGATCCTAGGTTGATGCTCAGTCACGGAGCCACTCCCGGACAGGTGACAATTCCTCTCTTAACTACATAGGTCACTGTACATATTCAATGTTCAGGCCACAGGCCCTTAGTGGCCCTGAAGGGAAGGCATGGTTCTTTCCATTCTCAGTGTTCCTCATAGGAAAGCCTAGTTCAGATTTTTTCTCACAGAGGGGATTCATTCTGGAGTCAGGCATAGACTAGGGAATTCATAGAGCCCTTTCAACTCTGTGGTTCCAGAATTCTAAGGTACCATTTTTCTGTAGTACACAAAGCCACCTCTAGTCACATATACATAGGAATCCTATAACTTTCTGTATTATTATTTTTTAATTTGTAAAATATTGCCCCCTGGAGATTTTTGTCTTTGTCTTCTAGATTAGAAAAATAAGGAATACTCATTATAGAACTTTTAAAAAAATAGAAAAATTAAAATAAACAAAAGAAAAATAAACTGTAATCTTGGTAATGGTTGGTACCCAACTAGTTTTGGCATTTTGCTGTATCATATGTGTACATAGATTTGTTTTATGAAATGAATATCATATTTTATATAGAATTTTGGGTCCTGCTTTCCTCATTTTACCTTGAGTAAGTTTTCCCTATCTCAATTATTCTCTCAAAAACATAATATTTTAGGTTGTATAGTACTGCATCATATAAATGTATCAAGATTTATTCAATGCATTCTATATTGTTGGACACTTAGATTGTTTCTGTTATTTGATATTATAACTAACACAGCAATGAACATCTCTGAGCACAGATAACTTCAAATGGGTCTCACTGGCCTAAAATCAAAGTGTCAGTAGGGCTGCATTCCTCCCTGAAAGTTCAGGAGAGAATCCATTTCCTTGCATGTTTCTGCTTTTAGAGGCCACCTACGTTCCTTGTCTCAGAGCCCCTTCCTCCATCTTCAGAGCCAGCAATGGTGGGTTGAGTCCTTCTCACATCTCATCACTCTGATCTTCTCTTCTGCCTCCCTCTTGACACCTAAGGGCCCTTGTGTTATATTGAGCCCACCTAGGTAATCCAGGATAATTTTCTTATTTTAAGGTCAGTATATTATTGTGGTTACTTTACCACAATTCCTTCTGCAATCTTAATTCACCCATGCCATGTAACATAACATGTCCCTAATCTCTAGAATGTAGGATGTGGACATTTTGGGGAGGCATTATTCTGCTTATCACACTTATTTATACCACAAGTAGTAGATAAGCTATCTATATCATTGTGTGTTCATCAGCATTAGACATTTATTTATTTTTATTTTTGCCAAATTGGTAGGTGAAAAACTGGCTCTGTTAGTTATTATTATTATAACTGATTTTTTTTTTTTACCATTTTAATTTTTTCCTCTAGAGCACACCTGTTCTCTGTTTATTGTTTTTTTTCTGTCTTTCCCATCATTACTTTTTAGTAAAAATAAAATAATAATAGAAAGAGGTAGCTCAAGGGTGTCTGTGAACATAATCCATGACCAACAATCTAAGAAAGTAAATGCCTTGTTGCCTCATTTACTTGGCAGGAGGCTCTTCTAGAATCTCAAAGTTCTTCCTATTCCAGTCCTAAGATCCCCTCTGCCCCCCAGTTCAACCTCCTGGAAAGACTAGCAGATGTCCCTTAGAAAGCCTGACTCATGCTAATATGTTAACCCATTGGCTTATGCAGGGAGCCAGTGGACTCAAGTACCACATAGCAGAACCCTTGGAACAATGCTGGGATCACCTCTCTAGAACCTTCTAAACCTCGTTAGAGAAAATCCATTATTGAAAAAATCATTATCTTTTTTATGGTCTAAATGTTTGTGTCCCACTCACCTCAGCCAATTCATATGTTGAAATCCTAACCCCCAAAGTTGATGATATTAAAAGGTGGGGGCTTTGGGAGGTGTTTAGGTCATACGGGTGGAGTCCTTGTTAATGGGATTAGTGCCCTTGTAAAGAGATCCCACAAAGCTCTCTTGTCCCTTCTGCCCAGTGAGGGTGCAATGAGAAGTCTGTGACCTGGAAAAAGACCCTTACCTGACCATGCTGGCGCCCTGATCTCAGACTTCCAGCCTCCAGATGTGAGAAACAAATTTCTGTTGCTTACTAGCCACCCAATCTGTGATATTTTGTTATAGTAGCACCAAAAAAGACAGGGAGAGAGGGAGGGAGGACAGGAGGAAGACAGAATAAGGGAGACAAGACATACTACAAAGATTAGTTGGTATTGTTTTGAAAACAAAAAGGTGTCTGTTTGTTTCAGAGGGATTTTTTCAGAGAGAGGAGACCCCTGCCTTCAGCTTTAGGGGCTGAGGAGGAGATGAGGTCTGTGGGAGGCATCACTGAGGCCTTGTGCTCCTCAGTGTTCAACACAATCAGAGGGTGAGGGCTGCCTGGGCCCCCCTTCTTCAGAGATGGATTATAGCCAAGCTGTAATGATCTGAACACATGCTTTGGGGTCTCAATTCCTACTGCATGACATCTCAAAGTGGTGGCATACTATTTTGAAAGTATTAAGTGCTGTTTCCCTCCAACTCATATTTCCTTGTGCCCCTTGGACCTTGCCCTTCCATTCTGTCACAGATTTGGAAATACCAGCCTCATGCTGTGTGCAGGAGGAAGAAAAAGTAGGAGGGCAGGGGGAGTCCAGTTTTCTGGGACTCATTTAGGAAAATGGAAAGAGTGTGAGGACAATCTCCTGGAACTAAAGGGAAGACGGAACTCTGGGCTGGAAGGAGGGTCTCAAGGTGGGTGTCTGGGTCCCAGCGGGGGTCTGAGAATGGGGAGAAAACTAGTTTGGGGCCTATGTTTAGGTCTGTGGGCACACCAGTGACAGCTTCACCAGGCTGGGGTCTGCTGGAGGACACTCACCACCTCCCAACAGGAGACGGGTTCCAGCCCTCAGCCATTCTGCAGAGGGGGATCTGAGGAAGGGATGGAGCTGAGAACCTGTTGGGGGAAGTCTGGTAAATGCTACAGTGTGGTCAGACTGGCCTTCCTCAGAGGTAGAGGAATCAGAACCCGGAGAAATGGCCAGGTGAATGAGAAAGCCAGGAGACCACCCAGTCCTCAGTGGCTATCAACCAGGTGCTCACACAGGTAGCAGGTACAGAACGGACCCTAGAGGGCTTCACAGGGTCTTTGTGATGATTTCTAAGAATTTTCTTATTCTCAGCAGTCCTTACCTCCACATCAACGACAATTTCTTTTTAACTTGTGCGTTTTACTGTAATTGCCTTCATAATAACATTTATGCTCACCAACTTTGTAACAATCACCGATTACTAATGAAATCGCTGCTTTGTTCACTCACATTGCAAAGCATCAACAGAACTGCTGTGCTGTGGGAGTCCTCGGCTCTATAAATGACAGCCACCACAGAATATTCGTAAACACATTAATTTCTTCCTCCAAAAAGTGCGGGTTTTCGGTTTCACTTGATTTGAGACCCAGGATCTTTGATGGAGTAGTAGGTGACATTTAGTGTGTAAGATGTTGGAAACCATTCACTCGGGAATTTCAAACTGCTCGCTTGCCACATGAGAAGGCTGGAAGTTCTGGGCTGGGTTAGGTCCTTGCACAGTGATTACCTGGCTCATGGCGCACAGTTCAAGGAGCTTAAACTGCAGGACTAAGCCCCTGGCTCCTGACCTCCCATCCAGAGTAACATCTTATCAAATCCCAGAGCGTAAATGGCAGCTGTCTCTGAGGGATCGCCTACGCAAGGCTTGGGTGGATGTGGACAGGCACAAGGCACCCAGCTCCCTGAGACCCCATGGGCCCTCTCTTCTCAGGCATCACGCTCTGTGTTAGTCTGTTCAGGCTGCTATAACAAAAATATTATATACTGGATGGTTTAAACAACAGAAATTTATTTCTCACAGTTCTGGAGACTGGGAAGTCCAAGGTCACAGTGCTGGGAGGTTGGGTGTCTGGCGAGAGCTCAGTTCCTGATTCATAGAAAATGAATGAAAATGTCTTCCCGCTGTGTCCTCACAGGGTGGAAAGGGTCAGAGAGCTCTCTGGGGCCTCTTGTACAAGGGCACTAGTCCCATTCACGAGGCCTCTACTCTTATGACCCAATCATCTTCCCCAAACCCCACCTCCTAAAACCCCACCTTGGGGGTCAGCTTTTGACATAGAAATGTTGGGGGGACATAGGCATTTCAGTCTATAGCAGACTCCATTCCTTCCAGCTCTTCTCCTTTAGCCGTCCCCCTTTGCACATCAGGACGAGGTCCAGCCTGCGCCTGCTCTGGTTCCTCCTGGGGATCTATTTTGAGTTTGGGGTCCTATGAATGATGCAGATGAGTCAGGAGGCCTTTCTTTTAACTTGAATTTATTGGGGTGACATTGGTTAATGAAATTGTATAGGTTTCAGGTGTACAATTCTATAGTACATCATCTGTATGTTGTATTGTGTGTTCACCACCCCAATCAACTCCTCTTCTATCACCATCAGGAGGGCTTTCAACCTGGAGAGTAGGTTGCAAGTGTCAGTACAGTGATGGGGAAACAGAGAAAGACACATACACAGGGGAGCAGAAATCAAGTGCAATTGCTGAAAAATGATTTTACAAAACGATTTCCTTTTTTTAAAAAAGCAGCCTGTTTGAAAGGCATTGACCTGGAAATTCTTGAGAGCCTCTTTGCTTGCTTCATGGCCACTTGGAGAGATCGATTACTGCCATGGCCAAACGTGTGCTGTTCACCAGTGTGTGGAGGAGCCGGCTTTTATAGGTCACGAGAGCTGACTGTACATTTTTCCCAATTCCACTTTCAGGGATGTCACATTCAGAGTGTCGACACCACAGAAATCTGCAAACACCATGACTAGCCCCCCACTCAGAGCCAGTTGTTAAACATCTCCCAGCACACCATGCTCCTAACTGCCTTCCACTTGCCCATTTGCTGTGCTAAGCGGTGGTCTTGTCCTGTGTAAAACCCACTGACCAACGCCCGACCCTCCGAGACTCACAGCTGTTCCAGTCGGGAAACCACATGCTTGCCAAGACTTGATTGCGCTTGTCCAAACCTGTTCATGCAAAATATATTTGTTATAGCAATTACGGAATTAGGTAAATATTGCGGTACTGATGGAATGTGAGTGTGAAAGTAATAGAGTTGTCATTTCCATGGAAATGAAGTTGAATGCTTGGGAAAGACTTAATAAAGGCAAATTGCTTAAAAACTGCTGTCAAATTGAGTGCAGGCAAAGCCTTTCAACTGTAAAATTTTGAGAAAGATTATATAAATCAGGAAGGATTCTGAGTTCTAGTTGCTTTGAAGTGCCTTTAAGTTCTTGTTCCGCTTCATTATATAAAACAGGAGATTAAAAAATCAGGCAGAACTCCAGGTAGTGGGCCTGTACCCAAAGGAGGGAATGCATATTTGTGCATTTTTAAGTTAAAATGTGATATTGCAAGTGTGCTCGATCATTTTTATGGTTTCATACTCTACCCTAGGCTGCAGTGATGATGTGCCGTCGGTCCCAATCCTGCCGGAGAGAGGCTTCCACTGTGACCGGTGCTGGCCAGTCATTTCAGCCACACGATGGCTTTATTTTAGGCAAAGAGGTAGCCATATGACCTTAGCTCTGCCATCTGGACGGCTCCTACTGGTCAAGCACATGGTTCCACCTTGTTAGCCTCGCTGTTCACGCTTCTCTACCTGCAGCCTGTTCCCTTTTCTCTGCCTCCTTGCTTGTCCCTCTCCCCGGCCTCTGCTCCCACAGCTTCCTTCTGCGCAGCCCTTCGCCCTCCTCATTGCGGTTGACATGCCACAAGCGACCAAACCCAGCTCTAGTGTCGCTTTCTTCATAAAACCTGTCCTGAGTCCCTGGCCAGAAGTAATCCCACCATCCTTGACTTTCTCAGGTAATTTTATCCCTGTCTCACTAATGATACAGATTATTTCTTATAAAAATTAGTTATTTATATCATGAAATTGGGGATTTGGATAGGACTTTAGAGATCCTGGCATCTACCACCCTAGTTTTGTATTTGACGAAACAGGACCAGAGTCCTGACAGGACTAGCGCAAGGTAGTAATAGCAAGATAGTCACAACAGAGGCAATGTGTGAATGCCACCTCCTACCTGGAGGTGGCCTGCACTGGCTTCCGCTCACCACTCTGCACATAATAGGTGTTTTCACACATTTTCCCCCCTTTCAGATCAAATTTATTTAATTAAAACCTAGAGGTTTCCTTTATTAAATATGTGTAGATTAGAAAGAACTATGTATTCATTGCAGAGACTTTGAAAAATATAAAGTGCTAGGAAAAAAATATAAAGTGCTAGGAAGAAAAAAATGAAAACAGTCATTTGTTTTGCTTCTCAGAGGTAAGGATTTTTAACATTTAGGATCATCCCTTTCAGATTGGATTGGAAAAAAAGAAAAGAAATCAAACAATCCAGTATTATGCTCGACAATAATGCTTGAAGGAGGAAGTGCTTTTTGATAGAGCAAAAGAAGCGAAGCACTCCAAATGGTATCTCTGATTCCTATCCAATCTCCCATCTACTCGTGAAATGCGAATCTTGAGTGGGGCAGAGGCTGTGCTCGACCCAGAGGGGCTCAGAGATGAATCACAGGTTGCAGGCGCTTGCCCTTGAGTGTGTCAGAATCTAGTGCAGGAACCGGACACATAAACAGATAGTCAGGTGCAGGCTGACAACAGGGAGATGAATGATTGAAGGTGGTCTGTAATTACACGAATTGTATGACATGGATTTGACGACCTGTAACAGTGGGCTGGGGTGGTTTATAGTAATTTCTGTTATCAAACCAAAAGCCATGTAACAACATCCAGGGAAACTTTCTTTAAAGGTGATTGTTCATAAAGGGGAAATAATTGGAATTTCACAAACCAGTAATTATAAATGCAGGAAAAGGTTACCGTGGTGTATTTTATAACTGTAATCAAAAAAATTACAGGCAGACTTTAAAAATGTTCCGTTAATTAACTCCATTAAAGGTTACTGTCTGAGATGAAAGATAGATCAATGAAAAATCACACCGTGAGAAGTTTAAGGGGTTTGAAATTGGCCAGTCAGGCACACCCTGGAGTCAAGAGCCTCTTGTCCTTGTTGGTGTTTCTATCATGTGACTCAATAATCACCATTGGTTTAGCATTATTGTAATAATCAGATGCTATGTCCTCTTGTTATTAACAATGATATTTTGCATTATTGAACGACTTTAAAATATTCACAGGACTTTGGCAATCATTCCATTAGTCTTGTTTTTATTTTAATCTAACTGGTTAGTTTTTCCTGAACTTGATGCCTTTCACCATGTGGAATAGTTGGGGCGCTGTCAGGGAGGCGTCCACATGATTGAAGTGAGTGGGGCAAGAATCGTGAGAGAAACCAGCTTATGGGGGAGCGTGGTCCCCCAGGACAGTGCTGAGTGTCAAATGCCGCCCGGTTTCTGGGAATGAGAGAGAAGTAATTGGCCTTGATGCGTATTCCTGAGGCACCAGGCGTGTGTTTCAGTTTCAGCCGAGGTGGCCTGGAGTAGCTCCTGCTCTGTACTTTAAGGGTCCTGTTTTGGGAGAACTGCAGTGGCATGTCCCTGGGAGACAGGCAATTCTGCCCAGGAAGGTGGCTGGCCAGTGAACTGTGTTGCCTGGACCTTGATGTAGGCAAGTCCCTCCCCATGCTGGGCCTCTGCTCCTTCTTCTATAGGATGGAGTAGATAAAGTGATGTTTCTGGCTCTTTCTAGCTTGAAAGCCCTGTGAAGCCACTCTGGGCTTGGACATGTCTTGGAAGGGGTGCTCTAGGGCACAGTGTGAACTAGTCTCTTGTCCCCTGGTCACAAGAAGTGACTACCATTCACTGTCTCACCCTGTTGCCCACCCAGATCTATTCTCCTGACCTTCTTTCCAGGCCCCAGGGCTGCTTTTCCATAATACTCAACTGTCTACAGGAATTCTGCTGTACCAAGGAGTTTAGAGTTCATCCTGTCACAAATGGGGAACCACTGAAGATTTTAAATGAGGGGAGTCACATGACTAGACTTGTATAATGGGAGGAATTCTGACGGCCACTTTGAGCGAGGATCAGCAAACATTTTTGGTAAAGGGTCACATTGTAAATATTTTCAGTTGTCTTGCTTTTGGGTCCATATGATCTCTGCTCAAGGAGAGCAACCAACATGTGGCTTTAGGTTAGGAATGTGTACAGCTCAAACGCTCTTTGGGAATGGACATGCTGGAGACATGTGGCTTCCTGGACCTAAACTTCTCTGCTTGATCTGAAAAGGCTTGTCTGGGCCATAGGCAGAGGGAACTGCTCCAGATTTTGTCCTTTAGAGAACTGTTGTTTTTGTAAATAAGGTTTGAGCTGCATTTATGTTCAGGACTCTTGCTTAGTCGTGAGAAGATATGGCAGGTTTTAGGTGCATGTATGGGGCAGAGAGGGTGGGAGAAACTTAATTCATAGCTATCTATGGGGTGATAGAGGCTCTATCCTTAGGATGATAGGGGTTTTGTCCATGAGGTGATAGGGGCTCTACCCTTGGGATGATAGAGGTTTTGTCCATGAGGTGATAGAGGCTCTGTCCTTGGGATGATAAGGATTTTATCCATGAGGTGATAGAGGCTCTATCCTTGGGATGATAGAGGTTCTATCCAGAAGCTGAGGCCAGTTTTCATGAGGAACTGTGTGAAGCTCTGGGTGAGCTGTGCTGCTTCAGGACCCAGATGACAAAGTGAGGCTCTTGGTTGATGTGTTCGTTCTTCTGGGTCCTAGTCTTAGGAGGACCAGCATTGGCACCATGGGCCTCTCTCAAGAGGCAGAGGAGAGGAGGGCTGATGCAGACATTTGGTACAGGAACAGTAACAGACTCCCTCCAGGTGGGTCACACCCCGGGTCTCTCAAAAACACTCAGAGTGTACACACAAGAGGGGCCCCTGGAAGGCCTGCATGGACAGGTAGAATTCCACATCATTATCATTTGGACATTAATGGAAATGTGACCTTAATTTGCATTCACGGATTTTGGAGATCTAAACATATCCATGGACTTGGGAGAAATCACCCCAGGACAGGACACCTTCCGTATTACATATGTTAAATACTCAAAGATGAGAAACTGAACTTACAGCTCAGGATTCTCCCTGTGGTGTCCCCCACACCCAAAGGCTCAGATTGTAAAGCTGTTGCAAAACAACCAGCAATGCAACCTCTCTGAGAGAATCCTCTGCTCCTGATCATTCAAAGGGAATGTAGAGGAGGGAGAAGTGCCCCCCTCAGAGGTAGTGAGACACTTTCCAGCATCCTCTCTCCCTCCCTCCAGTGGGGATCAACAGGTCTTCAATGCATCATAAAAGCCGAGATGCTGGCTCAGAGGCCTCAATTTGATCCCATAATTACCAGGAGAGAAGGGCCTGTGCTTTATGTCATCCGCCTCATGGGCATCCTTTCAATTACCGTGCAGTGCTGGGCCGTAATGGAGAACGGGCGCGGTGCCATGCGTCGAGAGATCTTTAAAGATGAGGCTTTCTGGGCTGGTTTCCTGATTGATCGATGGATTTCTTTCTTTCTTTCTTACTTTTTCTTTTTCTTTTTTGTAATGTTGTCACACTATCTTTGGAGGCCCTCACAATCCTCTTGATTTACCTCTTTGGAGAGTAAATGAACTTCAGAGGACACCTGGTTCTGATCTACGGTTCAGTCCAAGCCTTTGGCTTTGGCTCTTCCTCCATCCAAACCGGGGGCTTCGAGGGTGAGAGGGGCTGCGGGCCCAGCGGCTCCGGGGAGGGTGCTGCTGCCGTCCGCCCGGGGGCTGCGGGCTGCGGGCTGCGGGCTGCCCTCCCTGGACGGGATCTGCCGGCTCCCTGGCTTCCTCCCCGCTTCCTGCGGGTGGCTCCTGCCGTTGCCAGCAAAGAGAAAGAGGACCTTGCTCCGGGGTGAGGAAGGTTTGATCTTCAGTCCTGGGGGCTCCAAACCTGCTCAGAAGGCTCTGAGTAGGGACACATGGCGTTCACAGTGGAGAAGACGCCAGCAGGCCCCGTTTCTCACCATTTCGCCAGCCCCTTTATTGCTGCACGCACGACTCGGGGGTATGGTCGCTTTGCTTTTAACCCTCTTGGATACTCCAGTCAAGTTCTACTGACTGGGTGCAGACAGGAGCTGGGTGCTCTGGGTCATGAAAGAAGGAGGCAGCTGCCGATGTTGCTTTGGTTCTGAATTCATTCGCTCTTTCACTGGCCAGGGCAAAGCCCCCTGTCTTCTCTCTGCTTTGGTCTTGTCCCCTGCAGACCATACTTGTCACTGCAGTCTGCAGAGCTGCTGTGCTCCCTGACTCCAGGGGCCCTGTTCCCACTATATGCTGTGGAGTTTGGGAGGCACCACTGACCTAGGATATGATATGAAAGTTGTTCTCTGGAGTCATGTAGTGCAGTGGGTACTGGCTCACAGACTAATTTTTAAGTTTTTAGAAGAGCTCCCCAATGTCTGCAAGACTGAACCCAAGAGCCTTAGCTTGTTACATGAAGCCTGTCCATCTCCCACCCAGCTCCCTCAAGCTCTATCCTTTCACCATCCCCAGTTCTTTGCAACTCCCAGATACCGACAGCTTGGAATGTCCTCTCCTGCCCTGTGCATTTGCCACCTTCCTTCCATCCCTCAAGACCCAGCATCATCTCCTCCTCCTTTCCTTAGTGTCCCCCGCCCCTCCTCCCTGAGCCCTGTGCCCAGTCCATGTCTAAAACTTAAAACCAAAGCTTCACTGCAACCACATGCTTACATCCTGATTTTGATTGGACTGTGTCTTATTTATCACTGTATCCTCTGGGCCTAGAACGATATGTGACCCAGAGTCAGCACACAGTGACTGTCTGAGGAGAAAATGCATGAAGTTTGCAACAGCCAGAGACTTTAGAACCTCAGAGGTCACCTGGGGAGACAACACACACCTGGGGAGACATCGCACACCTGGGGACACATCAGGCACCTGGGAAGACATCAGATACCCACGGAGACATTGTCATAGGATGACTGCACGCTCTGCTGTGAGCTGCAGGCAGTAAGGCTACTCAGAGGAAAGGTGTAGACAGAAGTATTTGGGGATTATTTCCTGTGATTCCAGAGCTTAAAGGAACCTCAGGGATCACTTATCTCTAGGGCTCCATCCATGGATAAAGAACCTGAGGTCACTTTGAGAGTTGGTGGCAAAGCAAGAAATGCCATCTTAGGCCCCTTAATTCCCAGCCAGGGTTTATAAAGAAAAACTCATCAAGCTGAGACTAGCAGAGAGTTTGATGTTTTCTTGTAAATAATTTAAGGGGAAGGGTATAAAACAAAACAGAACTGTTACTATATATTGATGCTGTGGCTGGTACTTAGAGAAGATTGCATATGAAGTTTTCAATTAGATTCTCATTATCCGCCTTTAGAAGCTGGGGTTTTGTTGAAGGACCGGATTGTAGCATGTTATTAACACCGACAGCTCCAGTGCTCATGTTGTGCTTCTGAAAGCATCAGGGGGAGATACTGATCTATCAACGTGATCCCTACACTGAGCGTTGTGCTGGTTCAGATGAGAGCAGCAGGACTGCTGTCTTGGCATTCTAGCAGGAACCTCCTGGGAGCTTCTGAAGTACACGTTCAATCCACAGGTGCTTCCTGGGCATCTATGCCATGGAAACATGCAGAATGGGTTGGAGGGTGGCGGGTGGAGAGCCCAGCTCCAATGTGGGGAGAGGGTAGATTTCAGTTGACGGGGCCAGCAAAGGCTGTCTCTGAAAAGGAATTCCAGAGATCAGGACTTGGTGGACTCATAAGTCTGCCAAGAAAAGCCACATCTGCTACATGGAATGCTAGTTATGTGATTGATGCCAGGCTCAGAGCCCAGTAGGCCTTATCTTAATTTTCATGACAATCCTACAAGTGAAGTATTATTATGCCCTGGTGCAGGCAGAGTTCTAAGATGGGCCCCGAGATCCATCTCCCTGGTGGACATACCCTGCATTATCCTTGGACTGTTAATATGATGGATTTCCTCCCCATGGTTAGATATTTCATCTGGCTCAGCTGCCTTTAAGAAATGGAGGTTATCAGGGTGGGACTGACCTAATCACTTGACAACACTAAAAGAAAATCTGGGTCTGGAGGTCAGAGACACCAGGCATGAGAGGGAGGCAGTGTGAGGCAATTGTCCCTGAAGCTTTGACGATGGAGTGGGCACACAGCAAGAATCTGAGCATATCCTCTGGTAGCCAGGAGGGACCTCTGGTTGGGAGCTGGGAGAAAGATGGGGGCCCTCAGTCCTAGAGTGGCAAGGAACTGACTTTGCCAACAATATGACTGAGCTTGGAAGTGGATCCTGAGCTCTGGGTGAGAACACAGCTGCCGACCCCGATTCCAGCTTTGTGAGACCCTGGCGGGGAGGCAGCCACGCTGCGCTGGACATCAGACTTACAGAGCTGTGAGCCAACAGGTGGGTGTTGTCTTAAGGTGCTATGTGTGCTTAATTTGCTACACAGCAGTAGATGAAGAACTGAGGCTGGAAAGATTCGGCTGCTCAGGCTTACAGAGCTGGCAGGTGACAGCTGGGATTTGAACTCAGGACATCTGACTTCTAAGTAAATGTTCTTTAACACTACCAGTGATTCTCAGCCTAGCATGTAGGGAGCTTGTTCAAATGAGATTTGGGTACACCCTCTGGAACTATACCACTGGCTTTCCTGGGCCTCCAGCCTGCAGATGGCAGAAGGTGGCACTTCCCAGCCCCTATAATTGCATGAGCCATTTCTTTATAATACATCTCTTCCAATATAATTCCATATATCTTACAGGTTCTGTTTCTCTAGAGAACCCTGAATAATGCATTAAATTGGGAATAGAGTCCACCCCTCTGCATTGCCCTACAGCATGCAAAAGTAGGAGTGGTGGGTGCTGGTGGGATGAAGATCCAGCTGCAGCCAATCTTGGGGGGGGGGGGCAGGAGCTTTGATGCTGTTGGCCTTTGTGTCTAGCAAATGGATTGAAGGGAGGTCCCAGGATAGGAAAGAGGTAAAAAGGCGAAGAGATGGCTGAGGAGGAGACTGACTCAAAGATAGCTTTATCTCCACTTAAAAAAAAGAAATTTATTGATTTCAGAGAGAGGAAGGGAGAGGGAGAGAGAGAGAGAGAAACATCAGTGATGAGAGAGTCATTGATTGGCTGCCTCCTGCACGCCTCCCACTGGGGATCGAGCCCGCAACCTGGGCATGTGCCCTGACCGGGAATCGAACTACGATCTCCTGGATCCTAGCTCGATGCTCAACCACTGAGCCACGCTGGCCGGGCATATCTGCCACTTTTTATATTAAATTTCTTTTTTGTCTTCATTTCTTATATGAAAAGTGTCACTGGATGACACTTTAATGCTTTGTGTACAATAAAACTTCATTAACCAATTGCTCAGGGGAATGGGAATATTGTGGTTAATTGAATTATCTGATTAACTGAGAGTTAATTAACCAGAAACCCTTTGTAGTTCTAAGTCACGCTGCGAATATTTCCATATATCTCAGTTCTCTTTTCTACCAGGGTCTGGAGGGGAAGGAATCAAGGGAGAGGGGGAATGAAACCAGTTTTCATGGAGGGTCTAAGGTGTATTTGGTACTTTATCTATATACTATTATCTGCTTTTATCCTTGTAACTATTTAAAAAAATATGGATTTTAGAGAGAGAGAAGAAGGTAGAGAGAGAGATCAATGGGTTGTTCCACTTATTTGTGCATTCACTGGTTGATGTTTGTATGTGACCTGACCAGGAATCCAACCTGCAACCTTGATGTATCAGGATGATGCTCTAAACAACTGAGTTACCAGGCCAGGGCCCATCCTTTTAACTATTATAGGAAGCCAACATTACTATCCCATTTTACACATAAAATTGAAAAGTAACCATCACTGAACTCTGCTTTGCTGATTGAGAATGTGGGTGAGTCTCAGAGGTATCTCTGGGATATCAATGCTAGAAGCAGGTTGAGTGGGGTTTTTGGAGTATGTCAGCTCCACTTATAAACCTTGATCCTGATCCCAACTAGCTGTGTGACCTTGACTAAGCTGAGGGGTAGCATATCAAGGTAATCACGTGCATGCACTCTGAGTAAATCAAACTGGGGTCGAATTCTTACTCCGCCTTTTTCTGGGCTGTGTGATCTTCAGCCAACAATTTTCCCTCTTTGTATCTCAGCTTAGTCATCTTCCGAATGTACCTCTACCTGCCTTCCAGGGTTGCTGGGGGCCGGTGGTGGGTCCTGTATGAACTGTAGCTGTGATTACAATCATCAGATTGGCCCAAGGTCATGGTCATGTTGGGGGAGCAGAGATGGACTACGATAAAGATGCAATAAAGAGGCCTCCATCTTAGGACGATCCCAATGTTCCCTTTTGTATTAAATCTCTGAATCTAATCTTCCTCTCTCCCTCTCTCCCTCTTTCCCTCTCTCCCTCTCCCCCCACCCTCTCTTTCTCCTCCCCTCCCCTCAAAGTATGATGTGAAAACCCTGTTCCAGAGGGGGCATATTTGCTAATTTTGGTTTCACTACATGTGCACCTCCAACAGAAGAGAAGAAAACACAGCGGGACCCGCCGGCATTGTTACTACTAAATCAGGCATTGGTTTGGCAAAGTCACCAGCCTCTGCTGCCATCGTAATTTTAGGGAATGAAAAGAACAGTTCTTTTTGCTCAGATTGCTAGATTTATATTGCTTTCACTTAGCAAGTGAATAATTGATAAGTTGGGGCATATTAACATTGAACAAAAGAGCCCAGTGGTATAAGGGTCCTGGGAAGCCTGCCTAAATCAATATACATTCATGAATTTTGAGTGCAAAAGGTTGAGCGGAGAGAGAACATAGATTTAGACCCCCATTAATATTTGAAACACATTCTGCACATGAGAGGTTTGCTGCAGCCCAAATGTTAACTGAAGGGGCTTCAGAGAAATGGCTTCTAAACAAATTTGAAAGCAAGAGATTTTCTCCTCCAAAGAGTTCACGAGAAAAATCGATCATCTTTGTTGTTCCTGCGGTCAGAAGGCATCTATTAAAAATCTAATTAGAGTATTTTTACCAATTAAACATACTGATGCAACACTTGTCTGACTCTATGTTTGTAACTGCTAGAAAAACAAATGCGTCTTCCCCTGCGATCCACCCAGACGTAGTAAAATGTTCCAGCCACTCCTACAAGCTCCGTCCTCACCATGCAGGAGCCAGCCTTAAAATTTGATTAATCTAAACATTTTGTAAGATGTCAAAAGAGGTTTCTTGCCTGATGCCTCATGGTCACCCAAAGTCCCAGCCTGACGGAGGCCAAAATAACATCATCAGTCACAATTTGCTTTTGAAATGCCTCCTGCTAGGCCCCCAATTTGAGCTATCAAAGCTGGAAATTTTAAACCAAGTGGGAAAATGCTTTCAATTTTAATGATTCATTGAATTCAGCACCCTGCTGGAAAGTCATCTATAGTGTCTGATACCAGCACGAGGCCTTGGCCATTGAAGATGTTTGAAGACAGTGTGCCCGCTGCTATTCTAATGACATAGTCAAGGGAACGATTCTCTGTGGGTAAAGGGCTCAGCTTTTAGAAGCCATGAAATAGAATCTCACAACTGGAAGGGGCCTGAGTGGTCATTTCATCTAGTCCCCAGGTTCCCGTGGAAAATGCAATTCTTTCAGCCAGACTCAGGCTTAGCTTGCATACCCTAGTTGCTGGTGGGCTCACCACATTGCAAGGCAGCCCATTCCACTCCAAGACACCTTTGACTTTTGGAAGCAAACTTCTTATGTTCAGCTATATAGAACCTGCCGCCCTATAACTTAGGCCCAGCAAGAGCACCCCTAAGACTCATGGATGCAGCTATACTGCTTGTCTCCCATGAAGCAATTAATTTGGAGAATAGTTCTGAGTATGGGCTTATTATTGGGCCTTAGAGACTAAAAGGAAAAATTGGCCCTATGTGACGCAGACGGTATTTGTGCTTTTCCCTGAAATCTCATGCTGTGTATCTTAATTAATGAATTAATGAAAAATTTCAGTTGCGTGGTCCTAAGGAGCACTTCCTTTCGACAACTCCCCCTTTGCCCCTGCTCATGGTCTCTGTTTTTCCTCCAATGCCCTAATTAACAAGTAAGAGAAGGTCAAAGCTACAGCCCTTAGACTTTCTGGAAAGAACTGAGATTCCTGATGGAAGTTACATTTAAAGATAAAAAACACCTGCCTCCCCAGATTCTGAATAGCTTTTCAACAAGGGCCAGGAACAATAGCTAGAGTATGATTTGTCCCATCATAAAGGCTCGGGCCTCTCCATTCCCCCTTTTAAATAATCATCTGTTATTCTTACCTGGGGGAAAGAGAGAAGTTGCTGCAGTAAAAAGAACACACAGCCTATTGAATCAAGCAGATCGGAGGCTTATTCATGGCCCCACCGATTCCTAGCTGTGACAACTTGGAAAAGCGGCTAAAGCCTTTTGAAGCCCAGTTTTCTATGCTGTACAATTTTTGGGATAAAGATTCCTAGTTCACATGGTTGTTATCATAAAGTGAGGTAATGTAATCTAGTGACTTAACATAGCATATTGGTGAGCTCTCACTAAGTAACAAAGTGCCCCCAAACTCAGGAGCTAGAAAAATAAGCATTTGTTATTGCTCACAAGTTTATGCATAAGCTGAGAATTCTGGTAGTTTGGGCCAGGCATGGCTGATCTTGGCTGGGCTGGCTCATGTGTCTGTGTTGAACTGATGGATGGCTGAGGGCTGGCTCTCTAGGATGGCTTCGTTTGCATATCTGGCAGTTGGGTGGTGGGCAGCTGGAGTTATTGGCTGCCTCTCAGCCACCAGCAGGCTAGCTTGGGCTCATTCGCATGGCAGAGGCCCAGAAGTGTGCACACCTTTTGAAACTGGCACCATGTCACTTCTACCACATTCTATTGGCCAAAGCAAGTCATTCAAGGGGTGGAGGAATAGATTCTACCTCTTGATAGGAGGAGCTGCAAAGTCGCAGCGCAATCAAGTCTGCCCCACACACGGTTCCTGGTGGAAATACTCTGAAAGTGGCAGCTGTTAAAGACCGATTTCACAGACTGCAAATGGCAAGGATGGATCTTGTCTGTAGCCATTAAGCAGAAACAGTTAAAAACTGTCCGTTAGGAACCTGTATCTTAAACATCTTATTGTTAACATTAGCAACATCTTGTAGTTATTATACTTGTTCTAGAGTCCATGAGGCAGGGAGCAGATTTGAATCAAGACACTCATGGCAGAGGCTGGACAAGTTTGTAGGTCACCCTGAGTGCGAAGTGGGGAGAACTCCAGGTCAGACCTGCTTCAGCCCTTTAAGGGATCAAGCAGAGTAAAAAGAAAGACTCATGGACACAGATAACAGTATGGTGATTGCCAGAGGGAAGGGGGTTGGGGGGGAGGTAGAAGAGAAGAAGGGGGGTAAATGGTGATTGAAGGAGACTCGGGGTGGTGAACACACAATACAATATGCAGATGATGTATTGTAGAATCGTATACCTGAAACCTATATAATTTTATTAACCAATGTCACCCCAGTAAATTCAATTAAAAAAATCCTGGGGTTCAGGACCCTACCGTTCTTGATCTGGGAAGAGCCCCCCTTGACGGCCACTGTCATTTTCATCCCAGCAAGGTGACTGGCATGTAATGCTGAGCATTACTGTGCTCCAGGACTGGTGTTAGGTTCCTTGCACCGAATCCTTACCTTAGCCCTGTGGTTTCTCCATTTCATGCCCATTTTACTGTTGCTGAAGCCCAGGCTCTGAAAGTCAGGGTGATTTACAAATGGCAGAGCTCAGGGAGATGCAGCTCGAAAGTCTGGCCTTGTTCCTTCACACCTCGCCCTCTGAGGTCAGTGGAGGCAAGAACAGGTGAAGAAGGAAGGAGAGTGATTTTTGTGAATGCCCACCGTGTGCTGGGCACAGGTGTAAGCATCTCACATCATTGTTGCTTTTCAATAGGATTGCCTTACTTATAGCCCCATTTCACAGAGGAAGAAACACAGGTTCAGAGAGGTTATGTGGCCTGACAAAGGTTGCACAGCCAGGAAGTGACAGAGCTGAGATTAAAGAATCTGTGTGATTCCTCATGACCACTATACTTGTAGACCATCTCTGCGAGAAAAAGGGGAGGCTTTTTCTCTATGAGCCCCTCATCCCTTAGAATACCTGCTAATCCTCCTCTTAGGAAAGAACCCCCATAATAGTCTAATTGTCCCTGGCAAATGGCAGGTGCTCCAGGGTGTGGGAACTGGCTGGTCAACAGGGTGTTGCTGTCAGTGAGGACTCAGGGACCACCAGGGCCTATTCCAGTTGCTCCAGGATACGGCAGCCTGGATGAAAACGTTCCCCTGTGCCTTAAATCTAGGAGGACTCAGAGTGGTAGCACCAGGGACAAATTAAACCGGCTTGCGAGATTACCCCTGGCTCTGCAACACTCCCCGACATTCTTGGCATTAAGGTGGTTGTCAGTTTTCCCCGGCAGAGGCTGAGGGTGGGTGGGGCAGGCATGCCAGGGGCTCAGCAGGAGCTGTCTGAGGAAGAATGGATTAATCCTGGGGATTCAGCCCCGTGGAGAGGGACAGTGACAGCAGAAGCAAGCCTGGCTGCCTCAAGCCCTACCAGCTAATCACAGACCTCAGCTCTCTCCACAAGTCCCTGCTGCCTCCCTCTGAGATCCCAGGTGCTCACCAGGCCCTGTTCATACGCTGCTTCCTTCCTTCTTTTTGCACCCGGCCCTCTCTGTTGTGGCCACCGGTGCTCTCAGCACCTATTCCCTGAGCCTAGAGGACTGCTGCACCTGCAGGAAGGATGAGGGAAGGGTGGGCAAAGGCCCAGAGGGAGGGGTTGAGCCTGCCTGGAATGGAGGAGCTTTGTGTGTGCATGTGCGTGTGTGCATGCAAGTGTGTGAGTGTGCAAATCACATGAATGCACATGTATGTGTGTCCTTGGCTGTGCATGTGCATGCATGCATGTGTGAGTATGTGGCTGTATATGTATGTGCACACGCATGTATGGCGGGATCAGTGTTGAAAAGCCAAGTTGCTAGGCAGCCAGTGCCAGGCCTTGGAGTGCCAGTTTGAGCTGCCTTGAGTGGCACAAAGAAGCTTTGGGAGAAAACAAGTGAGCAGCTTCCCCCCTCTGAGTTTCGGCTTCAGGATGGCTGTGCCGCACTGCACCCCAGCAGGGCCTCCTCAGAGTGCAGGGCTGGGGGTGTGAGCCCCCGAGGTCAGCTCTTCTGTCCCTCACCTGACTCCAGCTCGGCTACCAACAAGGTCTGATGACGGTTCTGAGCTGCTTCCCGGACCTGTGGCCTCCTCCCCACCCTGTGCTGGCCAGGGGTCTCCCTGCCTGGAGCCACTGCCACCCCAATCTGCTCTCCATGCCGCTCTCTGCTCTCAGGTTGGCTGCTCTCAATGTGACTCCTTGCTTGTGACCTTTAAAGGCTAAAGGAGAGTCCCCATTCCCGCATGTGGCATTTGCCACCTATTCCTCGGCCTTCTGAGCTCCCTGCCCTCTGTTCTCCCATGTGCTCCAGCCCCAGCCACCTCCCTTCCCCAAATCCTTAGGTCCACTTCTCTGCAACTTTGTTCCATCTTTCTTTTCTGTTTGAAATGTTCCCTATCACCTTGTGAAATCCTATTATCAACTAAAAAATCACTCCTCTCCATAGTATTTCTGACCCTGGCAGGAAGAACTAGCTTCTGGGGGCATTGCCAGGCCCCTGCTCCGTGGGTCAGCATCCACCCTTTGCCCTGCTATAAGCGGGTCTCCCTGGGCCTGCCTTCTTCCAGCTAACTGTTGGCTCCCTGGGGGCAGGGGCCCTGCCCATTATATTCACAGTGCTGGCACAGGGCAATGGTACCTCGTTGGCGTTGGCAGGAAGGAGGGACCCACCGGCCAGGCAGGGTCTCCTGTGGTGCACTGTCCTCCCCAGTGACTCACAGACACACTGGGGTTGCTCTTGCTCTTGGCTGGGCTTTCCGTTCTGGGTCTTAGTCCTGAAGGGCTGCCTGGGACCTGAAACCCAGCTTTCTGACTTCTTGCTGACCTCAAGCAGTTTCTCTAAGGGGTGTCTTCCTCCCAGTCTCAAGTTTTTCTCTGAAGCCTATTGCATTTTGAGTCCACTCTGTCCTTCCAGCTGGTGGTGTTGGAACACAGAGGGTCCTCTGCTGGTGCCAGCGTGTAGGAAGCCACACACTGGGATGGCTGAAATGAAAAGGCGACGTGGGAACCGAGACCCAAGGCAGTGTGTGGTGGTGGGTAAGGCTCATGGGAACCCATTGCTGTGGGAACCTGGCAGGTGCCCATTTCCTAACTCTGAAATGTATAAACACAGTGCCCACCACTGTGAGTCATATGAGACTGAAGAAGGCGACGGTGTGCTCAGTGTCTGAAACAGTAAGCTCTCAGCTGTTGCTATTAGCTGCTGTTACTATGAGTGTTGTCACTGTTGCTTTTCATTGATTCATAGCATCTCAGAGCTGGATCTAGTTCAGATCCCCACGTCTGTAATTGAGGAAACTGACATTCACCCAGGGGACGGGTTTTACGAAATCACAAAGGCAGTGTGGGAGAACTGGCACAGACCCAGGTGCGGGGTCCCGGCCAGAGCTCTTTCTTTTCTCACGGTGCCGGCGTTTCAGATGTGGGGCGCTCAGAGACTGAAGCGGGCGGTGGCTGCCCCGCCGTCGGGAGGCGAGCATCAGCTGTGTGTCTCCCTGACTTCACCAGCCCCCAGGAGGCAGGGCCACCTTGCCTGTCCACGCAAAGCACCCTCGGTGCAGCGTGCTTAGAAGTGAGCCTGGGCCCCTGGGTGCTCCCTGATCTGTTCACATCTTTGTTTCCCCTGAAGGAACATGGCCAAATTATTAATTTGGTTCAGGGAATTTTAAGCTTAAACAGGGCCTTTTGGGAGGGCAGGATATGGGAATCCAGACACCTGAAGTGTCTTGCTCAAAGTCAGGTAGCTATTGAATAAAGAATCTTGCCCCTCAGGCTGGGCTCTTCTCGCCGCCTCTCAGCCTCACTGCCCGTCTGAGTTTTGCACACATCACCACATAGGCTGAACTGACTCTCGTAGGGCCTGGCCACTGGGGAGAGGTCAGCCCTGGCTCCATCTTGGTTAAAGACAATACTATTGGCTTGGCCTTTTGAGTTCCTTCTCAAAGGCTGGGACAGACACAGCTAGAAATTATGCCACCACCCAGACAAATGGACCACGGTTCAGTAGGCCACAGCCTCAGTGGAGATGGAACCCAGAAACTGGTTACCTGGAGCGGGCCAACTCAGTGGGGGTGGGAACAGGAGAGAAGACGGGTAGGCTTGAGCCCCCTCCGTTGCCTGGACAGACACATCAGCAGAGCGACTCCACACCTGTCTGGAAGGAGAGGCTGGTGACGTGGTGCCCTCCTGCTCCACTAGGATGGGTTTTGGGGTTAGTGGGCCTTTAGAGTTTGGCCATAGCGATTCCTGAGGGTGTGGTGGGGAAGGCAGATCTGACAGGGGTGGTCTGTGTCTTCAAATACAGCTATTTCCAAGCCTTTGAAGTCTGGGCAGTGTTTCGAGGATTCCAAGTGTACATGCATAACTTCGTCTTAGACACTATACATGGTGAGGCTGAAGAGCGTTCATCTGCTTTACTACTGAGCGTCTCTTGGCCCTGGAGCTGGCATCAGGCTCACCATTTTCTTATGAACCCTTTGAGAGGAATCTGGGAAGAGTCAGGGTCAGGCTCTGAGCTCATTCTTGGGTGTTGCTACTGCCGTCCACCTCTGCTTTGTTTTGTGGATGTTTAGATTTATCAAATCAGCCATGAAGTGTCAATTTTCCCCAAGGTTACCTGTGAGGAAGCTAGACAAGCACTCATTCCCATTTTACAGATGAGGAAACAACAGAGTAGAGAACTTATGCTGCTGGCCCCCTGGGGCCAAGAATGCATCCTGATTCCCCAGTCAATGCATTTTCAGTTACACAACTTCCTCTTCGAAGACTGGGAAGTCCTGCAATCTTGCCCTGCTTCAATATACTCCCATAGCCAGAATGTTCTTTGGGGCAAAGTCTCAACTCTTCATGATGGCCTGCAAGGTTCTCCCTGTTCCCCGTCAACCTCTCCAGCATCATCCCGCCTGCGCTCCTTCACCTTCAGCCACACTGAATGAGTTGTAGATTTTCATCTGCTCCAGGCTTTTTTTCACCATCAGCACTTTGCACATCCCCTTTCCTCTGTGTGGGATGCCTTTATTTTTTTTCTCTGGCTAAGTCCTGTTCTTCCTCCAGGCACCAGCCAGACCCAATGTGCCCTCCTGGAAGCTGTGTGTCCCTGAATTCCTCGGGCTGTGGAGGTAGATGTCCTCCTGAAGAGGCTCTGTTAGAGTGAGAGCCAACCACCCAAAACAAGATTATGTTCAAGGTGGGGCAGAAATGGGAAGATAAGGGAAGAACACATCAGGCTATGCATGGCAGCCCCTTGGACTTGAATCTGATATACTGTGGGACAGAAGCAGGAAGGAGGAGCTGGCTTCTTCCTTCCTGGGATGTCAGGTCAGCTGGGAGGTGGGTGAGGTCCAGGGGTGGGCGAGGTACACCAAGGACTGGCGTGTTATGGACCAATTCTTTGACCTCAGCACCCCAGAGAGCTCACATTCTTGGCTGGACTTGTCCAGATACCCTTAAGTAATGCTTTTAAAAGGCTTTGTACACTTTAAAGTGGTGGTTTTATTTAATTTTAACAAATTTGTAGTTGCAATTAGATCTGTCCAGATAATTAACTCCAATTTACCAGTTTGCAACTAGTAATTAATTGCTAAAGTCTCCCAAGTGAGCCTTGGAAAGGAAAGTTGTTCCTGTGAGAATGGAGGCTTTTTTTCTGAGTCTCAGAGACATGGCCACCTTCAGGAACTTGTTTTCCCCGTGACTCCTTCTGGCTCTGGCTCTGACACAGGTTGCTGGTGACTTTGGGTCAGTCCCTCACCCAGCCCAACTCTCAATCTTCTCTCTTGGGAAAGGGGAGTAGTTCCTGCCTCGTTTTGCTCATTGAGAACCAATGGTCAGGAGAAACAAGACTCATGGGTTGAGACACACCCCTCCTCTTCCTGCAGAGCTGCTTCCCTGTTCCTAGTGGGCTTGAGGAACACTCACCTGCTTTACCACTGAGCTTCTCCTGAGCCCGGAGCTGGTGCCATGTCATCATTTTCTTACAGATCTTTTGAGAGGAAGCTGGGAAGCGTCAGGGCTGGGCTCTGAGCTCAGTCTTGCTTGGGTGTTGCTGCTGCTATCCAAACTCCGCTTTGTTCTGTGGGCCTTTAGATTTCTCAACTCAGCCACTGAGTATCAATTTTCCTTAAACCTACACTCAGAGGTATTGTCAGTTTTTCCATGTCAGAAGTCTCCATCTAGTTATAGTTTTGCTTCACACTTGAGGACTTCTCATTTTTCTATGACCTCAACCCTGGAAGCCTATTAAAATCAGTCTCCCCACCATGAATGTTTAAAGAAATACTGATCGCAGCTCTAATGGAAACGGGAAAGTTGGTCTTTACAGTAACTTGGTCAGTTGTGTATCTCTCTTAAAAAAATGAATCTTGACTTCTGCCTCACACAATACCCCAAACCGATTCCCCTGGATCATAGACTTTAAGAAGAGAAACACATAGCTTATGCAAGGTAATACAGGAGCACCTTTGGGCTTTGGGGTAGGCAAAAATTATATAAGACCCCCAAAAACGCTTATCATAAAGACAAGGACATATGAATTGGAGTTGACTAAAATTAAGAAGTTCTGTTCACCAAGAGATTTGAATAGAAAAGTGAAATGGCTAATCACAGAGTGGGAGAAGATATATGCAATACATATATCCCCAAGGAATGCTATCACAGATATTTAAAGAACGACCCATCTATGCAAAAACACTGATATCCTAATTAAAAAGTTGGCAAGGGATGTACCTCATAAAAGAGTATATTCAAGTGCCAGTAGGCATATGAAAAAATGTTCCACATCCTGAGTTATTAGGAAGATACAAACTAAAACCAAAATGTGATACCACTATAAACCAACAGTTATAAAATGACACGGATGTGGAGCAGCCAGACTCTCACACACTGCTGGTGGGCATGTAACTGGTTCAATTCCTTTGAAAAATTGTTTGGCATTTTCTACTAAGGATGAATCTAAAATCGCTTTGACCCAGCAATTACAGTTCTGGATATATCTCCAAGAAAAATGCAGCTACATGGGCACCAAGTGACATGTATACGAATGCTCATTGCAACATTATTCATAATAGTCCCGAAGTGAAAACAACCCAAAAGTGCATCATCAGGAGAACAGATGAATCATGGAACATAGAATTGGGATAATATATAGTAATTATTGCTATCCACAAGGACTTGGATGAATTTCATAGACATCACGCTGAGCAAAAAAAAGTCAGACCAAAAAAAAAAGAGAAAAGAAAATATACTGTATGATTCCATTTATAAAAAGTTTGACAGCAGGTGATTTTCTGGTGATGGAAATCAGAATAGTGGTTACCTGCGGGGAGGGGATTAAGGGTTGGAAAAATGTAGGAGGGAAGCTTTGGAACGTTGGTAATGTTTCACATCTTATGTTGGGCGGTGATTCCATGAATATGTTCACTTTCTAAAAATTTTTATTGTGCTGTACATTGAAGATTTGTGTCATTTATCATATTGAGCTATTTTTTAATATAAAATTTCACTAAAATATCAAACACTGGCCCTCCGACCTCAGCCTACCTAACTGAATGAGAAGGTAGGTGATGTGCTGGGGCCTGAATGCTGACGCCTTTCAGCTCCCAGCTGAGGCCTGCATGCAGCCAGGGCTGAGTATCCCTACCCTAGACCAGGAACCCGCGTGCTTCATGAGTCATCGCCCATTAATTTGCTCCGTGTGCATCCGTTTGAGGCCTGGTTCAGTGGTAGCCTCCTGAAGGTGCATCATCGAATTGGGCACTCTGATCCATCCGTGGGAAATCCAGCCTTTGCTCCAGTGGCTGTTTAACACCACCAGTTCCTTCACTGTTGCCTGTCTGCCTGGCTCAGCACTTACTCAATGATTAATTAATTCTCACTCATCCCAGTGTCCCGCCTTAGGCCATCCAGCTGAGAAGCAGGGCTGCTAGGATTTGAACCTAGGCTCCTGACTATCCTGAGCCAAAAGATGATAGGCCCAGAGCTTTATGCAGAAGAAGAAATTAAAAATATTTAAATAAATAATTTATAGGAGGAGAGCAGAAGGTGAGAAGGGGATCAAAGTTGGCTTTCTAACTTACACCTGATGCTAGATCTTCTTCTTTTTTTTTGAATAGAGAGATTTTGAATTTATGTTATAATCATTATTGCTTGTTTTGCTTCTTCCCTCAAGTAGGGGCTCAGATCAAGCCTGTCTCATAACTGTTATGCACGGGAGGATGTGCTTTATTTTGCTCCGACACTGGCTCCCACTGTTCTTGATCTGCAGCTCTGTAGGAGAACTCCAGACTGGGGATCTTCCCCCAGAAAGGCGTTATGAGTTGAGATTAGTTAGGCAAGTGGCAGAGTGAATGCATAAGCAGTGATTTTGCATAATGAGGCGTGTGAAATCCCACTGGAGGTTGTTAAAACAGCAGACAGGCTGCGGTAAACAAGGAGGAAGGTAGACTTTGAAAACAGATGGCTTTGAAAACCTGGCAAAGGCCTGTTTCAGACTTTTAAAAATTGGTTTCGCTAGTGCGAGCTATTTTTAAAAATTCTACATGCATATTTTAAAGTTCTGTTTTAATGATAAAGTTCCGTGGGTAATTGAACATCAGTTTCTGTCCTGCTGTAAACACGCTAACGACCAGATGTGATGGACAGCTTGCACACGGGCCTGAACTGTTCCTGCGCGTTAGGGCTCAAATCCGTGATTCGGGTTTCGGGTGGAGGTGGTTCTGCTGACTTCCACGCTGAGTGGGTGTATGGCCGGGGCCTGCCCCTCTGTGCTAAGCAGAGCCCCTGGGAGCTCCCTGCCAATAACCAGGGCAGCTCCGGACGACCTCTCTTCCACACTTGTTCTCGATTCCTCCGGGGAATGGGTCTGACTCTCACTTACCAGCCTGGCCTCACCTGTGCCGCTCCCCTTCCCTCCCAACGCATTTCCTACCATTTTTGAACATGGCATGATTTCTCCAGTCGCCCTGCCTTAGTGCAGACTCAACCCTTTGCCCGAAGTGCCCTTCTTTTGATAGTCCCCGAATTCTTTATAGTCACCCATCAGAGCCCCATTTCTAGATGTTTTGACCTCTCCCAAATGATGATGATGATGGGTCTCTCCCAGTCTCTGTTGATATAATTACCTTCCTTCTGAATTCAAGGCTGCCTCACTGTCTTTTATGTATTTATTTCCAGACAGTGTAGACATTTTTTGTCACATATAGTAAAAGCTCCTTCAACCAAACTCCACTTAACCAATTCAGCAGATTAAAAATGCGTTCTATGTAATAATAATCGTAATGATAATAGCAAAGACTCCCACAGTATTTGTTATGCCCCAGACTTATTCTCTAAGCACTTTACTTCTATTAGGGCATTTAATCCTCAGAACAACTCTACGAGGTAGATGCTATTAAAGCCTCATCTTACAGATGGGGGAACTGAGAGGTTCAGTTCATACAGCTATTAAGTGGTAGAGCTGGGACTTGAACTCAACCACCATCCTTGGTTTTAACCACTATGATTTATTGCTTTCGCCTCTGGGAAACATACTAACTCATATTATAATAATCTCTAGAGCTACTAGGCTGTGCCATGCACCACTGCCCTCAGCTGAATTGAATGCTCATCAGGAGTCGGTTGTATTTATGCCAGTTACACGTGTTATTACATAATTTAATTATTATATAAACTGGTGCAATATGAGCGCAAAAAGAAAGGAAGCTTGTATATGAAAATGGAATTGAATATTTGAGAAAGTCTCAATGTAGACAAGCTTTAAAATTATTGCTGTCAAATTAGGGATGGGTGTAGTAACTGTGAAGGATCGGGGGAGGGATAGATATCTTCTCAGATTGCTTCTGAAGTGTCTTAAAGGACCTAACTGGAAATCACAGAAGATAGCCTCTGATAATACAATATGGTGGCCATATATTCTTTTTTTTTGCTGTGACCCTGCTACATTATTAACGCTCAAATCTCCATTACAAATATAGGGCTCCCTTAATTATGGGTGTAGGTTATGGCAAGACAGAGAGGCAAAATACCAACCAGCGGGTTCTTCTGCAAAGAGAAGCCCTAACTGTGCCTTGCAAACTGTCCTGTTGGAGGGCTGATACCGGCCTCTCGGAGCGAGGCACTGAATCTTCTCTGTTCATTGAGCATCTGGGCTTCAGAGAGGGGCCTTCTAAAGGTTGTGCCTGTGTCCAGAAGGAAACTGCTCAGGAAGTTCCCTGCTGGTGTGAGGCAGAGAGGGAGAGTCTTAAACGTCTCACACACGGGAGAAAATCAGATTCCTGTACTGGAAGCAGCTCAAGGAGGCAAGAAGCCTTCCCGGGTGCCAACAAGCTGCCATGGTATTTACTCAGGAGCGCTACCAGGGCAAACATTCATTTGGTGTAGTGTGTGCCCTGGCTTGGGTTCAGCTGTAATGAATAATACACTGGTGCTCATTTAGGGTCTGAGCAAGGCAAGCGTTACTATTTCAACTTTCTAGTTCACCGATTATTGAATCATTCAGTAAATTTACTTATCTGGGTCAAATCTGGGCTCTGTCACCTTTGTTCACTTTGCTGCTCTTTTTAGTGTACTTAAATTCCGAAGAACAGCTGCTTGCTCAGGTCTCTTTTCTTTGTTGAGAACTAAGGTTCTTAAGGATGAACATTTGTTGAATGTTTATATTTCCTAGGAATGGTGCTAGGTAACTTAAAAGTCCATTATCTCACTTAATCATCAACAGAATTAAGGAGATCTCCCCCCCCCCCCCCCCCCCCCCCCCCGTTGAATCTTCTGATGATGCTGAAGCTCAGAGATGTAGTGACTTGCCTACAGTCACATAGTTAGGAGGTAGAAGAACTAAGGTTCCAGTATTTTCAACTTTCAAACATTTCTTCTCTAATTTTTTTCTTCTGTTACATTTGCTCCCCACCAAGCTGTATGATCCTAAAAAAGTGCCGTTGATCAATAATAAAACAGCTTGGGTATAATTATGCTGCTGGTCAGATCTATGGGTCTTCCTCAGCAAACAATCCAATTAAAAAACTTATATAACTCAACACCCCCAAACAAATAATCCAATTAAAAAATTGGAGAATATATTCACCAATGATACATTTGATAAAGGGTTAATATCCAAAATCTATAAAGAACTTACACAACTCAACACTAAAAACCCCAAACAATACAATTAAAAGAATGACTAGACATCTCTCCAAAGAGGACGTATAGACATATGAAAAGATGCTCAGTATCATTAATCATCAGAGAGGTACAAATTAAAACTACAATTTGATATCACCTCATACCTGTCAGAATGGCTGCCATCAATAAATCAAGAAACAACAAGTGTTGGCGAGGATGTGGAGGAAAGGGAGCCCTAGTGCACTGTCAGTGAGCGTGCAGACTGGTGCAGCCACTGTGGAAAACAGTATGGAGCTACCTCAAAAAATTAAAAGTGGAGCTGCCTTATGACCCAGCGATTCCAATGCGTGTATCCAAAGAACCTGAAACACTGAAAGAATACATGCACCCTGCGTTCATTGCAGCGTTATTGACAATAGCCAAGATCTGGAGGCAGCCCAAGTGCCCATCAGTACATGAGTGGATAAAAAGCTGTGGGGCAGTTACACGTGGAATACTACGCAGCTCTTAAAAAGAAGGAAACCTTACCTTTTGCAACAGCATGATGGACCTGGAGAGCATTAGGTTACGTGAAACAAGGCGGTCAGAGAAAGACAAGTACAGTATGATCTCAGTCATATGGGGAGTAATAAAGAACAAAGTGAGCTAACGAACAAAACAGAAATAGACTCAGACACACAGAACAGACTAACTGCTATTAGAGGGGAGGGGGCTGGGGGCTGGGTGTAAAAGGTGAAGGGATTAAGCAAAAAGACCCCCACAACTCATAGACACAGGTAACAGGACAGCGATTACCAGAGGGAAAGGAGGGTGGGGGAGGTAGAAGAGGTGAAGGTGGGATAAATGGTGACGGAAGGAGACTTGACTTTGGGTGGTGAACACACAATACAATATACAGATGATGTTTTATAGAATTGTACAACTGAAATCTATATAATTTTATTAACCAGTGTCACCCCAATAAATCCAATAAAAAAAAAAAAGATTTGATGCAGAAGAGAGGCTGCGGCCATTTCCAAGGTTGTGTGTGTGTTGGATATGCCCTAAACAGCGTTCAGGACCTCTCTAATGAGCCATCACTTTCTTGGAAGAGCTGCCATTTACACTGACTTTTCCTGCCACCTTTGACTCATTCTGTAATCTAAGAAATCACACAGCGCTGTGCTTTGTCAATGGTCAGGCAAAGGGATGTCCAGTAGAGACAAAGTGATAGATAAGTGTTAGCATCATCATTTGGAGACCCTTGGTGTTCACTTAGGATGGTGATAACAGGCAAAGATTTTATTTTCTTATAGGAGGTAAGAATGTACTTTAAAAATCCCTCCTTACTGAAATATACACAAAGTGCACATATTGTTAAGTGCATATAGCTTTGAACATTTTCACAAACTGAACATACCTACCTAATCAGCTCCCATGTAAAGAAAAAGTTCAGTACCAGTTCCCCAAAAACTTTCCTTTATTTTCCCTTCCAGGCATTACTCTTATTCTCAGAGTAACCACTATCTGATTTCTAACAGCATAGATAACTTTGCTTGTGTTAGTGCTTTATCTTAATAGAACCATATGTACCATACAGAATAGAACCATAGATACATACTCTTGTGTCTTTTTCCACTCAACAGTGTCAAGAGATCCATCTATGATGTTGAGCGCAATTGTCAATGATACAATTTTTAAACCACTTGAACAGTGAAATTTTCAAAACTATGATTAACACCCAATGGGTAATATTCTTTAGTGCATATATGCATTTAATGTCTGAAGGCTACCATTTTCTTGGTTGCAAAACTCTGTTGTTAGGAAAAATTAGGAAAGATGCTTGAGTGTTCTCAATTGTTATCAGTCCTAACACCCAAGCACAAACCCCATTCCTCTTGGATGTGGTCTTATGAAGGATACTCATTTTATACTCAGGAATGGGCAGGGTGGGAGGAGGACCGAGGCTCCTGTCTTGGTCTCCACACACCTCCATTTGGATGGAAACCATCAGAACCACCTGTTCAGTGCTTTGTACTTTCACTTATATGACCTCATGCTTCCTTTACCGTTGCCCCATGAGAAGGCCCTGTGTCATCCCATTGGACAGATGGGAGGACTGAGGCTCTGAGGGATTAAGAGGCTTGTCCAGATTGTATAACTAGTATTAGAATTTCACTCTTCCCATTTCCTCATCTTGTCTCTCTGAAGATGATTCCTCTGAGCACCCCATATAACAGAGACCTGATAAAACGCAGGGACTCTTGAGTAGGAAGCTTGAGTTTTCCATAGAGCAGTCAGCTGGTGAAACCCAGGGAAGAGTCAGGCAGCTGGGCCCAAGCCCAGGCCGAGCTAGCTGCTGCTGTGCTGGAAGGCCTCACGATTCTGAGTCACGATTCCCACCTTTCAGGTACCCAGCAGATCTGAAATGCCCTCCCCCCCGCACAGGGCTTGCACTTTTCTGTCTCTGGCGGGGGTGTAAGTGGCCAAAGGGGCAGGCAAAGGTGGCCAGAAGAGAGACAGAAGCCTTGGTGACCTGGCCCTGGAGGTGAGAAATGAAACATTGCTGCAGCAGGGCCCAGTTTTCGTGGTTAGGGAACCAGACAAAAAGAGGAGTTCGTCTTTGTTCATCTCAGTCAGGGGCCATTAGGGAAGAGAATGGGGTTGGCTTTACAATCCCTGAGGCCTGAGGATTTTCTCTGTAGTAATTCTCCAATCATGTCTTCTGATCTTTAATGAACACTCAGTCGTTTCTGCCCAGACTGTGTATCAGCCTCCTCGTGGGCTGCCGTTGCCAGCGGCCCTGGTGGAAGTCAGACTTCCCTGCTCTGCCCTGTAACACTGTGGATCAGCCTTTCATTCCACGTGTTTGGTCCATTCCACGTGTGGTGGCCTCCACAATCCCCTCTGTGACATCCCCCCTTGCTGAAGTCCCCCTGTGCTCCGATCACGCTGAACTACGCTCCGTGTCCCCGAAGCGCTGTGTACTTCCACGCCTCCACGCTCTGCTTGTAATGCAAGTTCTGCCCGTGACTCCCATTTACCTGCCTCTTCGCTGGATAATTGATTCCTCTTTAAAGGTTCAGCTCAGCCCAGTCATCTTTCTCCCTGGCGGCATTTCCTGCTTCCTGCCGGTGGCGGCCCCTCTCCTCTGTGTCCTGTGGGACCTGTGCTTCCTTCGGCCTGGTTTCTGTGTATGATGTCAGTTCACCCCTCAGTTAGTTCTTCCTTCTAGATTATACGCTCCTTACATCTTGGGCTCCTAGCAGGGTCTAGTCAGTGTTTCCCGAGCCATAGTTTAGCCAATGTTTTGTGACCTAAACAGCACTAAGATCCATTTGCTGGCTCGAGGCAGGCTTGAGAGGTGCCTCGTGGGCAGAGGAAAGAACTCGGGCCAACTGAACAACTGTGCCCCAGAGATTCTTCTGGGCAGAGACCAGGAATCCTGGAGGTCTCCCACACCATCTGGGGCCTGTGTGAGATGCTCCCACTATCAGGGATGTTTCCCTACTTCTGCAGTTAATGGATCCATTCCTTGTGCATGGAGCCTGGTGTCCAATACATGCCAGGGGGAGAAAGAGCCCCAAGAGGGAGTAAAGGGATATGCCTTGGAGTTGGTTTAACAGTCAACAGCTGCACTGACTTAATTGGATTTCATTCTATTTGATCTTGGATAAAGAGGATTTTTGAGCATCCATTTTCTCCTCTGTAAGTGTTCTTGCTGAAAAAAACAACCCCCCCAAACCCATCCTAACGCCAGCTCGGCTCCCAGATGCGTGCTAGCCAAGCTTGCTCCACGCGGGGGCAGTAGTGCACCGCCGGCCTGCTCGGGAGCCCCCGCCCGAGCCGATGTGTAAATCTGGAGCGTTCACCGGGAATTAACTCTAGTTAGATATTTTCCATTTCATATACGTCGGCGAGAAATACCACTTAAGACAAAGTTGGAAATAAATTAAGCAGGGAACCACATAAAGAGGTTTATATTTGCTTTTCTGCCATTGTCTGTGAATTTTTATGATTTGAGTGTTTTGAGACTGGATCACAAACTCCCAGTTTCAATGTGATTGTGCCGTAAGGCCGTTCCCATCAACCTGAGGGTGTCCCCAGGAATTCCAGGCCAAGATGGGAAATCTCTGTGTGTCAGCTAATGGCTTTGGGATGCCTAGATGTGCCAGGCACTGTACCATGGGATAGTCCAGCACTCTAGGAAGTTAACAGCATTTTGCTTACAGACCAGAGGAGGAATCACACTCAGAGGGGGCAAGGTCACACAGCTAAAGGACATCAAGGAACTTGACTGTACGTTCCATAAAGGCAGGGAGGATGCTTGTCTCGTTCACTAACGAATTCCTAACACTCAGGGCAGTGCCCTGCCACACGGTTGATACTTAGTGAATATATGTCAAGCGACTCAATGGCTGAATAGTTTGTCGACTCCAAGAGCATTTCTCTTTGTATGTGCTGTGCTTTCAGAAGGGGTCAGCCATCGCTCAGGCCTTCCTAGTGGATGTTCTATTGCTACGGCTGCCCTTGGAGAGACCACACTCCAGAAGCAGAAGGCTGGGGAGAGATATCAACACATCTTAAAGAGTGATTTCTTGCTGAACAAATTCACGATGAGGCAACAGAAAGAAAACAGCACCGGATGGATTTAAAGCATCAGATTTCATCCTAAGTAAATTGTGTGGAACAGGGAGATAAGGAACCGTTAGTGTTTTGATTCCAGTCATTCCAAACTGTGGAAACATTCAGGGATGGGCACAAAGAGGATATACCCCAAGATATGTCCTCAAGCACATTTCTATGTGGGGCAGAGAGGCCCAGAGTGGGGCAGTCACTGAAGAGTAAATGATCTACTTGGATGCGGGAGTCCCCAGTGGCCCCTAGTTCCATTCCATTCTGCCTGCCCCTCTGCCCTGTTCTGGGATAAGACACCTCCGTGATGGAGGGTGGAGTTCTTGGGTGGCCCAGAGAATGGCAGGGGTCTCAGGGGCTGGGAGCTTGCTGAGCTCCACTTGGCAGAATAAGACAGGAGCATGGAGAGCTCTAGAGATTCTGGGAATATCTCAGAAAGGGAAAAATGTGAACCAGGGCCAATGTCTGAAAGATCTTTGCACATGGAAAAAGTCTGTAAATTCAACATGCTTGTTCTACTCTACCGAGACTTGGCCCACAGTAAAAGGCACGATAGCTTTTAGCAGGAGCTGGGCCAGTGTCCTTGTCTTGGGGGACCTGGGCAGACTGTGTCCCACTCCACATACAAGCTTGGGAAGGACAAGACACCTTGGAGGAGATGGTGATGGAAGCAGATATGTGGGCGGTGCAGAATAAAGAGAAAAGAAAGAGAATGGATCCTTGGTGCCTTCAATAGGAAGAGAGAGGGAGGGCTCAGGTACCCAGCCCAGGTTGGAGGGAGGGCCTTGTGAGGCTTCTTGATTCCCTGATGAGCATGCTCAGCAGCTCCAGTCCCAAGGCAGGTTCACGGGTGTTTTTCACCAGTCATTAGGTGAAGCTGGAGCCTTATTAAGTGGCTGGTTTCTGGATCTTGGGTGGGTGGAACCAGACTGGTTACAGAACAGGTTCTTTTTTTTTTTCTTTTCAGAAATAAAAGGACACTTACTCAGGTTTCTTCAAAAGGGCGTTGTGGGGGAGGTGTTGGTAAGGTTTACAGGAGCCAGCCCTGTTTCTGGAACACAGTGGGAGGGGATGGCTCTCCCTCCACCTTTCTGATCTTTTCTATTGCTCAGGCTGTGTTGACTCATAGTCTTCAATCCCCAAAACTTTTGCTTTGGATTCCAAATTTTGTTAATTCCACTGTGATGGTTGCTTTTATGTGTTGACTTGACTGTGTCACTGGATGCCTGGGTATTTGGTCAAACATTATTCTGGGTGTGCCTGTGAGAATGTTTTTGGATGAGATTAACATTTGTATCCGTAGCCCGAATAAATCAGGTTGCTCTCCCTAATCTAGGTTGGCTTCAGCCAGCTTACTGAAGGCCTGAGAAGAACAAAATATTCTTATTCCTGAGAGTAGGAGGGAGCTCCTGCCTGACTGCTTGAACGGAGGCAAGCAGGTCTTTTCCTGCCTCGGGCGTGAACCGGAAACACGGGCTCCTCTTGCCTCTCGAGTTGGTTGGTTTCAGACTGGAACTCACACCATTGGCAATCCTGGTTCTCAGGTGTTTGGACTCAGTTATCAGTTTTCTTGGGTCTCCAGTTAGCCAACCGCAGATTTTGGACTTCTCAGCTTCTATGATCATGTGAACCAATCCCTTCAATTCCTTATAAGAAATCTCTGTACAGTTCTTATTTATCCCATTGGCTCTGTTTCTCTGGAGAACCGCGACTAGTGCATCCACTTTGGAAATGTGTCTTGAGTCTGCACTTTCTTTCCCATCCCCACAACCACATCTGCTGTCCTCACGTGAGCCAGATTGCTTTGACTGAAGTGCAGGTGAAGAACCTAGCGCTCCATCTGCTGTCCTCTCTGCCAATCCTTTCTCCCTGAAGCGGACGAAGTACTTTGGCATCATGAAACACGGTTGGAAGCTACTCACCTCCAATGTCAAGACCAACTCTTTAGCCTGGTATTCAGGTCAAGCAGGACCTGGCCCCGGGGGGCCTCTCCAGCACATCCATTCACACTCTATGCTGTGCACACTCTGTCTCAGCAAATCTCTCTAAACGCACTCTGCCCTGTGGAACATATTATTTCCTCCACCTGGAAGGCCCTCCCATGCCCACCCTGTGTTGCACCCAGCAATCTCTTTTTTATACTTTGAGATGAGTTCAAATGTTACCTTGTTTGTGAAATCCATTTTGACTATGGGAAGAGCTTGTCCCTCCCTCCTCTTGACTGGCTTCCATGCCACTTACCTCAGGTACTGTAATTATCTGGGTGCTTTGCCTCTCACTGTCCTCCCTCCACCACAAGTTTCTGGAAAGCCGGAGGTCTGTTTCTCCAGTGCCTGCAAGAGTTCCTGCACACTTAGTAAGCCCATGTTACAACTTGTGGGATGAATGAACAATGACTACACTGTGTGTGCCTGACTATAACTAGATTTTCAAAATATTGGTCAGCCAGACAACCACAGATCCTTTAAGCCTGAAGGTTTATCCAGATTATTTGACCTAATTCTTTAATACCACATCATCAGATAATTCCGTGTGAGCAGAGCACTGTAACATTAGCAAATACAGCCTGAGTTTCACCTCCATCACAGTATGGAGAGCTTGCAGTCCTTTGATGAATGTACATAGAGAGTGAGAGCAGAAGATTAGCATTCTTGTAATGAGCAGGAGAGAAACATTTAACAAAATAGCTCAAGTGCTATCGGTCGAGCATCTCTAAGCAAAGACTCAATAAAAGGCGGTGAGAGATGGCGGGTTTCTCAGGTTGGTCATGGGAAGGCTTGTCAATTTCACATTTTATACAAGATTAATGGTAAAGGAAATCAGATAAACTACAGTTTCCTAATTGCAGAAAACATTTTGTCTAAAATACAACCCAGAACAGAATAGTAAGGAAAGTATAACATTTTCTTTACATCTGACTTCAGAAGCAATGGAAACTCCTGACCAAGAAGACCTTTGCCCCAAGTCTGGAATGCGGGTGAGCAAACCAACAACTCCCCCTTTGAGAACCCAGGCAGGGAGGCCCTGCTCTTGAGGTCCCTGTGAATTGGGTGGATACAAGTTGGCCCCATCTCCCTGAAACATGAAAGGTGCATTGGCTCACCTCTGCAGGTTGTTTCCAGTTCTGAGCCCTGAGATCACGGCTATGAGGCAGTGTCTGCAGGCCAAGGTCCAAGGTCTGCCCAGAGTTCTGAGAGCCATTTTCTAATGGATTTGAAATGCCTGTTCAGTGGGTGTATTGACTTCCCTTCCTGTTCCTTCAAATGCAGCTTGCCCTCTGAGTCTACGCCCAGGAAGCTCATAAAAGGCCAGTTGTGACAAGACCCCATCTCTAGAATTCTCTCAGAACACTCTTGCACCTGACCACTCAGACCTGGCTTCACTTACTGACATCCTGTTAATCGTATGACTTCAGGCAAGCTGCTTATTCTGTCTGTGCCTCAATTAAAAAAAAAATAAACTGGATAAGAATAATACCTTCTTTTCAGGCATGTTGTGAGGATAATATGAGACTATTTATGTCAAGTTCTTACAGCTGTGCTTGGTATTAAGTACAGGTTTCCTCTATAATTTACTGCGCAAGGCCTAGAACATAGTAAGTGCTCAATAAATGTTGGATGGATGACTGAATGACTGACTGAATGAGTCTGGTTTATGTTTCATGTCAGCAGAAGAAAAAGAGCCTAGTTCTTACAGGTGACAGACAGAAGCTATTCTGATGTCATTGACTGTGGGTCAACCCCAGGGCAGTGAATTATTCTCGGTTGGAAACAGGACAGGCGCTTCCTTTGTGTACTGGTGAGCCTGCAGACTGGGCAGGTCTGCACTGAGGGCTCCCAGGAGAGGAAAGGAGACTAGTAGCTCACGGGGCTGGCTTCTCACCTTGACTGTGACCGAGCCCCAAGGTGAACACCAAGCTCAGTACTATCTTTTTAGGAATGATGAATACCTCCCTGAATGAGTCAGACAATTCTAGCCTCCCCTCATGTTATGGGCTGAATTATGTCCCCTCAAAATTCATATGTTGGAACCCTAATCCCCAGTACCTCAGAATGTGATTACGTTTGATGATAGGGCCTTTAAACGGGCGATTAAGTTAAAATGAGCCTGTTAGTGTGGGCTCCTTTTCAGTCTGACTGGTGGCCTTATAAGAAGGGGAGATTTGGACACACAAAAGGATACCAGGGATGTGTGCACAGAGGAAAGGCCCTGTGACGATACAGAGGAAAGGTGGCCATCTGGGAGCTGAGGAGAGAGGCCTCAGAATGAAATCAACCTGCCGACCCCTTGATCTCAGATTTAGAGGCCCCAGAACTCAATTCCTATTGTTTAAGCACTCAGTCTGTAGTATTTTGGGTGTGTGGTAGTCTATTACACCCCATGTTCTGTGTGCCGATTTAGCCTTTCAGGAGAATTTTGTGGCCTAGCAATAAAAATGGAATGCTGTCGTTCACCTCTGGTAATTTTTCTGAATGTAAATGATAAATGTGAAGGACTTCACTTCTTTAGTAACTCCTGGTTCTTCTTTTCCACATTGAGGGAGCATCACTGGGACATAAGGAAAGGGTCCTCGGCTCAGATTCAAAAGACGTGGGTTTGAATCCTGAGGCTTCCACCAATCTGTGAACATGGGCAAACCACTTGCCTCTCTGAGCCTCAGTTTCCCCATCTCTAACACTGGAGTACAAGGGTGTCCTCATGGAGAAATTGTGAGGATGGAATGAAGGTCTGTGCCAGCTACATAGTTCAGAACTTGACCTCTTTCTGTACTTTTTAACATACTATGATTTGCCTCTCCAAATAGATGATGAATCTCTCCAGGGCAGAGGAAATAATTTCTCCTTTGAATTGCTCACAGAATTGAAGCATATACTGAATAAATACTTGTATAGAAATCCATTCTTCAGTTTTATGGGTTGAATTGTGTCTCCCCACCACCCCAACTCATTTGTTGAATACTAACTCTAGTGCCTTAGATGTCACCTTATTGGGAAATAGGGTTGTTGCAGATGAAATTAATTAAGAGGAAGTCATACTGGAGTAGGGTGGGCCCCTAAACAATATGACTAGTGCCCTAATGAAAAGGGGAAATTCTGAGGCAGGCACACACAGGAAGAAAGCCATGTGGGCATTGGAGTTATGCTGCCTCAGCCAAGGAGTGTCTGAGACCACCAGAAGCTAGGAGAGACCTGGGACAGGTTCTCCTGAGGATTTAGAGGGAGCACGCCCTGTCAGCACCTTGACCTCAGACTTCTAGCTTCCAGAACAGTGGGATAATAAATTTCTGTTTAAGCCACTCAGATTGTGGTACTTTGTTATGGCAACCCTAGCAAACCATTACACTTAGCATTACAATGGTTACCTGGATTTAAAAAATACTATAGATTGTCCTGGCTGGTGTGGCTTTGTGGTTAGAGCATTGGCCCATGCACAGAAGGGTCTCAGGTTCGATTCTAGTCAAGGGCACTTACCTGGGTTGAGGTTAGTTCCCCAACCCTGGTTGGAGCAAGTGCGGGAGGCAACCAATCAATGTGTCTCTCTCACGCTGATGTTTCTCTCTCTCTCTCTCTCTCTCTCTCTCCTCCCTCTCCCTCCCTTCTACTCTCTCTAAAAATCAATGAAAAAAATATCCTCGGGTGAGGATTAATAAAAAAAATTACTGTAGGTTGACTGTCATTGCTGGAAAGCTGTCTGCAGTTTGCTAGAAGAAATGATAGTAGGAAAGCCTCTGTTCCTTCGTGGCTTCCTGCTCCCATGAGCCAGATGCCCTGAGATACCCCTGGAGCTGCCACTTAAGGAGAGCTGGTTACTTATCTCACGTATTGATGGGCCAGGGATGTCACCTTCTATGCTGGCTAGAAGAATAGACTCTGCTCTCTCCCTACGTGGGCTCCACTGTTCCCATCTGGAGAGAGCATCACAGACCTCCAGCTCCCCATTTCACACCCTCGGTTCCCTCCATTCAGTTTTAGCTGTAGCAGTGGTGGAAAGTTCCTGAGCCAGCTTCCAGCAGCTTGCCCCAAGTGCCCTCGAAGGTCTTTCATTGTCTGCCCCTACTGTTTCTCTCACATCAGTAGGAGCTCACTGACTAGCGAGCCAGTTGGTACACACTTCCAGGTTATCACTAGGTGGACGTTTCTGAGAGGTGTTCTGTACATTACTCAGAAGGTCCTGGGTGGGACCAAGCCCCAGATGTACATAGCAGCGCCCTCAGTAATGCATCCATATATGGTTTTTCCTCCCTCCCTCATTACCCCTGCCTCTCACTGCTGCTCCTGAGTAGCACGTCCACACCCCAGTTTCTGTTTTGGGTAAATTCAAGCTAAGACAGGCAGTAATGAGATGCCCCACTCTGGCCTCACGTCTAAGCTATGTCTCAAGTTCAACTTTGCCTTGTACATGGGCAGGTATCATGCACTTTAATAAAGGTGACTGCTGGCTCCCCATTCTCAATTCCTCTGTCTCTTCTTCACTGGTTAGACTCTGGTATTGATGAGCCTAGTCTTGCTTCCTCATAATCTCTAACAGATAGCAGGCCTAAGACCATCCATAGTGACCCAAACGAGAGAGCTAGCACCTCCTAAAGAATTCTAACCCAATGCTACTTATTTTACTGGAAGGATTTTTGCCATACATTATATGTGGTCTCAAAGGTGTATCCCACTGTATGAAAATACCATCCTCGATTTGAAATGCCATGCCTTGACATGTCAGTATACAAAAACAACTTCATTCCCCATTAGGCCTGTGGAAGACGGCGTCGTCAGGTCATACCTTGCAAGAACAGCATTTGTCAATCTAGGGCCTTAGGATTCATATGGTGAATGTGGGAGTTTGTTCCTTTATTTCTAAAATCCTCTTTTGTAATTAATTGCAGTAAAAGATGAACGTTTACCCTATTATTGTCTGTCACGTGCCTCTTGCCAATTAGCATGGTTGCACTTCATGGCTTAATTTAGTATCAGTTGTGAATTGCACTGCCTTTGAATATTAATGTAAGTTTATTTCCCCAGGGTATTAAACCTTCTGACATACTGGACTCTCTCTACTTGGGAGAGAGTTTTTGGATTTTCAACTTAAATAAAGCTTAGCTCACATCTATAATCTTCCCTTTTCATGCTGTAAAAGAATCCCTGTTCTCATATTAGCCTACTTCCCATCACAGAGAAGAGAGGCTGCCAAATCTTTAAGAGATAAAAATTCCAGACCAGCCCAACAGCTCTTTGGTTCTTTCCCAGATGGTGCTTTCTGGGATTTCATCGAAGGTGAACATTTTAAAGACTCATTAGTGCAGAAAAGACTTTTCCAGATTCAGCCCTAAGCACAGTGCCTGGTACATGGCAGGGGCTCAATAAGTCTCTTTGGATGTTGAAGGAATTATACTCCACAGTCACCGGGCCAGGCACCTTCTGTGAATGTCTGCGAAGTCCTGATGTGGGTGCGGCTTGAGAGCTTGCTCAGTGCTGGGTGATGGGACCCCCTACCTCTCTGCATCCTCAATAAGAGCCCAACACTTCTTAGAGCAGGAGATGCTAACCTTTCAGCAAGTCCCCTCCATGGTGTTGCAGGGAACCTGGCTCTCTTTCCCTCGCTGGCAACTTCTGTTTCTTGCCGGTTGGGACCTCCTGAAATATGTCTCCTGGAGAAGGTTCAGCTTTGCTTGGGTTCACCCTCTTTGATTCCCTTCTCTCACGCAGGGCTTGAGAGCTTGAGCCAAACTCGGTTGGTAATTGTTCTTTATTTCCTCAAGCCGTGCCTCCTGCCAGAATCAGGAGTAATTGCGGGACCTGGATGCAGGCGTCTGCACTCTGGCCTGTTTCTTTTGACCAGTTTCTTGTAAACGTCCTTAGTCTACAGTTAGTCTATTTACCAGGAAAAGTCAACTGCCTCCAAGACTCCCGCAGGCAGCGCTGTGTGCCCCCTGCACCCTCGCTTTCAGTTTGTAACTGAGATTCTAGTCCCGGTTTACCCGCCTGCTGGCTCCTCTGTCTCTGCCACAGGACTGATGTGCTTATTTGCTTGTTCACCAGACACTGATGGGCCACTGGGCTGTGTGGAGCCTGAGATGAATCAGGTAAATGCCATGCCCCCCAGAGGCTCACAGTCCAGGCCATAAGACAGACACATAGGCTGACAATTATAATCAGTGTGGTTGAGCTATAAGGGCAGGCAGCCCAGGGGTTAGGGAGCGAGGAGGGGCTCTGGGCAGGGGTGCAGGAAGGGGCCACTAGAGGAAGTCAGATTTTAAGGGTAGAGAGTGCATAGGAGTTAAGTAGCTGAAATGGGGTGAGGGAGGAGTTTCTAGAGCATGTCAAGCATGTGAGATGTAGGTTGGGGAGATAATGACAGTTAAAATTTGGAAGGCTTAATGCCAGGGAAAGAGCTTGCGTTTTAGAAAGGGTTTGAACTATACTTATTCTAGAGGGTGGAACCACCAGAAAGGTCCTTAGTAGAGAAGCAACAGTCTAGTGTTTGGTTTGGAGGCTGGATGGGAGGGGCTGGGGCTGGATGTGGGTGGGCAGGTCTTATGATGTTGGGAGTATAAACAGAAGCGCAAGCTGTGAGGAGCACAGGCGAAGGAGGTGTTGAGAGAAGGTGCTGATTGATTCATGGTTAGGAGATCAGGTGGATGTGGCAGGGGGTAGGGGAGTGGAGACAATGGCGGACCCTTCAGCGTCTCTGAATTCGTATTAGTGTTTGGACCTCAGGAGTCTCCAAGGCAGCCACACTTTGTGCCTCCTCCAGTTCTTCACAGACTCTGTATTTGGGGACCATTCTGTATTTGGCCCCCGCCCCTTGGCAGCCCCTCTCTCAGGGAAGCTCACCTTCTCCTCTGGCCAGTCTCAGGACTTCACCCAACATCCACCAACACTGGAGTGTCCTTTCTCTTAGGCCCCCAGAGCTCATGTCCCACACAAATATTGACCTTTGGCATGCTTAATATTGCTATTTATATTAACAATGAGTTTGTTCACCAAAAATTAATTAGCGCAAGAAGACTGCACGTTATTAGGGGGCCTCATTAATTTTACCAAGTTTATTTAAATGACAGCAGGATGTCAAGTCAATAATGATGACTAATTAATAAACACATCTGATCACCTTAAAGCACAAAGGCTGTGGCAGAGGGAGGAGGCGGGGAGATTGACAGTTTCTGGTGAGCAGAGGTGGCGTCTCCCCTCTGAAATGGAGGGGACCAAAGGTGACGACCCTTAGGCCTGATGCGCTGATGTGCTAGTTAAAGGGTTAGGAAAGGGTTGGCTACAGCCAATCTGGAGTTTGAAGAGATATCCCAGAGTAATCAGTGGCCTGATGTCACCAGGAGACATCTCCCTCCCCTCTCGGAGGCTGGACTAGGGTGAAATACAGGCCTTCTGGGGTCAGACTCCCCTGGTCCTTGAATCCTGGTTCCTCCACTTGTATCTATGTAACTCTGGGCAACTCAGAGAGTGAGAGAGAACATAATACTCGCCTTCTGGGACGCTGGATTTAAATAAGCGTGTTGGAAAGGGCTGCCTGTCTGCGGTGTGGAAGGTACTCAGAAAGTGTCCCCTCCCATCCCACCTTGTTAGATCCTGCCTCTGCAAAGGGACCACGTGTCCCTTGGCTAGCTTTGCTTGGCAGGGGCACGCTATTCCCTGCTCAGGGGCACCCCAAGTCTTCTCTTTATGCTTCTCTGCGTGTAGAAGCTGCAGTTAAGAAGCCCTGGGAATCCGTAATCACCTATTAGAGGCGATTTTATTCCTTCAGCCTCCTCGCTGCTCCCTGCTTGCAAACAGCAGCAGAAAGGAAAGCGGAGGGAGCTGTGTAATCAGGATGTTTAGGCGGAGTCACCGCTTCAAACAGAACAATTTGTTCTGAGCACACAGCCCTGAGCTACGCAGAGGGAAGGAGTGGGAAGCGAGAGCTACACAGGAGCAGCGCCTCCTGAGCCGGAGGGAGCGGCAGGGGGCCGGCTGGCTCCCACAAGCCCCCCAGGAGGTGCCGCGTGGCTTTCCAGTGGGGCTGCTGTGCTTTGTTGTGTTGTGTTTTGTTTTAGGGGAAATTGTTCTTTTAGGGATTTTAACTGATTCCTTGAAAGCCACGTGCAAAACTGAGAAACTGTGAGGGGCTCATTTGGGATCAAATTAGAGCTACCTGCAGCCCTCACTGAGGGCTTTCCTCTATGTCAGGAACTTGCGATGACTTTATAAATCGGCAGCACCCCCACTTTAAAGAGGTTAGGACGAATGAGTGGCAGGGACAGGGTAGACTCAGAAGGTGCACTGGTGGGGCTGGGGGCTACTGACATGTGCTTCTGTTACAGCCCCTCCTTGCTGTTTCCACATCCGTCGCCCCTGACAGAAGGAAGCTGTCTGGGAATTGGGAGTGTGTCCCCCCCGATTGCTGGGACGCTGATGCCTGAATGCGTGCCTTGAACACAGCATGGGCCCCTCCAGTGTTTGCTGACTAGATGAGGGAATGACGACCACAGGAGTCCTAGGTCCCCATGTGTGCTTCGAATAAGAACCCAGAGCTCTGCGCATAGAAAGAACAGCCAGGGCCAGTGTAGCCCCCGCCGGTGAGTGTGGGCAGGAGGCGCGTGTCCTCACTGAGCGCCTGTGCCCGGCAGCCCTGCGCCAGGTCCTGGGTGTGCACCGTCCTGCCCACCCTCAAAGCAGATGCAGAGGGAGGGCAGGGCCACCACTGTGACAAACAGGAGAAAACTGACACTCTGGCAGATTTACCAGCTGGCTGAAGGCTACTCTGGGGGTAAAAGAGGAAGCCAGGATTGAATTGTCCCCCCAAATTCCATGCTTTGTCAACTATGACAGAAATGGAAGACAATGATGAGAGAGGAGCCTGAGGACAAGGGAAGCCGTTTGGTGGCCTCATGGAAAAGGTCTTTCTCTCTGGGGCAAGGTAAGGGAGAGCTTTCCTAGTCTGAAGCTAGGTTTAGGGCGCGGCGCTCCCATTTGGTGCATGAGGAGGAATGGATTGTTAATTTCTAGCAGGAAATGCTGAATGTTGCGCTGTGGAGGGCCAGGGTGGAAATGAATGAATGTGAGCTTAGCGCTGGGGCAGCAAGGTAGTTCCTAAGGCAGAAGGACGGGGGGCCCAGAACAGGAGTGAGTGTAGAGGCTTCATTCTCCTGGCAGGGAGGGACAGGGAGATTGAAGGGGTAAGTGGATGGGCACTGTGGGGAGGGGTGGGGTGGGCCTGGCAGTCTGGGCAGCTCCCAGGACCTTGCTGTCTGCACGGAGGCTCCAAGACAGAAGGGCCTGTGCTCTGGACTCAGGCACGCGCCCCCCTCATTGTAAAGACATGCTCCCTGTCTTGTGCCTGATACTGAGCAGCTGTGTTTAGCAGACTTTGGAAGAAGCCAAGAAATATACCTAATACAGGAATGAGGCCAAGCCAAGTTTCCCTTAGTTCCTTGCAAAACTTAGTTCCTTGCACCAGGAGCCCAGAAAGAGCACTTGCAAATGTTTTCCATGCATGAGCCCAGCAGAAGGAGTCTTGCTTTTGCTACGGGTGCTGGCTTTTCCCAGGAGACCCCTCCTTTCTGTGCTGAGGATGCTGTCCTGGGGCACGGCCCAGCCTGCCTTTACATGCCAGAGGTGTTCTGTGCCAAGTGGGAAGCATGCTGTCCTCCACAACTCTGGATCCTGCTTTTTCACCTGGGACCTCAGTGACAACAGGCCTGAGCTCTTGTGTTTAGCTGAGTCCCTTATGAAACTACCTCCTAAGCTTCTGTCTGCTGTCTCTCTGCGTGGTGCTCAGGCATCAGTCGTGGATTTGTGCAGGAAGAGCAGAGTGCACCTTGTTTGCACCCCTCCCACCTGCACATGGGAATCTGCATAAGGACCACCTGCGTTCCACCATACTCTGCAAACTCCCTTTATGCACCCAGGCAGGTCTGTCTGTGGGTCCTCTGGGCACAGGCTGAGTGCCAGCTCTGGGCATGTGGGAAGCTGGCAGAGCTGTCACAGAGAGCTGGTCAGCCCTCCAAGCAACCACTCTTAACTGACATGGTTCTGCTGGCTCGTCATGGGTATAAAATACACACACACACACACACACACACAGCCACTTTAAAATGGAGTCAGAGCTGCCATCTCAGAGGAGCTGCCTTGCACTGTCTTATGCCTCAAACCTTTGGTGCCAAGGTGACTCTACTCTGTTAAAACTGGGCAAAATAACCTTTGGACTGGGCCTAAAGCAACATTTTATCTCAAACAATTTTGCAAAGATATCAAGAAAACAGATATTATGACTACTGGATTGACAATTAAAAGCATTGTTCAGAATTAGCATCACTATTTTAAGCTTGTCTGCACCAATAGAAATGCCTTCCTTCCATTGGTGTAATTGTTCCCCTTCCCTTTCTCATAAATATTCATTGCCTTTGGCTCCTAATCAGAACACTATTTGGGCTTCTGCCTGAATCAGTGCTTCCTGAATAGCTATTCTTTTGGATCTCAAATGCTTGCTGCCTCTCACTTTGGCCTTTCATTTTTAGGTTAACATGGGCCTTGTGGCTTCTCCAGTCTGTTGTAAAAACATCTGACCTGGGTCTAGATTAGGGTTTTGACAGGTTCAGAAGAAAGAGGAAGGATCACAGGAATGAGCTCCGGGTGGGAGCAGGTGAGTCAGGGCCTTAGGGGACTGGGAAGAGCCTGATTCAACAAGAGCCCTGGCTCTCAAGGTGGGTCCACAACCCCCTGTGTGTTCCCAGGAACCCTTTAGGGGGTCCTCAAGGTCCCTCTTCTCCACCCTTGTGTTTGTGTGAGGCTGGATTTTCTACATATAATTTAACCAAAATAACATATGGCAGCAGATTGGGTGAAGAGCAGACATGGGGATCCAGCTGTCTTCCATTAAGCCAGACTTCAGAGATTTGCAAAAATATAAGCCAATGTCGCTGCTCTCACTAAGTTTTTGTTGGAAAATAAAGTTGGTTTTGTAAAAAAATATGTTATTTTTGTTATGCAATGGATTCATTGTTATTGAATTAATAAATACACTTCTCAGTTTTAATCTATAGTGTAGTATAAATTAAAGTTACAGCACATATACAAAAGCATCTTGGGGATCCTCAATAATTTTTAAAAGTGCAAAGGGGTCCTGAGACAAAAAGTCTGATTGTCTCAGCTAAAATGTGGACCATATGTAAAGCAGGAGACCAAGAGGAGTTTAGAACGGTAAGCCAGGGACACATTACGCATTGCTTAAGATGCCAAGGTGATTCTGTACTCATTTTTATGAGCAGAACAGGGTCATTGGGACAAATGTGTCTGGCAGAGAACACAGGCGGGGAGACAAGTCAGCGACCTCTTGTAGTAATCTAGAGAGGAGTGAGGCAAGATGGTTTAGGTCAAGAATATAGGGTTGGGTGGGGAAGGAACCAGGATCTAGCAGGAGACACATTTAATTGGGTGGGTCAAGGGCTGGGGACTGAACTCAGCTGCAGTGATCAAAGCCAAGAAGCATGTGGGTGTCTGAGGGAGCATATCCTTCAGTCCCTCAGGGAATCCTGGGAAAGAGATTTCCCTGAGCAGTCAATACCTGACTCCCTGTTTGGAAACAAAACTCCAGCCCCTGGGAAAAAGAAGCTCGTTGGAGCGAGGAAGCCCCAGTCCTGGGCAGTAACCCGAGTGGCAAGAGTAGGGAGGAGGAACCTAATGTGCATTGCGTACCTACTGTGGCCTCTGCAACATCTCCATCAGGTTGCTTGCGTGAGTTCAGAGGGATGGAATACCTGGCCCGAGGCCCTCAGCTATCAAGAGGCCGACCGGAGATTCAAATCCCATCTCTTTGCTGCCGAAGCTGAGATCTTTCTGTGGCAGCTTTCTGTCTCGCTCAAGGAAGGCAGCAGACAGGAGCACAGAAGCTGGACATCAACTCGGGCTCCAGATGTTTGTCCAGCTGCCTGCTTGACATCCATGTGCATATCTGATACGTCTCAAACTCAATGTGTCTAGAAGAAAACGTTGACCGCCCCACACCTCCCATCTCTGTTCCCACTCCATGACCGCCCACGCCTGTGGGTTACTCACGCCCATCTCTCCATTCAGTAGATGCCACCACCAGCCGCCCAGCTGCTCAGAGATAGAGACCTTCCTTCCCTTATCCCCACACCCAATTAACCAGCAGGTCCTGCAGGTCTAGCCCCACAATATGTTTCCTCTGCGGCTGCTTGTACGCCAGGGCTGCCTTCACGCTCGCCTGCATCCCATCATGTCTCAGATCTTTCACCACAGTGGCCCCCTAATTGGTTTCCCTGTCTCTAATCTTGTCCCTGTCCCACCCATTATCACATAGAATGACACTCTTAGAACATAAACCGGATCACATCACTGCTCTGCTTAAAACCATGTGGTGGCTTCTCGCTGCACTTACAATGTTATTTCAAACTGCTCCCCACTCAGCCCGTAAACACCCAAGACCCTCGAGTGGTTAGGCTTCTGCCCACCTCTCCAGCATCTCCCGCTGCTCTTGTCCTTGCTCACTCGGGCCCAGCCACCCGGGCCACCTTTGCATGCCTCCAGCATGCCACACTCTTTTCCCCACACAGTGTCTGAATCTGTACATCTCTTTCCTAGAGCAGTGATTTTCAACCTTTTTCATTTCGTGGCACACATCGACGAATTTCTAAAATTCTGTGGCACTCCCAAAAATATATTTTTTGCCCATATGACAAAAAAGTAGGTGTAATTTTGATTCACTCACACCAGGTGGCTATTGCCGTGTTGGCTGCTGTCATTTTTTGTATTTGACAATCTAAGGGGAAAGAGGTCAGGGCCCCTGACTAAATAGTCAAGTATTGCATGTTTTAAAAATTCTTGCAGCACATTGGTGTGCCTCCCACGGCACATCGGTTGAAAATTGCTGGCCTAGAGGGTCCTGACCTTAGCTTTCATGTGGCTCCTTCTTTCACACGCCTTAGTTCTCAGCTCAGATGCTGCTTCCTCAGTGTGGCTTACTCTGATCTCATTCTAAAGAAGGCCCACGCTCCCTCAGGTGTCCCCCAGCATTCTACCACATTTATTTCCTCTCTAGGATTTTTCTTTTTTTTTTTTTTAAATATATCTTTATTGATTTCAGAGAGAGAAAAGGAGAGGGAGAGAGAGAGATAGAAACATCAATGATGGGAGACTCATTGATTGGCTGCTGCGTGTAACCCGGGCATGTGCCCTGACAGAGAGTTGAACCCCGATCGCCTGGATCCTAGGTTGACGCTCAATCGCTGAGCCACGCCAGGCCGGGCTCCTCTCTAGGATTTTCACTGTCTGGGATTAGTTATTTAACTGTGTGTTGTCTAGCTGTCACCCCAACTAGAATGCACATTCTTTGAAGGCAAGGGCTTTTCAGAGCTCTAGTGCTTTGAATGACTCTACGGCACATAGCAGGGACTCAAACAATATCAGTTGAAGGAATGAATGAAGAAAAGGCAGCCATCTAGTCGTCAGTCACCTAGGGAGAAATGGGTAGGCCTCAGACACAGAACAGGGCCCACAGGCCATGTGGAAGCTGAGCGTTGAAGGCCATTCTGACAGGAGCTGGGCTCCCAGACTGTTGATGACATCTTTCTGAGCAAGTTTCAATGGGCCTGGAAACTCGGAGGGAGTGGAGTCTGCTGCCACATGGTCACCAGAAGCTCTGTGCAGGGAGCTGGGGGCAGCAGGCCAGAGGCCAAGTTCTGTCTACACCACTTTCCCTGGAGCTCCTCTGCTTTGCATCCACGCCAATGAGCAGCCTGGTGGCAGATGTGTCTTCTATGTTTTTTTCCTCCTAGAGGGGCACTGCTAGCTTTTAGCTCGTGGGCAGAGGGGAGAAAAAGACCTTCTTGACAATGGTTCCCGTGGCTCTGATGTTAGTTCCATCTCCTGCTCCCAGTCCTGAAGGATTTCTCCCCTGTGCCCCTGCAGGCACCCCTCACCCCAGTTTTATTAACCCAAACACCTTGAAGGTACGTCAGGCCGAGCAAAGGGGCCACTCCTTCCAAGGGAAGAGCATGAAGCAGTTCTTTTCCAGGCCCACTGAACATGGACAGACAGTCACCCCAAGGGAGACTGACAAGAGTATTATGGACGCCCTTCTCAATCATTTTGAAAGAAAAAAGGTGGCAGAGATTATTACACATTTGTGGACTGGGGACAACTGAACTTAATACAGATCATAGAAGGATGGCACAGTTTCCCCCAAAGGGCTCAAGCTATTCCTTGGGCCAACTCACTGACCCCACAGAGCTTATCTGCTCCCAGGAAGGAGGGCTCTTGCCACCATTCATAGCTCTGTAGGAGGTGACCTGGCAGGTGAAGGTCTGCTTGGAAGGAAGGCTGTGCAGAGATCAGCTCTTAGGGATTTAGGTCTCTTATCGTTGGCTTTGCTCTGGCTCTGTTCTTGCTTGTCCTTCAGAATCTGCCAAGAGCCCTGTTAATGAGCAGCAACCCTGCCCTGCCAGCCCCCGCTGAAGTTGCCTTCTGCCTCTGGCAATTTCACCCGCTGCGCTCCCTTCACTGGGGCCCAGGTAGAACCGCAGCAAGTCAGGGAAAGTTTAATTGGGCCCCAAATGTGATTAACCGAGACCGGCTCACATATGCTCTGCTGGTGTTTAGCATGCCACAAATTCTAGCATTACCCAGTGGGTCCTAAAAGCCATTCTGTTTTTAATGTTTCTTGCCTAGTTTACTCAAGTTGGAATTTAAATCAAAGGCTAACATCTATATTGGGGATAACTTTATAGTTTATCTTAATATAACGGCTAATAAATGTCATGTTTTAAAGTAGCTTTTTAAAAACAATGGTTTTAACAATGTTGTATACTTTTAAGGGAGTCTGGTAAGCAGTTGACTGAGGCTGGCACACTGTAATGTTAGGCATTATAAAAACAGAGCAACAAGAATGGGAGAGGTAGGCTCAAAGGTACTGAACTAGAGCCAAAAATACTGGGATGTTCACAGAAATACAGACAAAGCATCTCACCCCCCCACCCCCACCCCACCACACTCAGCTGCAAAAAGGACTCCTGGACAACAGGGTCTCCTAACCAGCCCCCTACAAATGGGAAAGAAGTGTAAGGCTTGGGGGACCTTCTTGAATCAACATTTGTAGTGAGAGCATCTGGGAGGGAATCCTTTACTGACTCAATCTTGGTTGTATGGTGTCCAGGGAGACTAGAGCAGGGTGGTTTAAGAGAAATAGCAAATGAAGGGAACCTGTAGCTTAGTCTCACCTGGCTGTGCCTCCGATGTGATCTGTAGTTTTCAATGGATCAATTAGCCTCGCAAGGATTCATCTGTGAAGTGAGGGATTGGACAAGATGGTCTCTATTATGATTTCTGGCTCTGTGATTTCATGGTTGTATCCCAGATTCCCAATGTTTTGTATGGCTCTGAATCAATGGGATCGATTTGTTGAGTATCTACTATGGACATAGCTTCATGCTAGATTCTTGAGTTAATAATATTCCACAAATATTGACCGACAGGCACTGGGCTTGGTGCTGTGGATGCAAAGAGATAAAACATGGTTCTTTCCTTCTAAAAGTACATTTGTCCTATTCCAGAAAGTTAAAAAGAAGGGGTGGGGAGGAGGAGGGGGAGATATGAAGCTCAAGGACTTCTGCTTGCAGGTGGGATAAAGTAGCTGGTGGCAAAACAGAGTCCTGCTTGCAATAAGTAGAAAAGCCAGATGAAATGCAGAGATCACCTGTCTGAAGGCAGCAGAGAGCTGTCTAGATAAAAAGAACTAGAGGGGCACAGACTGTAAAAGAGAACAAGCTTGGGCTGGGAGCTGAGCTGGATTCTGCCACCACTATTGCCTGAGTGGCTGCACTTCGGGGCCTGGGTGGGGGTGGAATCCTGCGCAGAGCCCATGCTGTATTGGGTTGCAAGGCCTGTGAGAGCAAAGCACCACAGACTGGGTGGCTTACACAACAGGAATTAATGTCTCACAGTTCTGGAGGCTGGAAGTCCGAGATCAAGCGGCCCTCAGGGTTGGCTCCTTCTGAGGCCTCTCTCCTTGGCTCACAGATGGCTGTTTTCTTCCTGTGTCCTCACGCGGTCTCCCCTCTGTGGGTCTGTGTCCTAATTTCCTCTTCTTATCAGGACACCAGTCATATTGGATTAGGACCCACCCTAAGGACCTCATTTTAAGTTAATCACCTCTTTAAAGACTCTGTCTTCAAATACAATCACACTTTGAGGTACTGAGGTTTAGGACTTCTGCATATGAATTTTGTGGGGTCACAATTTAGCTCGTAACACATGCAAATCCTGAAAGTGGACCTTTTTTGGGGGGCCAATGACAGGCAGAAATACTAGCCAGTTTTGGAAATAAATTTGCAGGATTCAAGCATTCGACCAGTTTTCCTCTCAGGAAATTGATCAGGTGAGAGACTAAAATTTTAAACCAAGAGCCTCTGAAAATCACAGTGGAGTTCTGGTCTTGTGAGACAAAGCTTAGGTTCATCACCAGCCAGGAGTTGGGGCCTGTGTTAGTCTGCTCAGGCTGCAATAACGAAGTACAGCCGAGTGAGTGGTTTAAACAACAGAGGTTTATTTGTCACAGTTCCAGAGGCTGGAAGTCCAAGATCAAGGTGACGGCAGGGTTGGTTTCTCCTGGACTCACAGAGGGTCACCTTCTTGCTGTGTTCTCACGTGGTCTTTCCTCTGTGCGTGAGCACTATTTGTGGTTCTTCCTTTTCTTATGAGGACACCAGTTCTATTGGATCAGGGCCCCACTCTTATGGCCTCAGTTAATCTTAATTACTTCCTTAAAGGTCCTGTCTCCAAATACAGTCACATTGGAGTTAGGGCTTCAATATATAAATTTCAGGGGGACACTATTCAGTCTTTGACAGGCCCCCTCAGAATAAACCAATCTCTTGATAGAGAGCTCAGGAGGCCAGTAGGAGATCAGAAGTAGACAGAGCCTTCCCAGGGCTGCAATCAGGCAGGTCAAGAGGTGTATGAGGCAGGTGGTAGCCCAAGCACCTTTGGCCATGGAAACCTGTTTGCATGAAGCATTTGGCAGGGCAGATACTCCAAGGCATGCTCTTCATGAAACTGGACCTAAGGCACATTGCACAGTTTTTCAGAGTGCCTCCTACCATTTCAGGCTTGTCTTGGGCTCTCATTCCATTTATACTTCATTCCAAGCATGCCATGGCCATTCACAGGGCCAGGCTATCTCCTAATTTTTTTTTTTATTCTAGTAAATTCCAGCTCCAACTCAATTACCATCACTTCTCTGTAGTGTTATCTGGTCCTCAGATTTAATTTATTTACTTCATCTTGTGCTTACCCCATCTTGTCATTTTAACAACATTGTGTTATCACAATTTTTCAAATTGTGAAGCATTTCAAACACACAAGAGATATAAAAAGTAATTTAACATGCATTCACAGCATATCTGAAAAATTAAAGCATAATTATTAAATCCTGTTTGAAATGCACTCCAAACACACATATATTCCATATATATACACACACACACCACCCATTTTACTTATTCATTCATCCATCCATCAGTGGACACTTAGGTTGTTTCCATGTTTTGGCAATTATAAGTAATGCTGCTATGAACATGAGTGTGCAACTCTTGACATAGCTTGCTTGGCCACTGTGCCTTCTTTCTTCTTGTTTAGGGGTGAGGAACGTCTGGGCATGGCTCTCTAGACAGCTCCAACCTTATTCGCCTTGTAGTGGGGCTAGCTTCTCACCTAGGGCCGGATGGGGGTCACTAAGGCAAGGTCTTTCAGTGGCATGCCACCACGCACAGCACAAGCAGGCAGCCAACTCCGAACAGTTCCATAAAATTCTTCTTCCTACTATTTCTATTCTCTCTGGAATGCAGTGTGGAACAGAACATGCAGCACGGGCTGGGGGTACAATCTAGGAGATATTCCACAAAACCCAGCCAGTGCTAGAAAATATCACATTTGGTGACAACATAAAAGAAGGAAAGGGTGTTTCCCTGCCATACAAGTCTGAGGGTGGACAAATGGAACTTGTGATACCTTTGGAAAGATTTTTTTCACCCCCAAACTTGTTTACTTTCAGAAACCAGTATGTATATACCTTCTCATCTTGTCAATGATACTCCCCAAAGCTCTAGTATTCAAGAATGTATAGGAAACACTTAGTCTCTAAAAGATTAAGTTTGACTGGAGCCAGGAATTTGTCATTATGCTTTGGGTTTCTGTTTTAAAAGCCTGAGAGTAACTGTTAAAGAGGCAGGTGGGGACTGTGGGGGATGAACTGGAGCCAAGTAGAAGGACTTTGGGTCTTCTCCAAAGCCAGTATCTATTTTCAGAAGGGAACAAAACGCTCACCAAAAAGCACATGTCATCCGCTGACTCTATACAACATCCTGGGTGAATCAGACATGTTCCAGCATCTCTGCTAAATGTCATCTCAGAAGAGGTAACTTTCTGATGGGCTTGAAAATGCACCCTTTCGGACTGTCTCTTCTAGACAAATGTACTGAAACACTTTTTATTAGGAACTGAGTAAGCGAAAGAACAGAAGAAATAGAAGAGGCACAATGTGGACAAGATGGTGATTTGTCCAGACTTTGGAAATAAGGTTGAATGCTTTGTTCACGGGGTCCTGCCTGCATGGTGGAGGGGACAGAGACAAGAGACCTTGGCAGCTTGCCCATTTGTGCTACTAGGAGCCAGTCATCAGGAATGGAGATCCCGCTGAAGCTTGGGCTTGTAGAGAGAACAAAGTGGCCATCATGCATGCAGCTCATCTGACAGGGGAAGGGCAAAAGAACATGGCATTTTCTGCAAGGCAAAGAGATGTGAGTGAGGAGCTACAAAAAGAATTGAAATAAATTTTCCACACCACCACCAGAGAAATGTTTCATCCTGACAGAACAGTTCACTTTGTACTTTAACAGTAGTATTCCTTCTCCACAAGCCCAGGAGTAATAATTTAATTTTTCTTAACATGTTGACCTGACCTCATGTTTCCCTTCCTTCCTCACTTTCTTTTATCACTTGCCCTTGGCTGCTGACCTCACTGGCCATTTTTGGTTAAACTGGCTCCATCAGGGTAGGCTTTCCTCTTTAACCCTTGTTCCTGCAGTTTTCAACAACTCTCAGGGCTGCACTGTGGCCTGGCCCCAGGAACCACCCTGGTTGGGTGCAATCACATGGGCAGTCCCCAGCTCAGCCCATCCTACCCCACCTTACCTAGCATGTCCTGTATCACCTTCGAAAGATAGGAACACTGAGCACAGCAGAGAGGAGAGGTCCTTTATTACATGACTAAGCCACCAGTGATACTTTTGGGTTTATTTTTGAGCGCGATAATTCATTTTCTTATTGCTTAAGGTAGTTTGAGTCAGGCTTACCTGTAACATGCTGCCAAAACATCTTAACCAATTCACAGGAAGGAGGAGAGAAAATGCAAACACACAGGAGTTGACTTACCAGCGCTTATAGCCCTGGCTACTCATCCTACAGGGGGCAGGCTTTCCTGGACCTATTTGGGAGAGTGGTGAGGAGGGAAGGAAAAGAGAAAGGCGAGAGGAAGTTCAGGAAGATCAGTCTTATGGTTTCTCTTTTTTGGAGAGTTGTCAGCAGGTCCAATAATCCAGGGTGTGAGGCATGAAATTTATACTTCCCATTGGGATGGAGAGGAGAAGGGAATGGGGGAACAGGGGAAATATAAAAACCCACTTTGCGACATCAGATCACCCTCTAATTGTTTTTGAGGCCTGAATTCTACCTGCTTACCTGTTTCGCCAGGTAAGGGCTACGTCTCTTCTTTCTCTCATATTTCATGTACCTGATTCTTTAGCTTAATAACCATCAGTCATTCTTGATGACTACAAAGTGAAGTCACAAGCTTTGTCATGACATATAAGCATCCCTGTAAGTAGATACACACATTTCTACTGTAGTCCTTTCAAACCATCTTGTGATTGTCTCCCTGGAGCTGGAAGACAGCGATTTCCCCCTTGCCTTTGGCTGCCAGCCCACTTTGGAAATGCTCATTGTGTATGTTGGAGGTTGAAGAAAGGCTCCTTGATTGTTTCTCACAGGTCTTCTAACGCCCTTTGTGCTCCCTCTTTTTGTCTTTGGCCACAGGCCCTAGGCCATGGTCTGCTAAACTCACCCTTAGCAGTTGCCACACTTGCCTCGTTCCTTGGACCTCCTTTCCCTCCATGTGTGGTGGGAAACAGGCTCCCCAGCTCTCCATATTCTTGTCTCTGAAGACAAGCATCAGGACCATTCTTCTGTTAATATTAATGTTTTAAGACTGATAATTTTCACTGGAAAACACACAAGGACAATAAAAATAACTCCACGTGGGGACTTCACAGTGCTGACACAGTTTTTACAACAGGACTCCTGGGTCTATAGGTCTTGACTCCTGACCCCATAGGAGATTTTACCTGGGATCCTGCTGAGCTTTTACTTCTGCCTTTTGGGAAATAACTTTAACAGGGTCACTTTTCCTTACCAAAAGAGACAATCAAAGCAGAAAAACAGTGGTTTTGTTGCTTTTTAAAGGGGATAATTTGTATCTCTATTACCGGCCATATAGAGTAGCTCACATTTCACTAAACCTGCTCTTTGCAGGATTTTTTTTAGCCTTATAGGAGTTCTATTGAATACTATTTTTTTTTGTAGGATGTTTATTTTGTGTGTGTGTGTGCGCATTTGTGCCAGACCAACAAAACAAAATGAACAAACAAAACCTGCATATTAGTTTCTGGTGGCTGCTGTTGTCAAAGAAAAAAATATTCTGATACTTGTTAAAACAGTAAAGTGGGCTTTATTTAAGACTATTGCAATAGGGGAGAGAGAATGGGCTCAACTTTGAATACAACAAGGACAAATAGGGATTTATAACCAAGGACCAGAAATATGAAAATTACTAAAAGGAGACTTCAGGGATTGGAGAACTCTTGCTAAATTACTGGCTTAAGATTCTTGCTGAAAGCAGGCCAAGGACTTAGACATCAAATATGAGGGTTGAGGAACTTGATCAGATATCCAGGGTGATCAGATAAGGGTGGGGGATTTTTGCTAAATGATGCAGCAGGATTCTTGGCAGGACTGGGTGATGCAGGCCCAGCAAGGACGGTACAGACATGGAAAGCCGAGGTCAAGGCCTAGTCAAGAGGAATATTCCGAGGAGCTTAATTAAATGTTGATCAAGAAGAAAATCTTTGCAGTCTTTCCTTTTGTTTTTAAAAAATCTTTCCTTTGAACAATATAAGTTTATTTCTTCTCTGGCCACCTTTTGGTCATTAAGCACAAGCTAAAACATCTATTAGGACTTCATAATAAAGGATATTTGTTTGATGGTGAGAATCATCAGGCATTTGATGAGTTTGTGGGTTTTTTTTTTTAGTAAGATTTTGAACTTCTAGCCTCCAGAAGCGTGAGACAATGCACTTGTTTCTTTAAGTCACCTGGTGTGTGATGCTTAGTTACAGCAGCCCTAGTAAACTAATACAGATGCCAAGTCCAAGAAGAGAGAAGTGTGGAATGAGCAGCTGGTGAAGCAGCCTGGGAAGGAGGAATGGAGGCAATGGCAGGAAAGCCAGGGGTGATCGATCTCAGAGGAGCCAAGGGAAGAAGTGTGGTCAAAAGCAGCAGAGAGAAATCTCTATAGGGAATCTAAGTATTTGGGGAGGGAGATTTGGAATTCGACAACTAAGGGGTTCCTTGAGAAAGAGCAGTTGTGCCGGAAGGTGCAGAACCACGACTGCCTGAGGGGCTGGCGGGCCCCTCTCCTTCCCGCAGGCGGCCCTGGCTGTTCACATCCCCCTTCCCGGAGCTAAAGCACACGGTCAGCGTGGCCTGCCTGCGAGGACCAGCCTGACTGGTCTTGTTTCTGAGCCTTCTCCTTTAATTAAGAATATGAAAATAAATCATTTCTTACCAAAAAAAGAGGTATTTTATAGCAGCTTGGGGAATAGAACTGTTGATTAAGAAAGAAGAATGTAAAATAGAGAATAAATACAATGAAATTACTCTTGACAAAACAAAGCTCTCAAAAAAAGTATTGAAAAAAGTGCTCTACTTATAATAAAAGGAATGTAAAATAAAGAAGTGAGATACTCTTTTTCTTTAATTAGTTTGGCGAAGAATTTAAATATACGTGGGAATACCCCCTGATGGTGAGGCTCGATCTGACTGGGGAGTTCAGCACAATGGTGGGAGTGCAAGTGGTGGAAAACACAGCCTTCCTGAGCGGTAATTTGGTAGGATATTTAAGAGCCTTAAAAATATGCATGGATGCTGATCCAGAATTCCATTTCTAGGTTTTTTTTTTAAGGACATAATTAACGCTATATGCAGAATGTTTATTATAAGAATATACATTTCTGTATTATTTATATCACCATAAAACCCAAATGAATACTCAATAATACAGAACTGATTAGCTAAGTTATATTTATATGATTAGAGAATATAAAGTCATTAAATAATGATTTAGAAAACATTTATAGACAACGAAGTTATTCAGAATATATTAAAGAGAAATAAAAGTTATCAAAACAATATTTACAGAAGGAACCCATAAAAACATTTTAAGTATCTGAAAGAAAATTGTACAAAATTATTAACAGTAGTTAATTTGGGGTAGTGCAGTAATGGGTGATTTAAAATTTTTGCTCACTTTTCTTCTTCAATTTTTCTTTTGTCCCTAAAATTAGCATGCATTGATTATATATTTAAGATGAATAAGTATTATAAATAAGAATCGTATCTCTTCAAGATTGGGTCTGAGAGAAATATTTGATTCACTGAAATTTTATCAAAGGAAAAGCAGTGAGGGGCCCTCTTTCCTACCCATTTTATTGATAAAGAAATTTAGGCCCATGAAAGGACGATACTTGTCAACATGTGGATTCTTTTCATTCACTTTTCCCAGAAACAGGGCAACTCACCTAAGCTGATCTGAAAATGGCCAATTAAATGATTGCACTTTGTGGTGGGACAGAGGTATAAATGAAGTTTCTGATTCCTGACCTGTGTACATTCCCCACTACAACACCTTCAACCATTCTGCCTTGATTTATTTCTTAAGTGTAGGGTTTCTATTTTGAAATGAGATTTCCCCATTTCTCAGCTCATTGTATCATTTTGGCCCAAACTCATTTCTCAAGGAGTCTGAAGAATTTTCCTTTCTGGACACATTGAATATCATAGACTACAGATGCTTAATGTTTCCTTCTCTAACCAAGGTTGTCATCACCGTGAGGCAGGCGTAGTGAATGAGCCACATCCCTTTGATCCAGCCAGCATCCCACACCAGAGCCATGGGGTCACAAGATGGACCCTAAAACATCGGGCAAAGGAGAAAATTTGAAAATGCCTTACCGATAGCAGTTAACTACTATACCAATAACAACAAGATCAATAACAACTGGGGAATAATTGGTGTAAATTTCAAGGATGAGGCAATCATTGAAAGCACTGGGTGCGCTACACAAAAATTACTGTGGTTCTTGAGTGGATTGTTCAACCAGGCTGTCTTACCTCCTGTTAGCAAGGAAAGCTGAAAAGTGGGAAACAAATAAATGATAGCATAATTACATAGATCTTCAGTTTGGTTAATATGCAATTAGGTTTGCAACATAATATATATGATTCATAGTATATATGATTCATTTCCAACTGTCCACTTTATCATCTGCAAGTGATTGGTTGGTTATGATTCTACTAATACGATCTTCCCTTTAAATCACTATAATCATATGCAGGAAAAACTTTGAATTATGTGTTGTTCTTTCAGCTGCTATGTAAAAAGTCCACCCTACTCTTTTCATGCTCAGAGGTAGGATTTTGTAAGCTTTGCTGTGGTTTGAGGGATAGGTATATTGGATCAAATTAAAGAGAGATTTGTTTGCCCCATAAAATAAGACAAACACTCTATTTTTTTGCAGGTTGAAATATGGGCTGCCTCTCTTTGAGCTGAAGTTCTTTAAAATCTCCTTTAAAAAAATAGAAATGACAAATTCTAGGACAACAAGAGACAGAGACCAATCAAAATGTTTACTATTTTCCCTTCATTTGCTATCAATTGTAGTGCCAAGTAATATCAGAGAGTAGCTACATGCCAATATTATCCATAAATTTGAAGATGGAACTTATTAATGACCTGAATGATCCAGGGTACCAGAATAGGTCTTCTTTTTTTTCTTCTTTTTTTTTCTCTTAATTTTATTTTTGTTTAAAATATTACAGGTGTCCCTTTTTCTCCCCAATGACCCTTTCCACCCCGTCCCAAACCCCTCCCCAGTCCCTGTCCCCACCATTGTCCGTGTCCTTGGGTTGTGCATATATGCATATAAATTCTTGGTTACTCTCTCCCCCTCCACCCCCCGCCCTCCTCCCTCCCTCTGACATTCGTCAGTCTGATCCATGCTTCCATGTCATTGAATCTACTCTGTTCATCAGTTTATTAAGTTCTTTAGATTCCACATATAAGCGAGATCATGTGATGTTTGTCTTTCTCTGCCTGGCTTATTTCATTCAGCATAATTTTCTCCAGGTCCATCCATGCTGTCCCAAAGGGTATGAGATTCTTCTTCTTTACAGCTGCATAGTATTCCATGGTGTAAATGCCTCACAGCTTTTTATCCACTCAGCTACTGATGGGCACTTGGGCTGTTTCCAGATCTTAGCTATTGTAAATTGCACTGCTATGAACATCGGGGTGCATATATTCTTTCTGATTAGTGTTTCAGGATTCTTAGGATATATTCCTAGAAGTGGGGTCACTGGGTCAAATGGCAGTTCCAATTTTAATTTTTTGAGGAGCCTCCATACTGTTTTCCATAGTGGCCGCACCAGTCTGCATTCCCACCAGCAGTGTACTAGGGCTCCCCTTTCTCCACATCCTCGCCAGCACAAGTCATTTGTTGATTTGTTGATGGAGCCATTCTGACAGGTGTGAAGTGATACCTCATTGTGGTTTTAATTTGCATCTCTCTGATGATCAATGATGTTGAGCATTTTCAGAATAGGTCTTTAAGAGAGGATAACAGAGGAGTGCCCATCATTTGCAGCCAGGCCTATGGCAACACAAATAGATGACCACTGTGAGTTGGGAAGGTGCTTTGAGTCCTGTTACTGGGTTCCATATGCCAGAAATAACAGGCCATCAGAGTTCAAGCACGGGGTGATGGCTCCAGCAGGGAGACCCACGCTGCAGACGGGAAGCTAGGTGAGATGACCTTCTGTCTTTTTTACAGCTCTGAGTCCATGATGTGAATTGGATTGCATTCTCCATCACGCTGAAGACCAGCACTGGGAAGACAGGGATGGGTTTGGGGATAAGTGAGAGGTGAGAGAAAAACATAAATAATTTTGGACCTTGGGCTCCTTGACTTGAGGGAGAAGTGGAAAGATAAACAAATATGGGTACGAAAGAGCCTGTTAAATAGGCATTTACCCGTGACACCTTTGGAGATGAAACCTAGCCAGTCAAAATTTATGTAAGGCCATTGAAAACCTGGAGGGTAGGGGCTGGGAGGGCAGGAGGATGGGAAAAGTGAAGGTGTTAGAAATTCTGCAGATGAGAAATAAATAGAAAAAATGTGCTAGGTCTTTTGGGTAAAGATTTCATCTCTTTAAAGTCAGCCCTGTGGCACGCTGCTGCTGAGCTCCCAAACACTGGGGCTTTAAGACAACTCCTAAAAATAGTTGGATATAATTTAGATGCTCCGAATGGGGATTGAAGCAGGTTCTTGGAGCTATCAGTTTTGGTTTCCCATCTTCCACTGCATGACCTGCTCTCAAATATCCTTGGAAGTGCAGGGCGGGGTTGAGGCTGAGGCACGAGGTAAAAAGATTGAACTGTGCTGGTTAGTCTGTTTGCCCTCAGGACCTTCCTCTGCCCGTCTCTGCCTGGCCGTGTCCCAGAAGGCTGATCTCTCTGGATGGCATCACCTGATTTCCTGGGTCCTGGAGTTGCCAGTTAGATTTGGCAAAGGGGAAGCCCTGGCAGAGGCCGGCAGTGTGGCTTCTCTCCCGGGACAAACTCAAGCTCTGGGCTAGCCTCACACAGTGCTCTTTACTGGCCTCGCTTCTTCAGGCCCAGTGGCTATTGCCTCACAGTCCCTCGCTGGTGCCCTAAGCCTGCGCCCACCTTTGAAATCAATCTCTTCTTGAAAACCCCAGCTGAGTTTGCCTTCTGTCCCTGCCAGAGTCCTGATGGGCACTGGGACCATGGCTTAACTCTAGCAGTGTTATTTGGATTTGGGGCAATAAATGGTGCTGGGAAAATTGGACAGTTACATGCAAAAAAATGAAACTAGACCACCAACTTTCACCATACACAAAAATAAACTCAAAATGGATAAAAGACTTTAATGTAAGTCACGAAACTATAAAAATCCTGGAAGAAAACATAGGCAGTAAAGTCACAGACATCCCACATAGTGGAATTTTCACTGATACATCTCCTAGGGCAAGAGAAACAAAAGAAAAAATAAACAAATGGGACTACATCAAACTGAAAAGCTTCTGCACAGCAAAAGAAATCAGCCTCAAAATATAAAGGAACCCCATGGTCTGGGAGAACATATTTGCCAAGGATGAATCTGATAAGGGGCTAATTTCCAAAGTATACAAAGAACTCATATTACTCAGCAAGAGGAAGACAAACAATCCAATTAAAAAATGGGCAAAGGACCTGAATAGACACTTCTCCAAAGAGGACATACGGATGGCCAAGAGACACAGGAGAAAATGCTCAACGTCCCTAATCATCAGAGAGATGCAAATTAAAACCACAATGAGGTATCACTTCACCTGTCAGAATGGCTCCATCAACAAAACAACGAACCACAATTGCTGGCGAGGGTGTGGAGAAAGGGGACCCCGAGTGCGCTGCTGGTGGGAATGCAGACTGGTGCGGCCACTGTGGAAAACAGTATGGAGGTTCCTCAAAAAATTAAAAATGGAGCTGCCTTTTGACCCAGTGATCCCACTTCTAGGAATGTATCCTAAGAATCCTGAAACACTAATCAGAAAGAATATATACACCCCGATGTTCATAGCAGTGCAATTTACAATAGCTAAGATCTGGAAACAGCTCAAGTGCCCATCAGTAGATGAGTGGATTTGGGGCAATTTAAATGAACTTAGTAACAAATATTTACTGAGTGCCTACAATGTACTGAGATAGATAAAAAACAAATGACAAAAACAACACCTAAAACAACAGCAGCAAGGAGATCCAGCCCTATGAAGCACAGAGTCCATTGCGAAGGGGGGCGTGTGGTCCAGCGTTAGTTTCTACGTGCATCATGTCCAGTATCACGTACCCGTCTGACCCCAACCAGCGCCTCACAAGCACGTGTTCCTCTGTGGTTATTTTCTTTTGTCTTGTTTGAACTTTCTTCATGCTTCATTCTTCCTTTTCATCTTAGGGAGGCAACAGCTGAATCGAACTGGGAAGTTTCTCCTCTTTGCTTTCGCTTGTCTACAAAGAATGTAACCTTGGAGCTGATGGTATTCTCACAGGGGAGAGCGTGTGAATGTGAGCACCTCTGGGTGCATCCTGTGCCCCTTTTCTGCCCATGTCCTCCCTGCCCCTCCATGAACACTGTTAGCATTACTGGGATAGAGAGAAAGGAGGGACAGAGTGTCAGAGACGGGCAGGAACTTAGGAATTACTATGCGGGATCAGAGGCCTGGTGAGGCTGGGACATGCCTGTTGTTACAAGCTGGACAGTGGCCATGCTTGGATTGAAATTTGGTTCTGTCTCTCGTTGGTATTCTCTGTGTCAACGTGGGACCCTGCAGCTCCGTTCAGATGGTCAGACAATGTGTGTACATTTGAAAATAACTGTGTTCTCGGCGTGTGGAACAGGCCCCGCGTGTTCCAAATCGTGCTTCCCCCCAGTCTAGAGGGTTCTCGCATTTCCTCTGCTCAATAGTCGAGTGGCCCGGGACCTCCCGTGATTCAATTCATTAGTTCGTGGTGGCGCCAAGCTGTAATATAAGTCTCCAAAGGGACCCGTCTCATCTCTTCTTCATTAAAATGAAGCCTTCCCTTGGCATTTCTCTAGGCGCTTCTCCAGGTGTGGATGAGAGGGACAGGAGCAGGGGAGAGGACTCGGGGCTGAAATGCCAGCAATCCAATTAAAGGCGTGCTTAACCTTTGTCAATAAAGCCCTGCTTGTCCCTTGTCCGGCTTCTCAGACGGGGGAGGAAGATGAACGGATTTCCTAGGAAGCCCTGGACTGAGAGGAGACGCCTGGGGTTTATAACACCCGTCCTGCCCGAGGGAGCTCAGCCTGCTGTTCAAAATTATCCTCTCTGGAAGGTCAGCTGGCAGCAGAGGAAGGGCGACATGCAGCACCATCAGCCACCTCCTCAGGTGCCTCCCTGGCGAAGGGGACTGTTTGCCTATGAGATTTGTTCTGAGAGCCACCGATGGGTCCAGTCCAGGTGCTTGGCTTCCATTGAGAACATGAGAAGTCAGCCCGGCCGGCGTGGCTCAGCGGCTGAGCATCGACCTAGGATCCAGGAGATCACAGTTTGATTCCCGGTCAGGGCACAGGCCCAGGTTGTGGGCTCGATCCCCAGTCGGGAGCGTGCAGGAGGCAGCCGATCAATGACTCTCATCATTGATGTTTCTCTCTTTCTTTCTCTCTCTCCCTCCCTCTTCATTCTCTCTCTGAAATCAATAAAGATATATTAAAAAAAAAAAAAAAGAACATGAGAAGTCAAATTAAATGCACAACAGTGAGCAAATGAGCGGAAAGTAGAACTGAGTATTTAATACGCCCTCGGATGGGGAAGGCCTCTGGGGTTTAGAAGTAGCACAAGGATCCAGAAAGGAGCAGACAAGAGAGGTTCTACCTACGTGACGATAAAAATCTGCAATGGCAAGTCCACTGAGAAACACTCGCCACAAATATGGCAGCTAAAGGCTGTTGGTATTACTTGTAACTAATTCATTCATTTCCGGGGCTGGCTGCCAGACGGACACAGATCAGCGGCTCAGCGCCCTCGGAGCCGCCCTGCGGAGGGAGGCGGAACGCGTCGCCGGTTCCAGCTGCCTGTTTATCATCGCTGATGGTGACAGGTCGAGGGGGCCCCTGTGTACGTACTTGCACATGCTGATAAGAAGAGCACAAGATCTCATTAGGCAAGTGGACAAGTGCAAGAACTGGCAATTTACAAAAGAGGAAGTGCATTTGGTTAGAAAATGGTATGTAAAAATCCTCAATCTTCTTGATAATGATTGAAGTTCAAATCGAAATGAGGTAGTTTTAGATAATGTTGGTATTAAATTACCAACATTATCTCTTGATGATAATATTCAAGGCCAGCACAGATGTAGCGAAATAAGTAATGTCTTGTAAATAAATGCTCCTGTAAATAAATAAAAGGCCTTGAAACAGTATTTTGGCAGTATTTATCGAGTCTTTAAAATGTCCATAATTGTACTTCTAGGAACTTACATAAAGAAAATAACCAAAGATGTAGGAATACTCATAACATATATATTCTCTTGAAAAAAGAAATTTTAACGTCCTACAATAGGCAAGTGGGCTATTAAATTAATACATATCTGTAAATAGTTTAATTTGAGTAAAACTCATGAAGAATATTTAATGATAATGAATATTTAAGTATAATAGCAAGTACAAAAAAAATGGAATAAAAACTATGAGTGTTATGATCCCAATTGGTAAGAAAGAGTAAACATTTTATTAATGTACTTGAAAGTACATTTTTAATAAAATTTCTCTAATTGTAACTATATTGATGTAATTATACTTTTAAAGAATGTATGTATGGATCAATTACACACACACATCCCCTAAGTTTTAGAAATGTTAACATGTTATAGAAACAAAATGAATATTTTGGAGTAGAAGAAATATGGCATGGACACACAGCTCTGCGTAGGAGACAGATGAAAGGAAAGCAGCCTGCTTAGCAGAATGATGGCTGTCTGTGGGTGGTCAGGTGAGCTTGTCCACAGAGCCAAGAGTCACGGGGCTTTTTTCTCCTCTACAGTGTGATGTTAGCAAATCACCTGCACCTCCTGCTTCTCCAAGTGGACACCTTGGCTTCACTTAATGATTCTCCTGTGGAAGATCCCTGGACTCCCTGAGATGTGGGGGAAACACACTGGAGAAAGAGATCTGAATCTAACACTTGGTTTTGAGGGTTGAAAGGATGAGCTCTTGGGGCCACCAATACTGAGTCCCTGAGGATGAAAGACAGACAGTGGTTCTGAGACTTAGGGTCAACCTGTACCCAGCATCCTGGGTTGTAGGCACCCTGAGAGCTGTGGTGTGTGGGAGCCAGAAAGGAAGGCAGTGGGGTCTGTGACCGTGGGCCCCTACTTTCCTGAGAAGAAAGGGCCTTCTTCTGAATGAAACTGTGGTGGTTGGTCTGCAACTTCAGTGGCAGGTGGTGGGGACATGACTCTCCCAGCAATCGGGCACCCTGCAGGGTACCACCGGCCCTAACATGTGATACATTCAAGGATGGTAGTTGAGGCAGAGAGTCCAGTATAAATTCCTTCTGAGAGCAGAAGTCAGATTGCCCCATTTTGGACAGTATAAGCCCTCAGCATTTCAGGGAGAAGAGACTCCTCAATAGGAACAAATGAGATGTCCTTCTAGTAAGACGTGAAGAGGCTCAGTTACTCTTTTGAAAAATAAAGGCAATGAGACAAACTTTATGCATCCTATGGTTATGAAGCACATATATGCATTATTTTACAGTAGGTATATAATGTTTTATAAAGACAAAAAGACCAAACCTTAAAAACCTCACCCTGATCCCCAATGGTTAGGTGTGTGAGGTTGTCGATGAGATTTAAACCCAACTGGCCATGCAAGTAACCAGATGTGTGTGAGGGCCCTTCAGAAATTCATGCAAATATTCTGTCATTTGAGACCCTCCTTTTAACAACCTGACATGGGTGTGGCTTGTCAGCCCCTCCTGTCAAGCTCCCTAAAGCTTCACCCGGGGCCTCAGGGGCATGTCAGCAGCCTCTGGGGTGTTTGGCAGGCCTGTCAGGTGCCTCTTCCTCCCTGCAGATACAGAGCTCGAGTGTTTCTGACATTGGCGGGCTATCCCTGAGCTTCTGGATGGTTTCGAGCAGAGAAATCTTAATCCCAAAGCAACAGACATCCTTCTGTACCCCAGGCACTGAATAAATCAGTGGAGACCTCAAACTCCATAATTCTAACAGAGCCGTCTCTGATGGCTACAGCAATTTGCTCTCTCGTGGGTTAGTGACCGGCTATAATTGATGAGGAAACTGACAGCTCTTTGTCTTCCTTCACTACATTTGTCATTTGGCAGCTGGCTTATTCTTTATCTATTGCCCGCGACTCTCTCTCTCTCTGTCTCTCTCTCCCTGGGCACTTGTGGAGCAGATGTATCTCCTCCTCTCCCCACAGACAGGGTCTATAAAGCCATAACATGTTTTTAATGCAATTCAGCTTTTTGAAAAATGCATAATTGGAGAGTTCTAAAATAATTAGTTTATTATAGTGGGCCTGTGAAAATGAACTTGCATCTCATTTATGAGCCATTAGATCCCATGTTCGACGAGCCTGATTGCTATTAATGCCACCAGCATGTAATTTAGCACACTTTATCAAAATGTGTCACAGTTGAGCATCTCCTGCTCCAGCCTCCATGTGTGGGGGCAGGGCTGGGTGGTGGCGCTGAAAATTCTTCCCATAGCAGGTCTGCAGCTTTATTTATTTATTTACGGTAAAAATATCATAACATAAACTTCATTATGTTAATCATTTTAAGCGTACAGCTCAGTGGTATTACGTACATTCATATTATTGTACGGCAGCCACCACCATCAATCTCCAGACCTCTTTTAACCTTGCAAAACTGAAACTCTATACCCATTAAACAGGAACCCTCCCCACCCATGGCCTGCAGCTTTTGTTATAATTGTCCCTTCACTATACCCCTGTGACTTGCATTGTCATGCTCCCTTTCATTAGAACATGTGACATCCATCCCATGTCTTTTAGAAGCAGTTAAGTAACAGAAAGAGCTAAAGCATTGAGAGGAAGAGAAAAAATTAGGAACATGAAACATGTAGCACAACCTACAGGTATGTGGTCGTTTTTCTAGGAGGGAAGGATGATTAACACCTTCCTAGGCATAAACTTGGATATTTTTCAGATAAGACAATAAAAATAAAAATATTGATTTTATATTATCTACACATATTCCCACGTGTACCTATATAGGGCACAGAGGAATACCCTCCTTCAAAAACTGGTAGTCTGGTGGGAGAGAAGGGCAAGGATTGATGAAAATTTGTATAATACAAGAGACTAATTATAATGATTGTAACAAAAGCCTAAGAAGGAAGTCAGAATTGACTGTAGTGTAGGAATGCTGAGGAGCTGTGCTCAGGAGAGGGCAAGGAACCCTCTGCTGGGATGGAGCAGGTTAGAAGAGTTCTTCATCACCCCCTTCACCTCACAAATGGATGGCCTGGGTTGGGGAAGGGGAGAAGGCTGCCCCTGGTGGAATGCTGGGGAGGGGTAGTGGACCACAGAGGGACTCTGTCCCCGAGCCCAGCACTCAGTGTGCATGGTTCCAACCATGGCCCAGAGACGCTGAGCATCAGCATGACACAATATCCATTTCTCCCTCCACAGCTGTCATCAGGAGGATGGCTGGAAGTGGCAGAATCTCTAGACCCTGGCACAGAATGAGATCGTGACTCTGCCTCATTTCTTGTGGGCTCATCACTGATGAAGGAGAAGGCTTTCCCCCCACCCCCCTTTCCCTCTTAAGAGGTGAATTGAGCTTTGTAACTTGATATTCTGGGCTTACTCCAGGACAAGAGGCTTCCATTTTTTTGGCTCACAGAAGAAAACAGCTGGATTATCACAATAGCGAGGTCTAAACAGTGGGAGGAATCTGAAGTTGGGGAAGGTGATTTCTGAGACCAGTTGAGGATGTAATGGTGGTGCACTCATGTAGCACCTTAAGGTGGAAAGGACCCTGAGAGTGGTGGCACAAGGATTCTTAGAGATTGATTCCACACCAAGATCATGGGAACTCAAAAGGAGAACCTATAAAGGCTGGCAGATGGGAGTGTGCCCTGTCCTGCCCCTTGGCTTGGGCAGTACCGTGTGGACATGGACCAAGCAACCACAATAGACCTAGGCACCTCCCAGAAAGCAGGGATGACTTGATCACCTCTCCACCCTACCCGACCCAAGACTCTGGTATAACCTTATGAAAGAGGAGGTGCCCACCAACAGCTGATATCTGTATCCAACCAATCTTGACAAGGGTCTTTAAAGTCTAATTTCATTTGATTAGGAAAAAATAATAACAGAAGAGCTTTTGCTTCTGAGCTCTGTGGAGTAAATTCTATTATGCAGAAAAACAAAAACTTGGAAAGTAAAATGGCTCATGAGAATCTAGTGGGAGGTGGCATTTTAAGAAGGCTTACCAGGGGAAAACTCTACAGTCCACTACACTACAGGGGAATACCTACTACATTTAACTTCACAGAATTAAGAATATTAAATATCATGAAATGACTTTTAAAGATAGCTGTTTTACATCTAATTAATAACACTGCTTTATGAAAGGGAATTCATGAAGTAGTATGGTATGGTAAGAGGAGGAGGAGGGGGAAAATAGAGAGAACAGCAGAATATCCCTGGCTGTGAGTCTGATTAACATTATAATTTTGTGTAAGCAATTTCTGAGCCCTCACCTCCTATATCTGTGATACAAGATAATGGTATTGTAAGAAATCTTTTCTTTCAACAAAATTATGCATAGAAGCCCAGTCTATGCAATAGACAATAGTGGAGCTCCTTAGGTAAAAGTGAGGGGTGTGTGTGTGTGTGTGTGTGAATGCTAAGACACTAACTCTATAATTCTATTTGGGAGCTACTCTACTTTGGAGTAGCCCTGTGTTCTTAGGGAACCTCCCTCTGGTTGAATGTTCTCTCACTGGTGCAGGGAAGCATCTGGAAGGCATTTGGGAGAGAAGATCGGAGGCATTTGGCTCAGGGAAGAGCTTGCATTGAATGTTAGGAATCCCCCAACTAGCCTAGAGTTACAATGCAGAGTGACAAAAATATGCGTAGACCCATGCTGACATCAATGGGGATGTCCTCTCAGATGACTCCAAAGTGTCTGACATAGTTTTGGCTCATCTGCCAATATCATTTCCTAGAGGGTAGAAGAGGCAACGAGAAATGGCTACTCTGGGCTTAACTCCAACCAACAGAGTAAACTTGGTTGTGAAGAGGAAGTGACTGGGGTCCTGGGAATAAATGAGGGAGCATAAGTTTATAGGAACCAAGGTGGGGCGGGGTCTCTACAGTGGGAGACACGGCGCAAGCCCTATCTGGGTTTCAAAAGGTTCAGGAAAATAATCTGTACCATCCTGGAGACTGAATGGCTTTTACAAAACACCCAAGCACTGAGCACAGAATTTTACACGGCGCTGAAGAGGGAGGAGGGGGAAAATTCATGAGAAAAGTGTCTGCTGAGCTCAGGTGTAAAAATAGCACATCTGGAAGAGGGAAATGAGAGTATGTGGCCCTGGATGGATTTACAGGGGGAGCTCCATGAAAGCGAAAGCCTCACATATCGGGAGCTGCCAGCAACGTGGAAGAAAATGCAGTAAAGGTTTTCTGATTGTAATTCGGGCAGATGAAGGGTCAAATATGGGCAGGGCTCCTGCCTGCTTGGAGGGGTAGGTCCCGTGGCCCCTATTTGACTTCTGCCTCCTGCACGTAGACCAGTGGAATTTGGACTGAAAACAGGGACTACAGCATTGCTGAAGAATGCCATGAGGCCCAGAGCAGATGAAGAGCCAGATTTTCTGAGAGAGAAACAGCATGACAGGGAGGGTGCAGGTGCAGGGTCATGAGGCTTAGGACAGAGGCCTTGTCCTCTGCACCATCCTGTGCTTCTCTTACAGAACCTGGAGACAATGGTGTCTATCACCTGATCTCACCCTGTGGTCCCTACACACAGCTTCAGCAGTGCCGTCTGGGAGCTGAATGCTGATTCTCAGGTCCCACCCAGACCTACTGGATCCGAGCACAAGAGAGGGGGACCCAGCAAGCGGTTGGAGCAGCCTGTTCAGGATTCCGGTGGCCGCTCAGGCCAGGAACCCTGGTCTACCTCGCATGGCTGTCAGGAGGCTCGGGAAGGGGCTGGACGAGGGGCGGGTGGGGAACACCCTCGCACGCTGCAGGACATCTTGAAACTATCAGCTTTCAGTAAATGAGTTCAAATGTCCTGGCTTGGGCGAACTGCATCCCCACATCTTGACGGGACTGCAGATGAGCTCACCAAAGTGCTGTCAGTTGGCAAAGCACGTTCTGAAAAGAGCAAGCTGGATACTTTCTAGTCCAACCAGATGGAAAGGTTGCAGGGGGAAGTTATACGGAACAGTTGGGGTCGCCAGAATGGGTCTCTTCCTCTCCAATCTCCTTCCCCTGAGCACCCTCCCCCTTTCACTTAGTCAGTGTAATAAATATAATTGGAAGTGTGGGGGCCCTGCGTGCAGGGGAGCATACATTATGCCTCTAGCACTGGAGCGCTAATTTGTAACATAGATTAAATTTGGCTTCAGACAGGGGAGGAATTGCACCTTTAAGATTTGCCACGGCATTTAGGGAAATCACTCACTTTACACATTAGGATGGATTAGAATGTGTCAGTATTAATACCGGACATGTCCCTGTTGTCACATGATGTTGGAGGAACAATTACTTCACGTCTGAGTGAAAGTCTTACTTGGAGGCTGGAGTTAATGTAGCGTGCGGAACCGTGTGGGAACAGGCCTTGCACGTCTCGCTAACAGGCATTGCCCATCCCGGTGCTGCTTAACATATTCTTCCACTTCATCTGTTTTACTGTATATGAGACGATTATTGTTTTGCTTCGAAGAGGCCTCGGCCCCTCTGAACTCGGAACAATGTTAACGCAGATTCACAGTTCAAAGGTTAAAAGAGAATTGATCTGGGAGCTCTCCCCAATCCCTTGCTCTGCTCCCTGCTCTCTGAAGGATAAATCTCTTTTTCAGATAAATCCAGATTACTTTTCCAGTACATTGGCTTTTGGCCTCCCCTGCTGAACAGTACTTTGACATAACCCGGATAGCCTCCCCATAGCTATGAAGAAATCATTTCTAACATCTGAGGTTAATTCAGTAAATGAAGCGTTGGATTTTCTTTCATGAGAGCAGGAAAAATTGTTCGGATGAGGTTAGAAAAGGCTAGGCAAGCTCAGAGAACATTCCCTGGGGCTCCACCTCCGCACGAAGCTCTATTGGACATTTATTGCAGAGCTAAATAAATGAACAATAAAAAAAAACAACAAACCTTTATTTCTCTATTGCCTTTTGAGTGATTTCACATCCATTATCCTGAGGGCCTTGTGAGATAAGTAGGATCGTGGGTTTTGCCCATTTGGCAAATGGGTAGACTGAGCCCAGGGCGTTGAACATGGCTGGCCACTCATCACACATCAAGTCATGCTTTACAAGGAGAGCCCCTGGAATCTTTCACTGGGCCGTGGTCCCTCATCTTTCCATAAGTCTGATTCCAAGTGCCTCCAGAAGGGAAGGGAAAAGAAGGGGGTGTGTGAATCACATTATCCCAGCACAGGGGAAGCCTGGCTGCTGGGGCCTGGTGCTTCACTTCCTTCTAGGTCTCAGGATCTCTGTCATTATCCTGTTCTTAGGAACATTTTACCTGGGGAAGGACCTCAAGTTCTCTTGGAAGACCCACCCAGCAGCAAGGACTAGTCAATTTAATTAAACTTGTTATCCTGCATTACAACATGATGAGAGATCAGGTTCCTAAGGACTAGAACAGAGAAAAGCTGAGAGGGAGAGGAGGTCAAGGGTTGGGGCATATGCAAGGGTCCCAAGGCTGAAGGGGACTGCATTGGGCATCTTGGCCTAGTGGGTGTCTGAAGGCTCTTGACCTTAAAGTGTTTTCTTTGTGCGCAAGGGGGTCGGGCACACAATATCCAGGGGAGTCTGATCAAAAAATTCTTGGAACGCCCTGGCTGATGTGGCTCAGTTGGCTGAGCGTCATCCTGGGCACCAAAATGTCACTGGTTCAATTCCCGGTCAGGGCACATGACTGGGTTTTGGGTTTGGTCCCCAGTCGGGGTTTGAGGATGTTTCTCTCTTTCTTTTTCTCTCTATCTTCCTCTCTCTAAAATCAATAAAAACATATTTAAAAAAAGAAAGACATTCCTGGAATGAGCCTTTCATGGAGAAGGAGGCCTATTGTGATCTGAAATGGAACTACAAGAAGGGACAGGTGACCAACAAGAATGCAAGAAGATAGAGAGGACTTTGGGCTTCTGATGTCCACCAAACCTAAGTTTGAGCAATTAGAAGATGAAAATCTATCAGACTTCTTTGTGCCAGAAGCATTTAAAGAGTCCTTGTTTGTTTCCTCCAATTTGTAGTGAAAAAAAAATGTATTGTGGGTAAAATTGTATCTCTGCCCCCCTCCCCCCCATTCACAGGTTGGAGTCCTAACCCCCAGTATTTCAGAATGGGGCTCTATTTGAAGATAGGGCCTTTAAGGAGGTAATCAAAGTAAAATGAGGTCATTAAGGTGGGTCCTAATTGAACAGGACGGCTGTCCTTATGCAAAGGGGAGATTTGGACACAGCTACAGGCATGGACAGAGGGAGGGGATGTGAAGACACAGGGAGAAAAGGGCCATCTGCAAGCCAAAGAGAGGGGAACAACCCTCAGAAGGAACCAGCCCTACCCACACCTCAGTCGCAGACTTCCAGCCTCCAGAACTGCGAGCCAACACATTTCTGCTGTTCGAGCCACTCAGTCTGCAGTGCTTTGTATGGGAGCACCAGCAAACTAGTATAATTACATGAACCTTGGAAACATTACGCTAAGTGAAGAAACCGGACACCAAAGGTCACCGATTGTATGACTTCATTTGTAGGAAATGTCTGGAATAGGTAAAGCCACAGAGACAGAGAGTTGATTACTGGTTGCCAGGGGCTGGAAGAAGAGGAAAGTGCGGAGTGGCTGCCTAATGGATACAGGGCCTCCTTTGAGGGTGATAAAAATGTTCGGCAAGTAGATAGTGGCGATGGCTGCAGGCCGCTGTGAATGTATTACGTATCAATAAAGTCTACACTCTAACATGGTTAGTTTTTTGTTATGTGAACCTCGCCTCAGTGTAAACAAAAGAAGGTGGCTGTGTGCATTCTTGGTAAATAAGAGCACTGTTGGGAAGGGGAGACCCACAGACCTGATGCTCCCCTCTGCAGCTCTCCTCGATGGAGCTGGCGGGGGAAGCCTTTGAAAGGAAGAGGAAGGGTATGAAATCCCAGGGGCCAGCGAGAAGGGAGAGGGGCACAGGAAACTAGTCTGCTTAAAGCAGACGTGGGGTTGGCCAGCCATCATTGAATTAAGGGGACAGGGAACCACGTGACTGCACCGTGGGCTGAGCCCTCCACGCTGTCTGCTTGAGTCTCTGGAGCGGATGTGGACCCTGGGCTGCCCAGGCATCTTCTGAATACTCTTCTTATGTTGGGACATTTCCAAGCTTCTGAGTCTTGCCTCTCAGGACAGAAGCCAGGATCTTTTTCCCAGGCTTCCTTGCAAGTAGGGCACGGCAATGTAGACCAGATGTGACTGCCTAAGGACTCTTTAGCAGGAAGGAGGCTCTTTCAGGACTGATGCCTGGTGAGGGTGGGAAAGAGTGCCCAGCATGCATGCGCAGCTGAGCAGGCCCAGAATTGGGTCCCTAGCTCAGGGCGCATGAGTGGTCCTCAGATGTGTCCTCACAGCTCTCCTTGAGGCAGGAGCAGGTCCAAAATGTTATACCATCCATGGCCCTATGTTCCTGGCCACAGAAGCTCCAGACTTGACTCTATGGAGGTTCTCAGGCTGCCTTTTATGCCTGAACAAAGTGGAGTCTTGTCACTAAGAACCTTGACTTGGGCAGCCCATCAATCCAGTTCTAGACAACTTGCTTGCCCTGGAGGCAGGGTCATGCAGAGGACGCCAGCCAGCAACTGGTGAGTTGGGCCTCATGTGGGAGAGGTGGTGAGAACTTCTTTGTGCTCCACACAGGCAACCAGTCCTTACCATATCTGCTGCTCCTCTGCTTTTTCTCTCCGGATGAGTGGTGCCCTGTCACCAACTCCTGCCAGGTTGCTTTGTGACTCTCTTCCTGCTTTAAGACCACCTCTAAACCAGATGTCGCCAAGACACCACATTTAAAAAAAAAAGTCTTTATTGATTTTAGAGAGAGGAAAGGAGAGAGAGAAACATCAGTGATGAGAGTTATTGATCAGCTGCCTCCTGCACAGCCCCTACTGGGGATCAAGCCCACAACCTGGGCATGTGCCCTGATGGGGAATTGAACTTCGATCTCCTGAATCATAGGTTGATGCTCAACCACTAAGCCACGCTGGCTACCACTTGTGAGCTTGGAAAGCATTGGCCCCTAGAGCAGGAACGGTAAACAAACTCATTTGTTCCATGAAGTGTCACATTAATGCAGCAGAGATGTGATCCTGCCCAGCCTGGATACTGTCTCAGGGTCATTTTCACCAGAAAAGGCTCCTTGAATCAACCAGAAAATGTCTTTGCTGGAGTTAGCACAGCAATCAAATCTCCTTGCCATTTCTGCCCTAAAGTCTTACCTTAGTCACCTGACAGATAATGAGGGGAGGAGCCAAGGCCTTTACAGTACCGTAGTGAAAAGTCTAAGGGAGAAGAACCTCCACTCCCCCTTTGAATACAATTCCAGAACTTCTTGTTATTTTCATTTTACAATTAGCAACATAGGTTCTAAACTAAATTTGCATAATTAGGGAATTTCAAAGTAAGCATATGTTCCCTGGGGTCTGCAGTCCTTGTCAGGAGGACTCAAGCAAGTTCTGTACTGTTTCTGAGCCTCAGTTTTCTTATCTGTAAAGTGGGGATAAGAATTCCTATCTCATAGTCCCATTGTAAGGATTAAATGAAATCCTGCATGGCAGTATGTCACGTGCTTACTGATATATTATGTAATCCACCATACTTATTACTTCCTATAATCTTAATGTTCTCATCTATAAACCAGGAATGATATTCCCTAGCTTAGTCTCGTGATTTACATGAGATACAGTAAGCAAAGTACTTAAAACAGAGCAGGACACATTCTCAGGTGCTCCAGTGTGAGTTTGTTCTTGTCCATGAGGCTGAGACCCACCAGCTACTCTGCTTCCTCAGTCCTCGTATCTTGGCTGGTACCTTTGGTCCTATAGCACGCGTAACCCAAGTGATGTCTTCCCTCAATCTCTCCTAGGTAATCTCATTGTGTGTGGGGAAGAACAGACTAGCTTTTTAATCAATAACCCCTTTGGAAGAACCCTAGAAAAACTGCCCTTGGCAAGGTGCTCAGATTAATCACATGACTGATCTTGAGATAATCTGCCTTGTTAAATGCAGCAGCCCTCTCTTGGAGATGTTCAACATTTAATATATCCCAAAATATCCTTCTGATGGTACTAAACGTATTAACTCTGCCAACAGGAAATGTCAGTGATAGACCAAAGGGAGTGTCCCAGGAAATACTTCCTTTGCCACCAAGGCTTTTAAAGCCTACTCTCAGCTCTGGGAAGGGGGGACGGGGCAAGTCCGGGGTGGGCTCTTCACTGAAAAGAGCTGCCGAGTCAAAGTTACTCCCGCCACCTGATTTGTGAGTACAAATGATTTCAAGTCAACATAGCCTTTACTTAAACTCTCCAATTAAAAGTACTGGATGTTCTCCAAAGTGGTAAATTTCCTACTGGCTTTGCAAAGACGGTAATGAGTTATTGCTAATATAGCCATAAAGCTGTTATTTGCGTAAGTAAAACGGAGCTAATGTGTAGATAAAATTAAACTTTAAAGTGAAATAGTGTTAAAACAAAATGGTTAATGAATTTAGACACATTATTGAAGAGGTAAGTTTGGCAACTGATTGGAATAGATAATTTTAATGGATCTCATTGAATCAAAATCAATATTGAAAAATGCAGAGCATATCAGAGACATATTCATCTCTGCCTTGTTAATATTTGCATTATTTTTGGCATGAATCCCAGGCCCTGTCTTGTGGGGTGGGTGTCAGTCTTAGTGGGCCGGGAGGGAGTGGGTCAGATCACTCTATTCTCGTAGAGAACAGCTAATCAATCCTGAAACCTAGGAGGGCCCCACTCGATCTTCCTGAAATGAACCTTCCAGGAGTGTAGTGCAAAACCTGACTGCCAACCTTATCCTGTGCCAACTTCAGCCTGGGAGGGAAGTTAAGAACCATGTTTGTGGACTAGAATCAGGCAGGACTCTTCATAAGAAGGCTTGAAGTTTGAATTAATGAATGGAAAACAGAACGGTAGCAATGGAAAAGCCTCCCTTTTATTCTTCCACAATCCTGAGCTCTGAAATTCTGTGGGTGCTCAGTCCTATTAGGTTAGACATCACCTAAGGGCCTTTGGGTCCCTCGGGTACTGTGCCTTCCTGACATTGCCAGGAGAACACCATGCACCGAATGGCTTAGATTAGGGGTTGGCAAACCACGGCCTGTAGGACCAAAGCCAGCCCACCATCTGTTTTTGTACAAGCTAAGAACAGTGTTTACATTTTCAATGGCTGAAAAAATCAAAAGAATAATAATATTTTATGAGACGTGAAATAATATGAAATTCAAATTTCAGTGTCCATAAATAAAGTTTTATGGGAACACAGCCACACCCATTGGTTTATGTATTGTTTGTGGCTGCTATCTTGACACTATGGCAGAGTTGCGTAGTTGCAACAGAGAACAGATGGCCCAAAAGCCTAAATTATTTACTGTCTGGTCCTTTATAGAAAAAGTTTGTCCACCCTTGCTTAGATTAACTGCTCCCCTCGCAGGCCCAGAGCTGGGAATCAGGGGCTGCATGGCTGAAGAGTGCATACTTTAAAGAGATCAAGGTTTGATTAGGAAGAAAGAAAGGGAAATCAATGCTGTGCAGGAAATCAACGGTGTTCACCACACTTGAGCAAGTCATCTGATTTTTCTGAGACTCATTTTCTCCATCTGCAGATGTGGGGTACAGCAGACATGTTTCTGGGGAACTGGTGAGAAGTCAGGTGGAGGCATGTAGAGATGAACGCATGAGTGAATGAGTGATTGAGCGAATGGATAGGGAGTGGCTGAAGGCGAGGTTGGGTCGGTGAGCCGGCCCGTGTCGCAGCAAGGAGTTCTGGCTTCATTCTGCAGACATACGAGGGGTCTTTGAAGTGTTTTAAGCAGGAAATAACAAGGTGACATTTGCATTGGAGAGAGAGAACATGGCATTTCACGGGTGGTTAGAGCAGAAAGGTCATTTGGTCAGAGAGTAAAATGCTGCCTGAAAGGGGGCAGAGAAACAAATTGGGAGGGGAAATCATCGAATGGCTTTCTCCTTAAGCCTTCCTCCAGGAGAGGGGAGAGAGGAGGAAAGGATAGCTCTAGGGAATGAGCTATGGGATTACACTAGTGGAGCCCACCCACTATAACCCTATTAAGACAAGCACCTGGTCAGGAAGCTGTGTCACGCAGGGGCCCTTGGCTAGGAAGGTGGTGGGAAGAGCATGGCGCACAGGGCCCTTCCTGAGAGAAAGCGGAGGTCCCTCTTAGGGGTCATGGGGTCTAGTCCTGGCCATACCACTAACTTGCTGTGTGACCTGGGACAAATGGATCCACCTTTTGGTTTTCTGTTTTATCATCTGTAACCTACTGAGAAAGAGAGCTCTCTCCAATGAGATGATTTTTTTGAAAACATTAATGGAGTAGCAGGAACAGATTTAGGCTTTGAGAGACCCGAAGTTGAAACAAGGGGGGACCTCTCTTTAAAGAAAAGAATGCAAAATTAGAAGAGAAAATGAAATTTTATAGGGAGACAAGAAATCTAACAAAATACACATTTTAAAGTGCTAAAAAGCACTACAAACATCACAAAATCCGGAAAAATATCAAAATGTAATTATTAATAAACTCCTTGAAAAACCCTTATAAATACTTTCTATATTTTTGGCTGCATTTCGTACCACCTCTTCATATGACAATGCCTTTGTTACCTTTTCTGAAGAGAAGGTAGAAACTTGTTTTTAATGATTGATTATTGGACTGCAGGGAGCACGTGAAAGCCCCCCACAGGTACAGTTGCTGTTTGCACTCTCCCTTAGGCTGCGACCCGCAAACACGCAAATTCTAATGTATTCTATTTGGCATGACTCCCATCGGAAAACATACCTGCGGGTAATTGTGTGCACTGTATCGCTGAGTGATTCCTAACGCGGGAGGGTTTACATTTCTGACTGGACATCGATGAGAGCTGATCTCTCTGCTTGTGCCGTTGCCCAGGGTAAGAAATCCTTGCACACATGCCTTTCACACCTTGTTCCTGCTCCATTGCCCACACGATGCTGATGCTGTGTCAGGATCCCGGGGAGCTGACGGTGCGCGATGGGGCTATTCCTGAAAGCCAGGATGATTGGAGCAATGACTGTAAACCATGTCTGCACGTCTCATCGAGCCCAAGTCAAATATGTCTCTATGTTCCTTTGAAAAGCCCAGCCTTTCAGTAAATTATACTGGGACAAATGAGCATCCCTACAGGAAGGATCATGGTATTTCCTCACCACACATAAGCAACCCCAATAAATACCTCAAAAAAGTCTATATAGATTAAAGTCCTACACTTAGAACACCTAGGGGGATGTCTTTATGACATTGGAGTAGGGGAGGACACCTTAGATCAGATGGCAAAGGAAAACGTCATATAAGGAGGCAATGATAAAATTTCCTTCATCAAAATTTTAAATGTCTGTGATAAAAGACACTGTAAAAACAGCTTCTATTTTTTGAACAGTCTCTTAACAGTGTTTCAAGTTTTTTTGCACCTATTATCTCATTTAATCGTAAAACAATATAATAAAGAGCATTATTAGCTTCGTTTTAAAGATGAGAAAACTGAGGCACAGAGAAATAAAATAATTGTCCCAATGCCACGTGGCTAGTTTATAAGTGGCTGAACCAAGTTAAGACTTGCTGTGTATATAACCCTAAACAAAACGTTAGTTTTGTTGCTGTACTTTATTTAAATGAGAGAAACTATATTTATTCTTTTTAGCACTGCTTTTCTTGCTCCAAAATAGGGAATATTCTTTTATGATTATGTGTATAACTGTAGTTTGTTTATATTAATTGCTTTATAATATTTCCTTGCATGAATATAGTAAAGGAACCAATCTACTGTGGATGGGTATCTGGGTTGTTTCCAATTTTAGACAGTGTGGTGAAAGTACATGTAGAGAAGTTATGCTTTATGGGAACTAAGACATTTACTATTTCTGAAGGGGAGGCGGATTCAAGCATGTCTTAATGTCACAGCTTATTTCTTTAGAAAAAAACAAAACTGAATCCAGCATAGCAAAATGTTAACCCCCGTTTAAATTCTATGGTGCTCACAGTGCTGTCACATCATCTTCCGCGCTTGCCTATCTGTTGAAATTACTTCTAATTTTTAAAAGAAAAAGTGCTTGAAGTGTGAGGCATTCTCTGCCGCCTTCCTGGCTCTGGGGGCAGAGTGCAGAACTCCAGCTCTGATCCCAGCCATGCAGAATGAAGAGCCCTGTGTGGAGCCTGCAGGAATCAACGCACCTGTGAACTGCCTGGCTGCCCTTTCTTCCACCTCCATTCTAGCAAGCTCCATGAGTGAGCCTCCATGGGGCACTGGCTGACTCCCTGCTGTCCTGTGGCATCTCCATTGCAGTCGCCCTGCTGTCCTGGATTCTCCCCTCAGCTGGAGGGAATGGACATGTCATGTCTTCAGACATGTAGCCGGTTACACGAAACCCAAGGGTAATGACCCTGAGCTGCTCCCCACCACACCCCACCCTACCCTGGGAGAGGTGGGGGCTGAGGCGTAGCCATTTCTCTCTGGATTGCCTCCCAGGGTGGTGTCTGGGCACCAGGAGGGGTAAGGAGGAAAGGTTATGACTTCAGTTCATAAGGGGGTGGTGCAGGACTTACCTTGATTCACCTGGGCCTTTCTTTAAACATGGTTGGAACATGAGCAGAAGGAATCTGTCTCACGGCACTCCCCTTTTGCCTCTAACTGTGTCTCAGATACATTCCACCATTAGAGAGCTGTTCCTTAGGGTTAAACCATGAGAGTCCTAAGCAGCAAATTAGCTCTAAAGAGTTGGAAGTGGAGAAGAGTGATCACTATTCAACATTTCATCTAAGCCAGGCACTTTGCATATAGCTTTGCATATACTCTGTGCATTTTACAGATAAAAACATCCCTGAGTTGCTCACAGCCATACCCACAGAAAGTGGTAGAACTTAGAAAGCCACGCTAGGTTTGCTGCTACTGACATGCTCAAACATACCGCCTCCCAGCTCTAGAATCCTATGGGACTCCAGTTCTCTACGCTGAAAGGCACCTCCCTGAGGATGCTGGTGAAAGTCCTTGTTTGAAACATGAGGCCTTAGAGAAGGTGAAGTGACTTGCTTAAGGCCAAAGACAGGTTCGTGCTGAATGTGGGGCCCAATATCTGACCTCAAATACAGTTGTCCTGAAGTTACACCACAATGCCTGTCACTCAGTGAACCTGGAGCGAGACAGGGTGGGGTTTCATACTACATCCTGGAGAGCTAAGGCAGTGTGTGCAATAGGAAGAGCACTGGACAGTGAGTCAGAAACCTGGCTCTTCTTTGCCTTACGTACTTTCTTCCCCTATATCCTGGAGCCCATTACTTCATCCCCCTGACTCTGTAATGCTTTGACTTGTTTGATCCCACAGCAGTAGGATTCTGACTCTCACCTGTATGGAGGTGATGATTCCTACCCTACAGACCTGTTGTGGGAATCAAGTTAGGTGAGTTTTGGAAAGTGATTAGGAAGCAACAAAGCACTGAGCAAATGCCACTCATTGGTTGTCCTTCTTATGAAATAAGCCCAGGGTCACTTGGCCAGGGCTGCTGAGTTGCTGGAATAGCTTCCTTAGTCTTTTCCCAAAGTTAGGTTCTAATGGCACAAACAACCTAAAAGATTCTGCAAGAATGTGAGGATAATGCAAAGGCCATCAAAACAACCCCTCAGCTTCCTGTGTCTCTTTAACACTTTCCATTTCACAAAGCACTCTACCATGTGTTAGTAACCTAGAAGTGTTGAGCAGAGCTGGTACTTGCTATCTGTAAGGGGCTTCTTCAGTTGAGGGCAGCAGGTTACTTTCAATGGCTGCCTAGCTCTCATAATCTCCTGATATCCTTTAATTCTTTATAACTTCCCAACAGGGAGCAAATGATGGAAATCCAGAATTGTTTTTCCAGTGAAACAGTCAGAAAACGGATGGTGAATGGGCCTGGAGAATTCTGAAGGCTAGAGGCTGACTTGATTTGCTTGTGATGTTTGGTGAGGGGAAAGAGTAGCAGTGGGAATGGTCTGTACTTCTAGCTTTGGGCTGGACAAGATGCAGGAGTTGACTTTGGAGGGAAAAAGATAGCCAAACAAGTAGATAGGGTAGTTCTGAGAAAAGAACAAAGCTCCTTCCTCTTTACTTTCTATCAAATTAAGCATATTTAAAAAAGAAGTTGCAGTGGAAACTTTAGGTTTTGGCATATGGTCTTCTTTTATTGTTTATTGTTTATTTATGATGCCATTACTGGTCTTGGTCTTTGGTACAGCTTCATAAGCTCGAACCTGCTCAATATACCCCATATGTGTCTGAAAGGGCACGTAGGTACAGCTCTTTGCCAGTCTCAAAGCCATCAGACTCAAGACGCAAGAAGAGTTGAACTTTCAGTTCAAGCCCAAAGACAGGAAAAGCCAATGTCCTACCTCTCATGGTCCAGCAGAAGGAGTCCCCTCTTACTTAGCCTTTTTGTTTTGTTCAGGTTCTTAAAGAATTGGATGAGGCCCACTCTACTGATTCAAGTGTTACTCTCATCCAGAAGCATCCTCACAGACACACCCAGAATAATGTTTGACCAAATGTCTGGGCACCCAATGGCCACGTCAAGTTAACATATAAAATCAACTGTCACACTGAAAGATACCTAGAGTATCTTTCATCTCTTGCTTCCCCCCATTTTCCCATCCCCTCGGTTTTTCTTACTTATTGCCCTTCTTCCCATGTTCTGGAACAGCTGGCCAAATGCCAAGAGGTCCAAGATGATAACAATGATTCCTGGCCCTCCTGAGGAGCAAGGGCCACCCTCTGGCTTCCCAGGAGAAGGCTCAAGTCTTTCAGAAGTCTTTACAAGATCCACAGACATAGTTCATACTAACGCTGACCAACTCTTAGAGAAGAGCCTTTACAGGTTATTGTGCTAACAAAATGCCCTTTTAATTCTCTTTGCCAATGGCTTCTGAAGGGCAGAAAAAGCCTAAGGGGACAAAAGAATCTTGTCCTACCAAAGGTGTTTAGTATGAAGTTGGGAAAGGGAATATCAGGTGTGTTTAGCCTACTACCTTGCTGCCTTAGAAGCATGATGTCTTTTGGCTCCAAGGGTAGATTTTGGCCCTGATGAAGAAAGTGGGGTTTTTTCTTCTTCTGAAGAGACTGTACTATAGATGGATGCCAAGAGGATTAGCTGGTTTCCTGAGCTGTCTTTCCTGAGTGAATCACAGGTACTCGTCTTGGCCAAGAGACTTATAACTTGGTGCTGTGTGGCTGGGAGACAGTGATTATTTTGAACAAAGTTTCTCCTTGTATGGATGAGGGGGAAGGAAGCAGGACCTTTATCTGCTTAACATCTTCCGTGGGTAGGAGGCCTAAGATTTGGAGTGATAATGAGTGGGGAGACCCAGAGTGGTGTTTGGAAAGATAAATTCCTTGGGAACTTCAGGATAAGTAACAAACTGCTTTCATGTGCAGAATCTTGCCCTTCTGTAAAGCTTTCCTGCCCACCCAGGTTGGATTGAACTTACCCTTCTTTCAACTGGAGGATGCCAATTCAGTAGCTAACTGAAAGCAATCACAGACTTTTAGTAAATACTCATCATTTAGATTTTTTTACTTGATTGCTTCAGGTTCAGTCCAATAGGTTCCAATTGCATGTGATATAAATTCCACCCCCTCAGCCCAGCATTAAAAACTCTCTACAGTATGACATGTATTTGACTTTCTAGTCTTACCTCTTGACATTGACGTTCCTGACCCCTTCATTCTCTCTAAATTGGTGTAATCATTGCTCTTCAAATTTGCTATTATTCAGTTTGGATCTTCCTTCTGCTCATCAAAAATTTTATTCTCATTCCAGCTCCTGTCTCAATCCCTCCTATGAAATCTTTCCTGACCACCCCAGTGCAAATCAATCTATTCTTTGTCTCCAAAGCTATGGCCTTAAGAGGCCAATGAAACTTTTTAGGGTGATAAAAATGTTTTCTATTTTGACTGTGATGGTGGTTACATAACTGAGTTTAATTGTCAAAATATATGAAATGCACTTCATATAGGTGAATTTTATTACAGGCAGTTATTTCAATAAATCTGGGAAAATAACTAAAATAATGATGTCTTTTACTGCTGGAGTCCTTTAACATGAACATACTTGCCTTGTGTTGGGATCTCTTCCTGCTTACATGTACTGCTGGGAAGCCAAGAGACAGAGACATCTGGAGTGTGGATTTAGGCAACAAAACTGAGGAATCTTCTGGGAGAAAAAACAAACAGGGTCACTTGCAGGGTCCAACACACATAGATCGAGCTGGGAAATGGAGAGTTGACAGGTGATATAAAAAACAGAAAACAAATTGCAGAGAAAGGCTGCAGGTATTCCATACAAGGGAAGAGTGAGTCTGTTTCTATGAGTGAGACTCAATGGTAGGGTCTGCTGCTCAGAGAGGAAAGTGGTGCCATATGACACCATGGAGGATGCTTCTTGAACCTTTCTGCTCTAGCTGCCCAGCGATGCAGTCCCACATTCAGCTGACTTGCTCTTCCAGCTGACATGCAGAGGCCTTGAGAACAAGACATATATGCTAGTCTCTGTGTCCTGCACATTTATGAAAGCCACTAACGTCTCCCTGACACCGGAAAAGCTCACCCAGTTTCCCAAAGCTCTACTATCAAATGTGTGGAATATACTGTCATGTGTGAAAATTGCCACCAGGAAGATGGTAGGTAACTCATGAAGCAGTGAACAGCCTAAAACAAATTAACACTGCTCTAACAGAATTCTAAATCTAATTAAATTTGAGAGTTCACCAAGAAATATTATACTGATCAACTGAAAATGTAGTCTTAGAGTGCTTGGTTTAATAGGAACTAGGGAATGTTTCCTTTTGGTTGTGAAAGAAAAAGAAAGGAAAGAAAAAAGGAGAGTTAAAGAATTAGTTAAGGGCTTTCTTCACTGTCTGTACACAAGTTTTCCAAACCCAATTTGGTGATAACCTTGGGTAATATCTATCATTTTCCAGGATTGTCATGACACCCTTAAAACAGGATCAAAACAAAATAGATGTAATTAACATATGGATTTTTTTTTACATTCTCAGATTGTTTCTAATAACTAAGAGATGACTTTTATCAAAGTAATGCATGCACCTAGTTTTTAAAAAGTCAAATAGTACTGAAAGGCTTATAAGAAGCAATAGTCCTCTGCAGGGCTTTTTCCTTTACAGTCTTGCTCTGTGGAAGCGATCACTGTCTATTCTTTTACTCTTTTAGCTATTTCTTCCAGCATTCATTTCCATACTTATGAATAATATGTGTAGCAGGATGATAAATTGAGTTTTGCTTTGGCCTCATGATTGTAGCTATAGCCTGAAAGCTGAAAATAACATGTACTAAGAACTTCACAGTCCAAAGAGAATTGACAAGATGACAAGACTAATCTCCTAAGATCTTGTGGCAGAAATAACAACGATAGATAACACTCATCCCAGGTCCTATTCTAAATGCCTTAGATTCATTTACTCATTTAACTGTTGTAGTTAGCTGATGAAATCCCTTTGGTTTATGGACTAGGTAACCAAGGATTAGAGAGGTTAAATAATTCTGGCCAATGGCAGGAATAGGGTTCTATCTCAGGTCATCTGGCTCTTGACCATTACATGATGCTGCCTCTCAATGGTCTTGCTGTCATCACTCATCCCTTCCAGTCTGGTCTCAATGGGGTGAACACCAGAAACTCTGGAAAGATTTTGCCATCAGCCTAGGGGGAGAAATCAGTGTCTCCCCCTTCGCTTTCCCTTGCACTTTCCCTGTTGCAGCTGTAAACCAAGAAATGGAGAGAGCATATTCCAAGTAGAGATTAGGGTTATCTACAAGAAGGTGAGACGGGCCTGATGGGTGTCTCTTTGCAGTGGACTGGCTGATTGCCTTGGTGTCTATGTCAGCAGGGAGGAAAGGATGAGAGCCAGGCGGGAGTAGGTGCATGGCAGGGATGCTGGATTTCTTGTAGACTGAAGGGACGCAAGGGAAGGTGGCTAAGTTTGAGCCATCTTGTTGGCACTCTGTTGGAAGGGACAGTAGAAGTAAGAGACCAGGTGTGAGATTGGGTAGGGTCAGAAGAGGTAAACCTGGTAGTGGGAAGGCTCCTGGGGGCCCTTCAAAAAACCCTTTCAAGATTTTTGCCACGTGGTTGACAACTAAGACCAGCCAGTGTTTACTAGGAGTGACAATCGCAGTGTCGGCTAAAAGTAAAGATGTTTACCATCTTACTCTGATTCCAATTTCCCGACAGAAATGAAGGGGAGTGAAATTGCCACATGTCTCCTCCACGCTCTGAGTTCCTTGGCCGAGGAGATGGGAGAGAAGGAGAGCATTCAGCAGGATGTAAGGTTGGAGTTTTAAAATGAGGGAAGGTGGATTGGACATTTCATGCCTTTCTTAAAATGATCAGAAAGCTATGGGGTCTGGCCGAGAGGTTATTAAGTGAAGGGAAAATGGAATTCAATATAGCACAGTTGAAGGTAGAGATCAGAGAAGATAAAATGGTCTCCTGTTTATGCCCTTATCTCAGACTGAGAGGCTGCAGTACTCAGGATAGCAGAAGGCTGCTTAACTGAATACATGTTTTCACTCTTTCTTGTTGATTTCAGTTTCATTTATTTATTTTTGTTTTGTTTTGTTGGTAAAAGACGAATCAGCTCCTTTTCATGCTTCCTCCTTACACACAAACCTTTCCTCCTCTGTCCTACCCATTCAGCTATATGCTTAGAAAAATCAATCATAAAATTTATATTATTGTGGCTGTCTGAATGTTGTTGACTAGTGGGGCATACTTTTACTATGATTACATGTCCTTTCTAGAAAATGTGAAGGAATAAATAATTATTTATTTTTCACTTACATTGTTTTCTAAGTATGTATCTTTAAATTTTACCATCAAACCTATCCATTTCCTATATATGTTATTTTATCCCCAAATGTCCACACATGTGAAATCTTCTTTCAATTATTTTTCCCCCTAGAGTCATCTTTCCTGCATGTCCAATCTGCAGTGCCTGTTCTTGGAATCTGCTGAACAGCTATTATCCTGAAACTTCCCTTGGTCAATTTCCTCTGTTGGATTTGGCTTCCATGTAATCTGATGGGAGCCTTGAACATCCTTTGGGTTGGATAGGTCTGATGTTTTTACTGTTACTCCTTGACAAACAAGGACGCTGAGGCCAAAGAAGTTAAATAATGTTTGCAAACGTATAACATAGTTCAATGATAAGTCCAGGGCCACAACCAACTCTCTCAAGTCTGAATCATATGCTCTTTCTCTGACAACAGTTGGATTCGAGGTCTAAAGAAAACCAAAGTAGTGATGTTAACCAATTCTTAAAAATTTGTATAAAAATTCAAGGAGAGGCTATCTTATCCCAAATAAACAGCCAAATGTAAATACATATGGAATGAATTGGTAATACAAATTATGTTTTGTTTGAAAAAATAAACATGGGCTTTGAGAGAGGATTTATGCAGCAGAAGTGTTGGAAACCTTAACCCATTTACAACAGAGAACATCCTCCAAATAAACCCCCTTCCCCCAATCAGTGATTTCAGATCTAACAGGGCATCTTGAAGCTTCCCTGGTAGAGCTGCCTATAGGTAGCACACTCTCTTCCTATCAGTTTAAACTGACTCTGGGGGAAGTCCTGCTCAGCAAGCAGGGGAAGTTCCCATCCCTGCCCTTGTCACAGCGTATACTGTCATTCCTAATGGGGAAATAATCAGCTCCTACCTTCCCTTGTCTCTCCTGATTAGAATCACTGGTGCCCTCCACACCGGAGGCCAGACTCAGTGTGTTCCTGAGCCAGCCCTGACCAGGGCTAAGACGGTCAGCAGCTTCAGCTCTGCCAGGAGGAGAGAGGCCTGGGGTTATTCTTGCTGTCTGGTGTTACCTGTCCTTCTGGTACTACCTGATGCTTGCCTGGCTCTGTTGATTTACTCAAAAATAAGTGAGGGTTCTTCCTTCCCACATTTAACTTTCAGTTTACTATGGGGACTGAAGCTCTGAACTCTGCCCTTCCTGGCTTTAGACTGACTTTTGTCCCAAGGGGACTGAAACCTCCTTTCTCTTGTTTCCATATCCCAACTGGGTTTCATTGTGAGGGGAGGCACTGCCCTTTGTACTTGTAAGATAAACCGTCCAGCCTGTGGTTTGAATTCCTTTATGTAGGCTCTTGTGAGCCATCCTGGAGCTCAGCAATTCCTTTGTGCTGTGTGTATTGGATGCTCTAGCCAGTACTGCCCTTAGACCTGGGCGAGGGGCTTCTGTTCTGGCTCACACACTTTAGAGAGTCCCATCAGGGCTATCTTCTAGCCAGCTCTCCCCATGGGGCAAGACCTACTGGTTAAGGGGGTGTGCCCACCTGGAATCCATACCTTCACCTTGAGAGCATGTTTCAGATACCTGAGATGCAATAATTCTTTGCCTCAATAGTCATGATCCTGGTTCTAAGGCCTTGGCAGGCCTGTCCCTGTGTGCTGCCAGAACATACACAACTCTAGTCAAAGGGTAGAAGCTTAGCCCAGGGGCAGCTGTTGGTATGTGGTGTGGAAGGAATTTGGACACGTGTGAATGTACAAGCCTTTTGCAAAGCAGGACATAACTTGGAATGGGGAGAAAGGAGCCAGCAAAGGGTTGAGGGTGAGAGATTCCACAATGCCACATTCAGCACAGAACCTAGAGAAATGCAAGAATTCTACATCTGACTTGGCTTTTCAGGTTATTATGAAAGTCTGTTTGTCAAGGAAAAAATATGCAATAGAACATATTTTATTGAGAAGTTTGTTAGCTTGACTCACAACTTGTTAATATTTTTCTGCATGGTACGCAAGTCTCTATTAGTACCCTTATCCTGGATTGGACAGGAGTCGGAGGTGGGCCTGGGCTCAGCCCCTGTTCCATCCAGTCCCAATTTCTTCTTGATCACTTGCTTATGTTCTTGCAACAACGCCATATGTCTCATACTCAGGTTGAGCCAAAGTGTGACATAAATAGCCCTTCAGTATTATGGGAGGTAGAGAGAAGCAAAGTATGTTTGGAGGAATTAAAATATGCTAATAAAAATAACTGGGGCTTTAGAAACCAGCACACCTAAATCTCACCTCAGCTGGCAAGTAAGTTGACTTCTTTAAGCCCTAATTTCCTCATTGGATACATGGGGGAAATATTTTTTACCTTAAGGTTGATAAGGATCGAATAAAACTTGTGAGTCCAATGCCTTGCACAGTGCCTGGTCCTAAATCAACACTCAGTAAAAAGCCTCTCTCTCTTGCTAATTTTAGAAGGTTTTATTTTTCTAGAACAGGCTTGACCAATGCTAACTCATGGCCTTTTCCAGCACATACATAGAAAAGACATTTGCCACCAGAACCTGATGCGTGTTTTAAAAGTGATCCTTCCTCGGTCTGTCCAGTCTGTTCTTGGACACCTGCCCTCACTCCCCTCATCTCCCAAGCTCACTCTTCTCGCCAGGTTTGGGATCTTGCTTTCCCAGCCACATGGGCTGTTCTAACTTGCTTCACCATTGTTTGGAATGATTATGCAGGACTTTGTTTTTGTTCCCTTTGCCAGAAGCTTTCCACATAAGTAGTGTAATAAATATTCTAATGTACCCAGATTCAACTTTCTCCCACCCAGGCTTTGAATCTCACGGCGGGTCTAGGTATGAGCACCATCCATAATTCAATTAGGGCTATGAATGAGGCCAACATGTCTTATTTCCTCAGGAAACAGAAGACAGAAGGTGAGGTAGTCACCTACAACCAGAAAACTGGGAGAGAGGGATCCAGTCCTTTGTAATGCCTTGAAGAGGAAGTAGAACATTCACGCTCAGCAATCTTCCAGGCAAGCTAATCTGTAACTCCTCCAAGTCTTCCTTGTAATTTGATTTTCAATAGGTTTCTTGGCATAGTTGAATTTTTAAAATCCCATCTTGTGTTAGTTCAACTAAAAAAGAATAAATTTTAAGCTATAAATAAAGTTCTATAACCAACACTCAGATGGAACCTGACTGAATATATGTAGAAGATATATAAAGAGGTGAACATTTGTCAGAGAGAGAATCTGGAATGACTGGACTTACTATGACCTCTCCCCTAGGTGCTCATGGTCTAACAATGGCACTCCATTGACCCAGCTGCCCATTGGAGAAGCCAGGAGCCATCCTTGCCTTTATCATTCCTGTGCCTTCCACAATCATTAAATCCTATACTCCCACCTCCTTGATATTCCTCAACTCCACCCACCTCTCTTCATTTCCACTGCCACTACCTTTTGTCAGGTCACGCCCACAGCCTTCTAATTCTCCTGCTGCCTCCAAAGGGAGAACTTTTCATGGCTCCAAGGGTAAGGAGAGCATATACATGGTGGTTTCCAGGGGCTTGGTCAGAAGGATGGATCCAAGGCTGGAGAGAAGACAGAAGGGCTGTTTTCAGGGATTGGTCAGAACACAGAGGTCAGAAAGTAGCCAGGCATCCCAGGTGCTCCCAGCAGCGTGGCAGAGGGGAGTGGGAGATGAGCTTCGGGTGTGAACAGGAGGAACTAATAGGCTCTAAAGTGGCAGGGCTTTCTGGAAGTCCTAGAATCATACTTGAGAACCGACAACTTTTAGTTTAGGTACCCCTGACCCAAGAAACAAGTTTTTAATTTATTTTTCTCAGATTATAAGAGAAAGTTTATTTAGAAAGCCACAGAAGTAAAAAAGTTAAGCAAACTGGCCTACATGGGCTCAGGAAGCTAGTTACAGAGGCAAAAGAAGGGCCTTTGGAGCATAGGAAAAAGAAAGGCAGAAAAAATGTGCCTGGGGAAGGAGAGGGGGAAAGGCAAGGATATAGTTCAGAGAGAGAGAGAAAGAGAGTGAGCCAAGAAACAGGTTTTGAGACAAAGGCTTGAGTGCAGATAGTTTGTCTGGACAAACTAGTAAAGAAGAATGGAAAACTAACCCAAGAATGAGTTACAGAGTTGACTACCACCATGAAAAGTGGTACTTGACTTCCAGACCTAGAGACACCTTGTACCTGTGTACATAAATCCTTTACACAGTTATCAAGTTTCTCAATTTGAGTTTGTCTTCTGTTTCCTGCCTGACTCTGCTCTTACAGACTGGATTGGGAGGGGCATTTAGGAAATGCTAGTCTTCAGGTTTAGGAGTCTAAAATCTAGAGCAGGGAGCAATACCATCTGCCAGGGCAAAGGGCTGCAGGAACTAGGTGAAAGTTGCAGGTTCTGGGCCCCAGTGGGCTGGAGTTTAGAATCAGAATCCAGACCTTTGAAAGCATCTTAGGAAATATATTTCCAAACTGTTGCTGAGGGAGGGAGAGAAAGGTTTACTCCCTCGTGGGTCAAGCATAGCCCCAGATAGTTACCCCTCTACACTTCAGGTTGTGCATGGATAAAAGGTGAGGGGCTTCCTGCAGGTGTCTCACACTGTGGCCTGAGACAAGCCTCAGTTAGGAAGCAAAAGGTACACATTAGAGATGAGGGCAAAGAGCTGCCATTGTGCCTGCTCGAAGGTGGAGGATGCATGCTCAGAACTACTCACCAAAGCAGCCTCCAAGAGAACTTGTAGTGGCACCTAAAAAGGTTCTGGTGTTTCCAAGGAGTCCTGGTAGCCTCAGGTTCAATGTAACACCTGGGTGAGGAGTGGGACTGAGCACTGGCTTCCTTCCAGTTACTCTTCCTCCCTTCTCTGCCCGGCTCTGCCTGTGCCCCAGAAGGCTGACCTGCTTGGCCTGTAGCAACAGGCTTCCTCTCCCTCTAGCTTCTGGCTGAGCTCAGCCCGTGGGAGGAGGGAGAGAGGGCTCAGAGTTTATTCTCCCGATTTCCTTCCTACAAGGCTTTGGGGCCTGGGTACATCCCTCAGTGAAGTGCCACAGCCTGGACAATCAGCTGGGCCCTGGTAAGCCCTCCCTCCTCTTGTCCCTGCAGGCCTAGGACAAGCTGGTAACAGCTTATACGTTTGTTAATGACTCCTTTTTTAAGCTTTCCTTCAATTACTCAGTCTGAAAAAGCCATCTAGATCTAGAGCCCCTGAGGGTGGACTGGATTTCACAATCAGGATCAGTGTCAGAGGGAAGTTGAGGTGGATCTAGGAGGCAGACAGGAAAGCCAGCCGGCCTCCCCAGCTATGCTTGGCAGGGGAGGTAAGGAGGTTGCAACCTGATGGCACCAGAGGCTCAGTTTCCCCAGAAATTCAGGCTTGTGCTGGAAGCAGCAGACCATATTCAGACCTCACCTTCTAGAGGGGCAGACACTCTTAATGCTGGGCAGGGCTGAAGGAGCAGGTGCACACAGCCAGGTGGTCGCGTGTTTTTCCTACAACCAGGTGCCCAGGAAGCTGTCACAGAGCACGGGGAAACCACAAAGTGTAAGACCACAGATGTTTGTTGGTCGAGCATCATTATATGTCAGGCACTTTATTCTCATTTATTATTCATAACTACTCTTGTAGCTGTTTTTGTCACCCCCATTTGATGGATAAAGACCACAAGGGTTAAGAAGGTCTGATAAAGTCTCCTAAATCACACAGACAGGAACTTTTGCAGAAGGATTCACACTCATGGCCTTTCCACTGTATGTACCAACTCCCTCCTCTCATGCAGGAGGGCCTCAGGGCGGACCATGCAGATAACACTGTTGAATGTTGTTCTTGACACCCCTCCCCCGCCCCGCCCCACCACCCAGACCAGTCTCCACTAATGTTGGTCTGAAGGGTAATTTTCTTGTCAGCTGTATAATTAATGGACCGCACACTACAGTGGCCCTCTATTATTCTGCTTCTTGAAGATATATTTCAAAATGAATAGCTGTTTAACCAATCGCTTGGCAGACGTATTACCCTTAGGTGTTTCTGTCAGTCAGTGTTTCCACACTTGGACGCTGAAGGAGGCAGAATCAATTTGGCTATCTGCTCTGGGAAAGTGAAAGAAGCCACAAATTAGAAACTCGTGGAATATCAGAACTTGTCTCCCATTAGCGCCGAGCGGCGTGCGGATTGCCCTTGCAGGCTCCTTGGCCCTGAGCTCCAGCGCTCCCATGTTGTCTGCCACTTTCAATAAAGCGAGAAGAGGTCTTTTGCGGTGGCTTTAAGATAATGCCTGGTACCGCGTGCGTGTCTGTTCTTTTTCGGCATCAGAGTGTTTATTTTGTTGTTCCTTTCACGGAGGCTCAAGGCGGCAGTTTTATAAGAGACTTTCAAGGCCTCTGATAGCTTGGGAATGGGAGATGAGGAGGGGTATGCATTTATGCAGAAATAAAGGTCTGATGTATCCGAGGGATGCTTCAGAGGTGCCTTTCATAAAAAGAGTGTTTTACCAGATGCTTACTAATGTTGGGGGTTTTCAAAAGCATTTGGAAGACATGGTAAATTCTTGGAACTTACCACCCCAGTTAGCCTGGTCTCTGTCCTGACAGTGGTTGAAGAGACAGAGACACTTGTAAACTTTGCTGGTGCCTGGTCCTTGGCCTACCCTGGCGATCACCTGCAGAGGCCCCAGCCCTGCTGATGGCCTCCTGCATCTCTCTGTCTGAGGGTGTCCTCCAGCTACCAGACTGCTCAGTACTTGAGCTCAGGAAATGTTGGAAGTGCCAGGAGTCAGCTCCCCAGGAGTGACTCTCAACCTGTAAATGACAGAAATTGGTGAATAAATACTCCAACTTCCTCACCTCTCAGGGGGAAAGTTATGAGGTGAATACATATGGTTTTCCAAAAAGCTCCCATGGCATTGAGCCCCAATTGCCACAGCAGAAGAACATTGATTGACAGCCCCATTTTGCTTACGTGAAAGCAGAAGCTCCAAAAAGATTAATGGACTTTCTTTCACACTCCATTCACATGGAGTAGATGTGCCTCACCTCACCCCTCCTGGCCCACTCTTATATCAGTTGTTGCTGCCAACAGCCAGCTTCATACAGGTGTTCTGACAGCATGTTGTCTCGTGTGACCCATGAGTGGCTCTTTTTCTGTTTTGGATCTTCTCAGAGGACACATGGTGGAATGCTGGTGGGAACCCTCTCAGGATCTAACATGCACAGATTCCAACTGTGAGGAAATTATTGCCCAAGGGGCCCACCGTTGTCCATGGAAGACAGGAGCCCTTTGGCGTGTAAATGATTCCCTTTTCTGCCCCATTGGTGGACATCTACATGATTAAGAGCACCTCAGAGGGACCAAGGCTCAGGTGAGCTCTGAAGTGACCAGCTCATGAGCATGCTTCATATCTGCTTTCCTTCCTATCTTTTACTTTCCCAGCTCTCTACTTCTGAGGCCCTTCAAAACCAAAACAAACCAAAGCTTACTGGGCACAATCTCCATCTTAGGTTGTGCTTCACACCTAAGGGAGGGAGTGTAGGCTCCAACAGTCAATACCAGAAGATTCCCTAAAAGCAGACCCTGAGGATGGGATTTGGAAAGCGAATGTCTCACTATCAATCAGATGGCAACCTGGGCCCCACTGCTGGGGTAAGTAGGGTGTTGGTAACCCCTGGCCTGCTGAAGCCCCACGATGACCAAGACTTTCACTGATGGTGGGAGGAGTTGTGAGGGGAAGGCTAGGCATTGGCTTACCTCCAGCAGGGGGACTTGACAGGTGTGGGGCAATGGTCAGTATGAAGCTTGGGGAATTGGTTTGCTGCTGTTCACACCTCGAGAAGCCTTGGAGAAGTAAAAGGCTCAGGTTAGTCAACATGTACTCCGAGCACCTTGTGAACATCAGGAAGCTTCCATGGAAGCATTTAAGGAGCCCTCCCCCTCTCAGCTGTGGGACAAACTGTGATGGAAATTAGGTCCAGGATTCAATTTTAAGAACCGAGTGCGAAAAAAAGACAGAATGCATAGCCTTCAGAGGTATCTTATGCTCAAATAAGGGCTTTGATAGGGAAATATTGGGACCCTGAGACCAGGGAGGGGGATGTCTGTTGGATGGCCTGAGAATCTTGAAACCCAGATTCCTCTGGATCTGCCAGATCAGTAGGAAAAGTTTTCTCCCTTGATAGAGAAGAACAATTTCTCCTTGCCTGGAGGTCTGCAAAAAGCTCACATAATGAAGTCATCATGGAACGTGATGCTTGTACACCTCATGATCCATCTTTCCATCCCCTCATTGCTTCCAGAACAATAACTAGGATCAGGCTACAGTGGCAGAACACGGCCACTCTCTGCAGTGGGATGGAAATGGCACACTCCAAAGGACTTGGCAAATTGGTGCTGAGAGGCATCATGGGAAGGAGACTGGTGGTTTTAGAGCAGGTGTGGCTGGATAGGGGAGAATTTATGATAAGGGAACACTTTCCAGTAATGGGGGTCTGATGTCCTGACAAGGTCACTGGGATCCAATCTTAATACTCTGCTGGGAGGCTCCTTGAAGCTTCCATACAATGATGGCTCACAATAAACAAGGGGGAGTTGCTAGCACTGTTTTGGCAGAGTAATGAGTTAGTGGTCAAAAGGCTGAGAAAGGTTAGAGGGAATGTTAGAAAGATTTAATACATGAAACCAGAAAATCCAGCCCCTTACTAAAACTATCTCCCATCTCATTCCCTTCACTAAAATAGTAAGAAAGGTGCTGGCAAGGAGAGCACCAGTTTCTCTGAGAGGTCTTGTGCTGGCTGTTCTCTCTAGATTGGGGCTGGGGCTGGGGCTGGGGCTGGCATTAGGGGATGTTGCCTTGGAGCTGAACTCCCCTTTATCAACAGGAATAAGGGGACCTCAGGACTGCAAAGGCCAGGTGGTGGCAATGAACTGACAATTCCAGGCAGAAATAGTTAGGACAATGGGCAGCAAGGCCAGAGTGGCAGCCTGTGTATCCTGGACCTGCAGGGATTTAAGGCAACGATCGTGACATTCCTAGGGACAAGGTACATAGGAAGTTGTCTAAGATATTATTGAATTTGTATAACCACAAAAAGTGAACAACAAGAAAAGATAGCTGGTGATCAGAAAGCTGGTCCTAACTCCTCCAACAGCAGTGATGATATCTCCCTTGGTTCCCAGAATGAAGCAGGCACTGACTGATTTAAGAGGTCCCCCCAGAGGAGAACTCTGTGACACCATCACAGACATGTAGAGGGTATATGTTCCTAATTCTCCTCCCAAATGGACCTTCAGTCACAGTAACTACACCCTGGAAATAAGGAAATAGCCAGACCTGTCAAGAGCTGTGAGATGACTCAGCTAGTAATAGGGGACCTGAAATATCAGTATGATCCTTTGCTTGGTATGGTGGCTTATGGACCCAGGAGACACATACAGTCCTGACCTGAGTCACAGAGGATTCACTGAGTTTACAGATCTACCATGTGGGTGTCTTTTTAGTGTCCAAGTGCATAATTTGGATGGATACACAGAATACTAACAGTGGTTTTCTGACCTGTGTGGTAAGAGTCTTCATGAGAGAAATGACCCAATGAAAACCCAAAACAGCAACACAAGAGGAATCTAACAAGTGCAACTAAAGTGGTAAGTGCCGCTGACAAAGAGCTAATGATGCAAGTGTGGTGACCCCCGTTGCATTCCATCAGCTCATCAACAAAAATTATCTGGATTAGGATGTATGACCTTAACCAAGGAATAGCCCCACTTGTAATTGCTGTGCTAGATGTGGTGTGTTTACTGGAACATGTCAGCACAGCATCTGGCCCTTGGTATGTGGCACTTGATCAGGCAAGAGAATCTCTTCAATCCCCATCACTAAGGAAGAATGAAAGCAGTTAGATTTTACAGGAAGCACAGCAACATACACACTGACTCACCCTGTGTTAACACTCCTCCCCTGCTATGAAAGGAGAGTCCACAGGAACCTAGGTCACCTTGACATTTCACACAACATCGAAGTGGCCCACTGTGTTGATGACATCATGTAAATTTGATCTGATGAATAGAAAATGTCAAGTACTCTGGATGCGCTGGTATAATACATGTTGCCAGAAGATGGGAGATACATCCTCTGAAAATTCAGCATTATGCCACATTAGTAAAATATGCATGAATTCAGCAATCTGAAGCATAAAGGGCCTAAGTTATTGAACAGTGTGACCCCTACCATTAAGGAAAAGGCACTGTATTTGATGCCCCTTTGGATTTTGGAGGCAGCACACTTAAGAACACTGCTCTGACCCATTTATAGAATAGCTTGTAAGACTGCAAGTTTGAGCTGGGCCAACAGCAAGGGTGAGCTCTGCAGCAGACCTAGGCTTTGATGAAAGTCATCTTGCTGTTAAGGCCATCTGCCCCAGCAGGTTTGAAAGTACTAGAGGTGCCCACAAGTCTTCACAGGAGGGTCACAGTGCAGACTCCTAGGATTCCAAAGCATTCTAGAGCAAGGCATGCCTTCTGGGGCACAGAACTGCTTGCTGTTTAAAATTCGTCTCCTGGCAAGTTGTTGTGCCTCAGTAGAGACTGAACAACCATGCGACATCATGTGACTATGAGAACAAAATTGCCCATCATTAGCTAGGTATTATCCGATATACTTGAGTTATAAGGTTGGGTAGACACAGCAACAATTTACTGTATGATGGAAATGGTACATTTAGAATTGGAACTGAACAAATCCTGAGGGCACAAATAAGAAACGCGAACAGATGGCCCAGACTTTCAAGTTAACTATCATTCTTCAACTAATGCCTCCCTTTAAACGATACTTATGACTTCATGGATTTTCCATTTGATAAACTGACAGAGGATAAATTTAGACATGGTTCTGGTGTGGCTTAATATATTAATATTATATGTAAACATACAATAATATGTGAATGGTGCACTTTGTCACTATACTTATACTCCTGGCCAGGGTGAATGGCTTGTCTGGCTGGTTAGAGACATGAAGGAGCAAGACTGAAAGAACAGAGAAAAGAATGTTTGAGGCAGAGGTAAGTGAGCAAGCCAACTGGAGTGGACATAGAGTGTGCTAATTTTTGTGTCTCATTTTAATGCTGACTAGAGAACATCGTCCCCATAGCAGTCACTCAGTGATCAGATACATAGGACGACTCAGTGATGAGGGATGTTAGCCATTCTCTCTCCTAGACTATTTTGGTGCTTGTACAATGGTCATGGGGGTAAGGATGGAGGTTATACAATAAGCTCAAGACTGATGTAGCTTCTGGCATGGTTGAATACTCAACTTGCTAACGGCAGAGATTGACTCTGAGCATGCATTGTGGTATCATCCTCACCTGCTATTTGGTGGCAGGTTGGTTAAATTGATTTTCCACCCTATAGAGAATAGCAATTTATCTTCACTTAAATTTTCAACTATTCCAGATATGGTCTGTCTTCTCTGCCGTTAGTGCCTCTGCCAGCATCACCATCCAAGGGCCAGGGAGTGCCTGATTTACTGACATGGGGTTACCCACAAAATTGCTTCAAACCAAGGGACCTATTTTATGACTAAAAAGGTATGACAAAGAGTGCATAACCACAAGATCTACTGGTTCTATTATAGATCACACCACTCCAAAGCAGTAACTTTAATACAATAAAAAACATACACCTATTAAAGTCTTGGTGAAGGTGCCAGCTCAAGAAATGCAGTATATGCATTGAACCAGCAGCCAATATATGATGGTTTATCCCCAATAAATTACAATACATGGGTCCAGGAACCAAGCAGTGGAAGTAGGTTTGGTTTCTCTCACTATCACTCTTAGTGATACAACGCTTAAAAATTATTATTCCTGTTATTCCTAAAACCTTAGGCCCTGCTGGAATAAAGGTCCTAGTTTCCAAGGAGAAAATTCTTCCATGAGGGGACATGATAAGGATTTCATTGAGCTTACATTGCAACTACAATCTGGTCATATTTGGCTCATCATTTGTGTGAACCAGTAGGCAAAGAAAAAAGTTACTATTTAGAAGGGATAATTTTCCTGATGACCTTGAGGAATTAGGGATGTGGCTACACAATAAGGGCAGAAAGTAATCAATTAGGCCCCTCTTGGTGCTTCCATGCCCAGGCATAGCTAGACATAAGCAGTTGTGGCAACACCGTTCAGGAAAGGCAAAGCAAATAAGAATCTGGACCTTTTACAGAATAAGATCTGGGTCACCCCAATTAATAAGTATCTTAGACTTACTGAAGTATTGGCCAAAGTGAAGACAATCTAGAAGAGTGTTGGCAAAAGTGAAGACAATCTAGATAAGCTATATGACGGTCTATTTCAGTCTCATGACCAGGTGCAGTAGTAGGGATTTTAGCTTAGTCCATTGATCTGCTATATTAAGTGTTTTGTAGAGATTGTCACTAGCTACCTATCCCCTTGACAGACTCTGTGACAGGTTAAACTTAATGGTGAGCTTGAGCAGATCATAGTAATGCAAGTGATGGACTCTGTTGGACATCCCATGTGCCCTACTTCACATCCCCTAAACCATCTTTGGCTCCAACCAAATTGTTGTAGAAATTTGATTTGCCAAAGTCTCTATTTATGGTACCTTGACTCAGGTGAACCAAGGGCTTCTTTGAGGCTGCAGCATGGGCCACATGCAGGGATCTTCTGGGTACCTATGAAATGGTAAAAAGAGGAACTCATAACCAAAGCCAACTATAAGAGAAAGATGTCAAACTATGAGAACAGCACCAGGAAGACTAGAATCCTAATGAGATGAGGCTGCAAACCAATGCTAGGAGGATTAACATGGACTTTCATAGTTGCACCTGGAGCTAATTGAAGATAGGAGGAGAACCTGACTTGCTTCTTGGGATTTAAGGTACAGCATTTAGGAGAATTAAAGATAAAGCTAATCTTTGGGTAAACCTGCCATAGAGAAGGATCTTTGGTTTAGAAAGATAGTTAGAATAAAGTAGACTGCCACACACACACACAAAATCAAAAGAAAGGTCATTGAGTGTGGCCAGAACTTCATATTGGCTCACTCAGTACCCACTCTGACCCCTAGAAAGCCTCCCCAAACTCTGAGAAGTGGAAAATACAAACTACATTTTCCCAATTCTCTTACCTCTAGGTTTCTTCATGGGATTCAGGTTCTACTAAGGGGCTGATCACATAAGACACATAAGGAGGACATGAACACTGTAATAGACTTAAACATGGGGAGTTTGGCATTTCTGGTAAGCATCGCGATGGAGACATTTGGTCCTTTGAGGGCCAGCAGCAACTGTTACAGCTTCATAATCATGTCAATAATGAGTCTAGGGCCAGCGGTGGTGGAACTGGCTTACTAAATTGCTAGCTTACCATTGCAGCAGAGGATGTGGGATCCCCAATTAGCAACAGCTTCCTTAGCAGGCCACCTCTGTGTTGTGGTTCTGGGAGTTGTTCCTGTTCCAACTCTGCCAATGTCTCTCTGAGCTATTTAATACCCTTTATTTAACAATTTTTTACTCAAAATTGCCAGAGTGGATTCTGCTGACTGCAACTGAGAAACCCAACCAATTCACTGAGAGGAGACAATCTCTTTTACATTTACATGCATATTAGGGACATCTATGTCTAAGAATCTTATTTCTTTTGCAAATGTAATTTTGAGATTATCTTGGATTTCTTTCCTTAAATCTATATCTTTTTTATTACTAACAGTGAAAACCCCCAAAAGACACTAAGAAGGGTCATGTGTTTATTTTAGAGATAATCTGGTAGAAGAATTATGTGCCTGCACCAATGAAACTTGGGGAAAAGATTAAAAAATGAATGTTTTTCAATGAAGAAGCCCAGACTAGTTTCTAGGATCCAGAGGGAGTAAAGAAATATGCTAATTAAATGTTTAGAAGTAAACAATAAGAAAATTAACATTGGACCTGTCAATCAATGATTATTCATTGAAAAATAATTAAATATTAGCTACACTTCATCAAAGGAAAAAGAAAATGACACCAACTTTTTTCTCAAAGAAAAAACAATGAGTTATAGAAAAAAGGGACTTATATGTTAAACATTAGAAAACAATATAGAATACTATGGAACTAAGTGAAAAAGTGTTTAGTAAAGATGTTGGTCACTGTGGGTAGGGGCCTTTGGAAATGGTTCCGTAAAAGTCATGCCAATTGCCCTAAATTTGGGTAAAAGAGTAAGCTCTTGGAAAGCAGAGAAAAACTGGGAGGCATTTAAAGGGCAATAACTGCATAAGTATAGACACAAGTGTGTGTTTTTGCTGGGAGGCTCAGCACTGGTGAGAAGGATTTGGCTTGGAGAGTGGTGGGAAATTCAACTGAAGAAGCCAAGATGGACTTCCATGGACCACATGGAGTCAAATAATTTCTGGATTAGGAAAGGTCTTGAATCATCTAACTCAACACTTGAATACTTCCTACAACGTAATCTCCGCTCATATCACTGTTTTCATAGAATGTGGGCATAATGGGATAGATGTGTAAAAGGGGAAGGCCGGTGGTGCATGGCCAGCTAAATAGCCATTCTCAGGCAGTGAATGAAGATAAATTGAATTTATTTAAGGGAAGGGGGCGGGGGATGGGGACACCGAAAGGAAAGGGCTACACAGCACTGGGTCAAAAGGTATTGGGTCCATGATAGCAGCAAAACATACTTGGGAGAGTGAAATAAGGAAGAGCATAGAAGAAACAGCAGGAGGGCCCAGGCTGGGCTGCTTTGGCTCCCTGAGAAGTCAAAGAGAGAAAGGGCCTTGGAGACAGGTTCAAGGGGTAAGCCCGGGACAAGCTGCTGCTGCCCATTGCTCCCCTGGTTGCAAGTCTTGTGGGGTCCCCTTGGAGGGAAGGAGGGTAAAGGATAGCACTAGCATGCTCCCCTGGTGGGGAGCACACTCTGGGTCCTTTTTCCTGAACGCATTTATCTTTTTTGCAGGTGGAAATCTTAAGTGAGATCTCGGGAGTGCCTCAATAGAATATTCATCAGTTTTCCAGCTATGCTGTCTCAGGGTTGTAGCCTCCGCTGATTGGTCCGTGCCAGGCAGGGGGTCATTAATCAATGTAGCTGGACCTGAGGGAGCCAAGGTGCCAATTGTCTGATTTTGCTACTTTTCTGGACCTGGAACTGAAATACAACTGAGGCCTAGATGTTATCTTTAGGGAACACTCGGGTCTAAACTGCATGACCAGCAATATGCTGGGGGAGGACATGTTACCCTGGGGACAAGGTTCTTGTTTTCCTAGTTTTGCCCATTGCTGGGCATCCAGGGCTTCCTGCCCTGGTGAGTCTCTGTACCCCGGTGTCTGTACCTGGATTTCTGTACCTGGCCCATCTAACAATATGATTTTTAAAAACCCCAGAGAAAGCCTCAGTAAAAAGATTTACTGAGATAACCTCAGCAAAAAAAATTACAAATTAAATGAAGAATTGTTTTTACAGTGCCTTAATTTTACAAGTGAGCATACTGGGTTCAGAGAAGTAGAAGAATTTCCAAAGGCCACACAGCCTGGCAGAGCATCCTGGTCTCAGAACATCTAGCCCAGGTTTCTACCTTGACAAAGAATTTCCTGGCTCTGTTTTGAGAGCACTCTACTTGATTTCTTTTACTATGCATGAAAAATGTTAATAACTTTCTTTCTCTAAACATTCTTTCCCCAAGGAATAATAGATCATGGGAAGAGAGAGGCTTGTCATTATGGAGGGACATTATCATTTTTATACAAATGCTAAAACAATTCTGAGCTCTCAGCCTGAACTAAGCTACCTTAATCTTACCTGTGTCTCACACCTGGGGAAACTTGGTTTAGAAAAATGAGTGGAATCCATTTCAAGTGTTCTATCTTAAGCCTCTCAGTTTGCACTCAATTTGTTTTATCACATAGTGATAGGAATTAAAGGCCTTCGCTACAGTTTAGGCAGCTTGCCAATGCCTATTTTATAGCAATAAAATATGTACAAGTTAAGGAATCTCATGTGGAAAATTCATTCAACAGCCTCAAAAGCCAAATGAATGGTAATTACTTTGAACACAATGTGGCAGCAATCAAGCACGATTGGATCATGCTTTTAAATGTACGTCTACATTTTAAGAACTAAGATAATTATGAATTATGAAAATAACTGAGAGAGACAATGGCACAGCAAAGCTGTTGTTTATGAAACATGAAAGGGACATTTTCAGAGAAGTAGGGGGAATGAGTCATTTTCTGCACCTGCCAGAGAATATTGAATATGACACAGTTACACAGTACAAGGCTGGGATCGGATTTTCTTTCCAGTCATTTCACATGGGGATTACTACTGCTGAGCTCCAGTGTTTGCAGAGGCTGAGGGGGGAGGTAGGGACTGAGGTTTCTAGCTCCACTTCCCACACAATGTGAAATTAAATACACCTCCATCATTCCCCTCATCACAATTCTAATAGATCCACCCCATGTTATGCCTACAAACATGGATAAAAGTGTGGTCTGGATGATCACTTGCCAAACTCTCTTTCTCTAGACAAAATTAATCTGAGAAACATCTCTTGGAATGGCGAGTCCATGAAACAGTATTTCTTTTTGCCCGCCTCCTATTATGTGAGATCTTGGGAAAGTCATTCAACTTCTCTGTTCCTCAGTTTTCCCTTCTTAAAAGTTGGAGTTGGCCAACTGATCTCCAACATGTCATGTATCTAAGGTTGTGGAGTGAGCCTGGGAGACATCTAGGGGAAGAGCATTCTAGGAGGAGTAAGCAACAAGGTCAGGTACATTAGTATGTCAGGTGCACTTGAGGAAGACCGAGGAGGCCAGAGTGGCTGGAGAGATGAGGGGAAGAACTAGAGATAAGATTAGAGAGAAAACTGAAGGCAGATCATGTTGGGCCTCAAAAGCTAGTGTATATAGGCTTTTACCCTGAGCAAAATGGTAAATTTTGCAGGACTATGAGCAGAGGAACTGCATGACCTGACAGTGTTCTACCAGGATTCCTCTGACTTTTAGAGTGAGAATAGACTGAAGGGGAGTGAGAGTAGGAACAGGGAGACTTGTCAAGATTTTGTGATAATCGGTCTACTATATAACTCAGAATCCAAATAACCTCAAAGATGAATAGTCTTCCACGGTTACCAATATTGGTGGCTCAGTTCCCAACTGATGGCCCTGATATCTTTCATTTGCGTTTTTAATTTTCCAGTATAGCTTCAAGGACATCTATATTACTTGGCTCCTGTTTCAGTATTTTGAACTTCTCTACCATTATAACAAGTCCTTGTTGTCAGACAACAAATGGTTTATCTGAGAATTTTATTGAAACAATATAAAAGTGGGTGGGTTTCTCTCAAAAAAGTAGAGCCTGAGATGAGGACTTGTCATGGGCAGTTTATTTTGGGACGTGATCCCAGGGAACAAAAGTGGGATCTTGGAAAAGTCAAACAGAGAAAGAAGTCATATTAGTCAAGAGTCTCCAAAGAAACAGAACCTACTTATCATTTATCTATATTTATCTATCTATTTATCTATGTATTGTCTATCTATCATCTATCTATCTATCTATCTATCTATCTATCTATCTATCTATCTATCTATCATCTATCTATATCTATCTATCATCTATCTATCTATCATCTATCTATCATCTATCTATCTATCTATCTATCTATCTATCTATCTATCTATCTATCAATCATGAGATTTATTTTAAGAAATTGGTTCATGCAATTTGGAGGTGGGAAATTGAAATGCATAGGACAGGCCAACAGACTGGGAAGTCGAGTGAGAGTTGATTTTCTTCTTTGGGAAACTTCAGTTTTTGCTCTTAAGGAAATATCTTCACAGAAACACCTAAATTTATGTTTGATTAAATTATTGGGTACCATAACCTAGTCACATAAGACTAACAATCACAGAAGATGTGGCAGAATGTTTGCAAAAATGGTCACCATTCTTCCTTTCACTGTATCTATGCACTTCTGCAATGTGACTTTGGGGCTTCTCCCATCAAGAGATGGCATATATTTTCTCACCACTTGAATCTGGGCTAACCTTGTGATTTGCTTTGACCAGTAGAATGTGTCAGAATTGATATTGTGCCAGTTTCAGCCTAGGCATCAACAGGCTTTATAAGCTTCCTTTTGCTTTCTTGAGACTCTGCAACCTCCATGTGAAGAAGCCCAGGCTAGCCTGCTGGAGATCAAGAAACCACAATGACATCCCAGCACAGGCCACACTAGACCATCCCAGGCGCATGATCAAGCCCAGCTGATAGTCATACCTGGCCTAGGTAAGCAGAACTGCCCCGTTGACCTATATATTTATAAGTCAAATTAATGGTTGTTATCTTAAGCTACTAAGTTTGAAATGTATTGTTACACAGCAAACGCTAACTAATACAAGGTTGAATTATCAAGCCAGTCACTGCCATGGGAAATTAGGCTCAACCCCACTGGACCCTCTGGGAAGCTACATAGAATGAGCTTCAGAATTCTTCATCTGAGAGTCAGAAGAGGGGAGCATTAATTCACTGCTCTACGTCACTCTTGGTTGAGATTGCCCCATGGAGTGTGAATGCTCTCATACTTTCAGGCTGTGTATGCATAGGTTTTCAGAAGATTCCTGCATGTGGCCCATGCTGCAGCATCAAAGAAACCCTTGGTGCACCTAAGTCAAAGTATTATAAGTATAGATTTTGGCAAATCAGATTTCTATAACAATGGTTGGAGTCAAAGATGGTTTAGATTAACTAATGACAAAATCTGATAAGTGCTAGGAAAGGAATGATGTGGGAATATAGAATTACAGGGAATACAGGGAAATCTCTTAGGGGTGATATCATTCAGGATAATGATCTGAAAGGTGAGAAAAAGACAGCCAAGCAAAAGTAAGATGTATCCACCCAAGTAAAGGGGTCAACACGTGCTAAGCCCTGAGGTGGAAGGGAGTTGGGTGTGCTGGGAAACTGGAAGATGGCTGGAGTAGATGGGGCAAGTAGTGGAGCGGGATGAAAACATGGGTTTCTTAGTTGCTGTGTTTTTTAAGCCAGTGAGAAGTGTATCAGGCATCTGGAGAGTGAAAATCAGTTGTTAACAGAGCCTGCCACTGAACAGCTTTTGTTTCCTTTGTGTTGTGGATTGGACTTGAGTAAATTTCTGTAATAACTCTGATTCCTTTTTCTTCTTAACCTAAGTTATCTTCAGTGTGTCTTTCCATTCAGTTCTGTGGATTTTCACTCTAGTATGTATTTCTGATTTGACTGTGCCTTTAAATGTTACTTCCTTCTATTGATGTCTTTCAACCCAGAATTTTATCTCAACAAACCTATAATATCCATAAGGTGCTATTTACCACTTAGTCTTTCAATCTTAAATTCACTTTGCAGCGACTCAAGATAGCTCTCCTTTAAGTAGCAGAATATCGTGCAGCTGCTGCTTTCTGTAAAATCACGCCTCTCAAACTTATTTCTGCTGCATTTACAGGACCATGGTGCGACTTTATGTGCCTGGTGTACAAATTTGTTGACATGATATAAAGGAAAGAGTATTTCAGATTTGATATTTTGTGGTGGTATTCTTAAACACATGTCTAAGAGTGAGGAATTAAATCAAAGATGTGAAAAATTGTTATTTTTGTGGTAAAATATAGAAATATGGCTAATTTTTAAATATTGTAACTTATTTTTTAACATAAGACATATTTTTTTAGACATATTTCTTTGGTAAAAATGTGATCAAATGTATTCTATTGGAAAGAAGCAAAACCAGACCATATTTAATTTCAAAATGATGTAATTTAATGATATTTAGCATCTATTTCATATGTATTTATTACTGCAGATTGTATTTGCTTTGTAAATGCCAGTCTTTGCTTTAGTAATCTTTGCTGTTTTGTCATTTCTCATAGAAATGCTTGTGGCATCAATCCCACTTCCATGCAAAGTGGAGGTAGATTCCACTCCAAGGCTCTTCATCTCTCCTTCTCCTGGTCCTTATTAAAATGCATCCCAAAGTAGAGTGAACAGGAAAAGAATACCTGTGAAGTCACAAGCTGTCTGGCATGGCAATAGCTTGTGATCACCACAATTGTCTCGGGGACGACAACAGGCAGTGGCAGGGACATGCTAGGGGTGAGAAGGAGGGTTTTGAACTAATCCAGCAAATAGCTGTAAACTCTGCCTCTTTGTCACTGATTATAGGCATCCTGCAGGGACTGGAAATACTGTTATGGATTCACTCTAACTTATAAAGTTAAACCATTCTCAAATTTCGGTAGTTAGATACGCTCAGTGAGAATTTGCTTGTAAAACACCACCCAAGCAATATTAATTGAGATGCACTGCACTCAGTCTTTACAAATAGCTGAATGCTTTGCAGGCGCAGGTGTTGAGACCTATATTATGCCTTGGCTCCTGGCACTTGCTGATCCTATATTTTGCCCAGCACCATAGTAAGGAAACCAAATCTTCATGGACATGCCAACATGGATTTTGACAATGAATGGGGGGAGCTTTAGTCCAGACCCCTCTAGACTGCTGATCTTAGCAAAACAAAATTATGAAACAGCATTTCCTATGGCACTTAAATGTAATTCAATACAAACACATCACAGGTCATGAGTATCTTTGGCCTTACACAACTGTAAATAACTCATTTGTAATTATTTCTTTAGTATCTGTTATTGTAATTGTAAATAATATACTAACAGGGGCATCTTCTGTGCTCACCATTTCTAATTTGTTCTGCCAAATCTCAAACATACACAGAAGTAGGAAGAATAGCAATGAATCCCAAATATCCAGCACTCAGCTTCAACAATAATCAGTTTATGGTCAATCTTTTCTTTTTTCATCTATACTGCTCCTTCCCAGATACCTATAAATGTTTCAGTGTGTATGCATATTTTTAAAAAATACATAACTATAATGCCTATGTTGAATCTTATGAAATGAACAATTGTTCTATAATATTATCAAATATCCATTCAGTTAATAAATTTCTCCATTTGTCTCATAAATATTTTTTAAAGGATTGGCTTTGTGAATGAAATCCACCCAAGGTCTACACATTGCATTTGACCGATGTCTTTTACATGCTTTTAAATCTATAGATTCCTTCTTTCTCTCTTTACAAAAAAACCTCCCTTGAAGTTATTTTATGAATAAACCAAGTCATTTATCCTAGAAGTTTGTACATTCTGGATTTTCCTGACTGCATCCCCATGGTGCTGATAAACATGTTATCTGGATCCTGAGTGTCTTGCAAACTGGTAGCTCTTTCTAGGGCTTAATGTGGTTCAAGTTGGAGTTCAAGGCAAGAATTCATGAAAGGTGGTGGTGTTACCATTTCATATCTATCTCTGAACACAGTGCTTCACAAGGAAGGTTGATTCATGAATACTTGTTGAATGACTGCATGCATGCACGACCCCCTATCCCTATTGTGTTCCTGCCTGAATCCCTTGGAACTTTCTGTGCCACCATGTTGTTCCACCTTCTCATGATGTGATAGCTGGCTCTGCCAATGCAGTGTCGGCCTTGTACTAGGTTCTACTAACACAAAGGTGAAAGACCTCCCCCAGGGACCTCATCACCTGAAAGTCACTGGGAGGCGTGGATGCCAACAGACTCCACGGGATGCAATGGGAAAACAGTGCTAGGTCATTAAATCAGTCTCAGGGGGAATACAAAGTCTTCCTGGGAATGAATGCCAGGTTTTAAAGGATAGCTAAGGATTAACCAGGACAGAAAGTGAGAGAGAGTACTTAAGGCAGAGTGGCAGAGGGTGCAAAGAGAATGATGCATGAGGACACGGACAGTGATGAGCAATGAGGTGGGAGAGGCCAGGCCAAGGGTGGGGTGACCTGGAATCCCAGCTGAGGAATATTGATTTAGTTTTTAAGGGGATGAATGAGTTAAGTAAGGAAGTGATAGTTACAGTTTCTACTTACACTTAAATGTAACTATTTCATTTACATTTAGCAAAATTCCTAAATGTTTGGACGTAGAATTAGAAGAGGGTGAGAGCTCTGTTTGGGCTATGGGTAAAAAGGCAGGAAACGATGAAAGGCCTGAAGTGTGAGCAGGGGCTGCAGGGATCCAGGAGTGAACATGTATTTCAGGCACATTTTACAAGTAGAATCAAGCAGAATCTTAGATGTGGGGAAGGAGGGACAGGACTTGAATTGAAGTGGCTCCAAGATGCTGATGTAGTCATTCATTTTCTGTCACCTGTCACCTATATTTTTCACTTGCATTGTATAAGCAAATACCAGAAAGTTACTGGCAATTATCTTACTCTGTGAGCTTCTCCAAAGGACAGGCTAGATTATAAATCACAGAGCAAATTGAGGGAAAGAAAACAAAAATAACCCCGAACCCTTAATGTTGGAATCCAGTGCTCTTACTTTAAACACTACGGAACTAGGACTACAATATGATTTCCAGGTTAATACAATTAGTGCCTGGGCCGGAAGTGGAAATGAGTAGGGCTGGGGCTCATAACTGGTATTTCAACAGTTAGCACAGCATTGCGGGACCAAGGCCTGGGACAGCTGACTTCCTGTTTGGGGACGGTCTTGTGGTTAGTAAGTCTGGCTCTGTGGAACTTAGGACTCATTATTTAACTTTCTTGGAGTGGAAAAAATACCCGACCAATTCCACTGTTCCATGGGGAATTCTTCGGAAAGCTGCCCCTGACCTTGGTCTCCTCATGTGTAAATGGTTTTGGAAGTGATTGCCCTCCCTATCATAGAGGGTTTCTGAGGGGATAAAGCATGGCCAAGTGTGGGGAGTCCTATGAAATCTGTAAGTAGTTGGGTGGCTCAGACCCTGAGAGTCCCAGAGCTCTGCTTCTGGTCCATACTTTGCTACTAACATTGTGAGTGTCTGGACAGGTAACTCAATAAGGAGACACCTGAGGTTCTGGGCCTCTTTCTCACCTGTCCAGCGAGGAACCTGGACGGATTACTTCCATTGTCACTTTGCTATTTAACACGGACCTATGCTATAGGCCAAAAATTACAAAGGATAATTGTTTCACTCTCAATACTAAATTCTCTTATAACCTGCTACTCTCAACATTTCCTTCTCTTGGTGGAAAAGTAGTTTGAGTAGCATAGTTCTTTGTTGCATGGATTAAACCACAGTCCCCTTCAAATCACATCTCCCCTGGGGGCCATTCTCACACTGGTTGGCAGCAGCCTCCTTGAATCCAAATTACCAGCAGACCAAGTGGACCAGAATTCTGCTGCAGGGCAAGTGGGAAGAGCAGCTGAAATGGGCAGGGATCTGCACTATTAAACTATTTTAAAAACTTCTTTTGGGAAATAGTTTTACATGTTTGGAAAGTTGCAAAAATAGTACAGAGAGGTCCCATGGCCCCTTCACTAGAATAGGCCTATCTTAATAACAATAATAATTATTGTTATTATTTAATTTTTAAATAATGAATACATAAACAGTGATAGCATAATATCAAAATCAAATGTTTGACGTTTGTATTCTGTATGTGTATAGTTTTTTTGGCCATTTTTTTCCACCACACATGTAAATCTATGTAACCACTACTGCAATACATGGGACAGTTAATTTTCTGCATCAACTTGGTTGGGTTGTGATTCCTAGATATGGGTATTTCTGTAAGAGTGTTGTTGGATGAGTTTAACATTTAAATCAGTGGACTTTGAGTAAAGAAGGTTGTCCCCTGCAATATGGATGGACCTCATGAAATCAGTTGAAGGACTTAACAGAATAATTAAGAAGGGGTTCTGTCAGCAGGTGGCCTTTGGATTTGAACTGTAGCATCAACTCTTTTCTAGTCTCGAGCCTGAATGTCCACCCTGCAGATTTTGGACTTGTCAACCTGTATAACTGCATGAGTCTCTTCCTCAAAATAAATCTCTCTCTGTATATACACACGTTCTGCTGGGTCTGTTTGCCTGGAGAATTTGGACTAACACAAAATAGAATTAAGGAGTCAGCACTTTAACCAGCTGCCCAGGCAACGGTCAGGAGCTCTGAAGTGTGAGGAGCACTGTCCTCAGCAACAGCACTACCAGCTGGACGACCAATGGACCTAAGATCAGATAGTCAATATGACATTTTGCAGCAGTCCCTCTGAACAATTAAGAGAGAAGCTTTTCCTGGTTGCCCCAAGTGTCAGAAAACTTTCTATCCCCTGTCCAGACCCATTGCTTGGAATCCGTGACAATTTTCTCACACCCGCACATGCACGACTCGGCAGGATTCTGAAGTTCTGTGTCTATAACCAACTCCTAGGCGAGGCCAGTGCTTCTGATCCATGGGAAACACTACTGGGAGTCAGATGAACTGGAGTTGTAATCCTGGCTCTGAACTTCACTGGCCCTGGGGCCCTGGGAACCCTGCTGAGCCTAAGTTTCTTTATTTACAAATTGAGAATAGGCCTGATTCACAAGAACACTGGCGAGTAGGTGACATCGTGCAGAGCACAGGCCTGGTATACAGTTGTAATTCATGATTACTTTTCATCTCCTTTCCATTCCCAAGTGGAGGTCACTATTCCTTCCATGAGATAAAGACAAAGGATCAGTTGAAACATGCACAGAAAGAACAGGGCTTTGGGGGCTGCCTTCCCAGTTCTGAGCTTGTATTCTCCCAGATTCCCCTTCCTGAGCTTCTTAAGAGATTGAACCTTGTTCATTGATTTTGGTTGGGCCCTAGCCATTTTTGCTTTGGAGACTGTGTTTTATCATTTCCCCCCAAATCCAAACTGATCTTTGATATATAACCGTTTGAAAAATGAGTGCTCTTAGGGGATAGTTCTCTAAAAAGGGCAGCTCCACCCTATTCCTCATGACCTGGAGAAGGTGATCCCAGAGCCTGCCCCTGAATAATCCTTCTGACCAATGCACTTTTCTCCTGGGGCATAAGGCCCTGAAATGCAATTTATTGTAAAACACACAGTGGTTACAAGCGACCACAGTCAATGATAGTCCTTTTATTACCACTCAGATGAGAACAGAAAATGACATTGGAAAGCAGTGAACTCACCAGAAGGGCAGAGAAAGTCATTAAATTCAACATGCATCATATTTCATAATCAGAACCCTGCAGTCAGCACTGACACTACAGAATGAGTTTGTTGCCGTCATGATAATATAAAACCCACTGCATCTGCTTCCCTTGGCTCTTTCTGTTTGGACCCTAGCTGGGGCCAGGCCATTAATCACTGGAGTCAGAGGACAGAGCAGACCGCTGCATCCGGATTGCATAAATTGAAAATACATCAGTATTAGTGGGAAACACTGTTGTTAGTTTATCTCTGTTTGGGACAGTAGATTCTGAAGGGCTGGGATGCTTATATAGTTGAGCCACCTAATTAGAGCACTTTCCCAGGCCTAGAGAAGGTATGTGGCCCCTCAGAGCCTATGTGGGAAGAATGGAGAAGAAACCTCTCCTTCTGCCAGTGAAGCTGAGAGTTGAGGGGGAGCCCATGGCTTCTCTTAGTGGCCTCCCAAATGGTGCCAGGCATGATGTTCACTCCCACGGGTGGGCCACAAGAGGTAGCATGCACTTGTATAGGCTCCAGGCTCATCTTAGAATTTTATTTTGCTTTTGCATCCCATGCTCTGTGTATAAGTTTGTTTTAATTTAAAATGATATTTTCTTTACCTCAATTAATATTGACATTCTAAGGAAATGTGGCAAGGATGTCTGAGGCTTCTTGTGCTCCTGGCACTCTGATTCATAGCTCCCGGCATGTGTACTTAGGAACCGTGTGTCTACAGGATAACACCCTAATACTCAATTCAGTCATGCAAGAGCCTTTGTGATCTGACCCCTTCTTGACCCCCATGCCTTAGTAAGCAAACCCAACAACCTCCCCTTGCAACACACTGAATCTCTAGATGGTTTCCCCTCTCTCTGGCCCTTTAAGTGCAACCTGCCAGTTCTTTCTGCTATCGTGGAACATGTTTCACCAAATTTGCAATTATCGGTTTATCTTATCCCTTCCCTGTAATTATGAGATCACACAGCTTTTAAGTGGCAGAGTCTGGATTCAAAACCAAGTAATCCTAACCCCTAAAATAGATTGCTCACTTACAATTCAAGGAGTGCTTTAAATGTTCTGGAAGATAGCAGAGGTGTTGCAGTTAATATAGAAAATCAATCTATGATGAAAAGTGCAATAACCACAATCAGATCATTACTGAAGCAGTCAGAAATGGAACCGGGGTGGCAGAAAATCAAATCAGCCACATAGAAGTCAGAATAAAAAAAAAAGACATGATAAGAAAAATTAATGGACATGATAAGAAGAAGAATGGAAAGTGGCGAGCATAGGAGACAGGGCGGGACCTGCAACCTGCCCTGGGGGCAATTACGAACACGGGAGAAGGCAAAGCCAGTGGTGCAGAATTAATAATCAAGGATGTAAGCAAAGGACTCTCAAAAGTTAAAAAAAAGGGGGGAGATTAGAAATGGTTACTCCACTCCAGGTAAAATGAATAAGCAGACATCACCAAGACACGACTTTTAATTCTCTTTCGTAATGTAAAAATGTAGTTAAGTTAATTTTGCTGTGGGGGGTGCGCTTCAGTGGGGTGTGGTGATGGAAATGTTTTGCTCTGTTTCTAACCCACTGTGAGCCGTCACACCACCCTTTCTTGTCCTCCTAGGGCATCTCAGGCAGATCCAATAACCTCCTAGTCACTTTTGATTACTAAGCATCTAGTCTACTTTAGCACTTCAATCTCAAACTTGATTTTAATCTAATATTTAATTCTAAGCTTTCCTCTCAGTGCCTCTAATAGCTCAGAGTAGAAAAGGTTGAGGTCCCTCCCGACACAAGCCACCCCCCACTCCTGCTCTCCCTTCATGACCCAGGTTCTCTGGTTCGTTGGGGCAAGAAAATGGGGATTGAGGAAGAGACTGACATACTTTAGTGGCATGTTTATAAGGCCCCTTTCTGGCTTTTCTGATTCCAACTGCTGGTTTCCTCTGCTGGTGTGGCTCTTGGTTTCTTCATAAATGGGTTATGAGGTTTTCTTGAGGCCAAATTCGGCTTCACCCTAACCCATCTTTGCTTATATCTACCCCAACCCCTGGGATTCATCCTCATTAATATATGGATATACCTTCACCCTAATATAAAAGGCTAGGGCTAAGGTACATCCATATATTAGTATCCTCTTTTGTAACTGGGGCCTAGGTACTTGAATGCAGCCTTGTTTATATCAGTGGGTACACTGAGGCAGACATCCTGCAGTAAATTCCACTGAGTTCAAGCTCAGTTCTCAAAAATCTGGATACTTCAGTGGCCGAGGCAAGGTCAACGACTGCCCATGGGAGCCTAGTAAGGATTACAGCACCACTTTTTCCAAGTCAAAGACCCTTCTTTGAGGAAGTTGTAAGAAGTTGCAACCAGATTTCTATATCAAGATGTAGATTCAGCCCGAGAGTTTACCTTTTCCTCCCCAAATCTATTTAAACTCTATTAAATACATACAATGTTATCAATGTTAATCATTTGTGTATTAAATGCCTTAGTAATATTTTTACAAATCTGTTCTACGAGGTTTGTTTAGCATGCCTTTCCCTGGAATTTTCAATTCTTATATAGGAAAATATGTCAGCCTTCTTTCTCTCTTTCTCTTTTTTAAACATGTCAGCCTTTCCTTCCTTTGTAATATATATATATATATATTTTTTTTTCCAGGCGTAACTTATTCCAAGAATACAAAGCAATATTATATTCTTTTTAGGTTACTTTTAATAGTAGTTAGATCTTTAATATACCCAGAATATATTTTTGTGTGTGAATATTTGGTATGTGAAGGAGGTTTAGGTTATTTCCCTCCAGTCCCCCCAAATAATTAGTCGAATACGCTTTCCTTGCCCCATTACCTGATAGCTGTGCTGAGCGCCTGCGCCAGCTCTCCAGGCACGTGGGTCTGTGCGGGAGCTCGACCCTGCAACAGTCATCTGTCTGTCTGTTCTTTGGGCACCACCCCACTCCTTACATTATTGTGGCTTTTAGGGTACGTTGTTAACTAGAAGGGAAATTCCCTTCTTGACCATTCCCCAATCTTCAACTTTTCTTTACCACTTTTCCAGATTAACTTTAGGATTCACTCATAAATTTCCAAAAATTACTTTTTGGAAAGCTAATTGAAATCATGCTGAATTTCTCATAATTGACGGTGTACACAAATGAAGTTTCCCAGAACTTAAAAACAAGCTTGGAAATTTTAAAAATATTACTTTTTCCTAGTTAAAGTTAACAAATGAAAACCGTTAATGTTTTAAATTTCACAGGGAACAATTTTCCAAGCAGGGGGAGGGGGAAGGGATAAGTTCTTCTCCACAGTCAATTTCAAAAGTCACTGGGTTTGACATCTTGAGTGTTCTCAAGGGATCAGGGCCTGACCCAGACTGCTGTATCCAGTCAAGCTGTCACTCACATGTGAAAGCTGCACAAAGACGCTCTTAGATCTACAAACTCTAGCATTTTCACCGAGAGCCCTTTCTGCTGAAAGGCCTGGAGGGCATAAATCAGAGCACCATCGACTAGATGGGAGTGAGAACTCTTGAAAAAGAATGTTACTTTTGAAAACTACATGTGACAGCAAGTAAAACCAACTAACCATTAGAGACATGTCACTCAAAATACCAAGGGTGTGTGAGGGGAGGAGAGGAAGGCTACTGGCTGAAAAGAGCATGTGGACACACAGAGGGAGATGGGTTCTAAGTTCAGCTCCGTGATGTCATTATTAAAACAAAGTTAAAGACCCGTAAGATTATAAAGCAAATCAACATTTTCTTTAGGGGAGAATGCTCCGGCTAGGCTGACGGTGCTGTGAGGTTCACTATTATATATTCCCTCTGTAAATTAGTAAATTGGCATTCTGGTTTCATACCTCAGTCTCTGAGGTTTTTTTACTATACATTGAAATTCCCTCTTCAAAGTGCTAAAATAACAATTCTTGTTCAACAGCAAAGGTTAGGGTCCTGTAAATCGTGGTAGAAAGATTCTTGGTGAAATAAACATGTCCCCAGGATTATGAAAGAGGGCCTCAGTGAGCCTTTGTAAAAAGTTTTCCTTTACTAAGCTAAAATAATAAATACCAACTGGTATATAAGAACAGTTTAATAACATTTTAACTAAAGTGTAGTAATAATGAGATGCTGTGTTATTAATTTCTATGTCTTTCAGGGTGTTCTCTGTGTCATTTCAGTGATTTGCCTGAAATCCATTTAATGAGTCTACATTTGGAAATAAGGCTTTCAAGTAAAATAGTACAGGGACCATAAACAATCATTAGATAAAAAATATGTTTACATCATTAAATACTTTTTCTTTTTGACAACCAGCTAAAGGAACGGGGCTGAGAAAGAAGGACCTGCTTTGATGCCTGGGGCTGTGCCGAGAAGACCAGTCACTGGTAGATAAAACAGTGACAGAAACGTCAACCACAAACATACCCATTCTCTGGTGTGTCAGGCCCTGTGCCACTAAGCACATTACCTGCTTTAATCCTCAGTATGAAGCATGAGAGCCACTTATAGTTCAAAACACTGAGGCTTGGAGATCTTTACCAGCTCACCCAAGATCTCAAGAGATACAAGTTAAATTTTCTGAATTCATGTATTCACTCAACACTCTTATTGAGTATACACGAGGTGCCACTTGGAATTGTCTCACACAGTTATGGAAGCTGAGAAGTCCCAAGCAAGCTGGAGGCTCAGAAAAGCCCACAGTCTAATTCCCTCTGGGCTCAAAGACCTGAGAACCAGGAGCATGAAGGGTGGGTGCCTCGTCAGACTCAGTTACACGGTGGTGTCGAACAGTCCCAGGCTGGACGATGTCTTGGGAGTGATTCCTAATGTGCCTTGAGAGGATCTCCCTACTTTCTAAAATTCGAGGCCATTGTGAATGACCCTGTGGCGTGAGAACCACCATAGAGAACACTGCACTGCTCTTCTAGGGGACAGTCCAGTCCTTTCCTCACCCGCTGTAACCACTTGTCTGACACTGTTCTATGGCTCAGTATCCTCATGTGTATGATGCACTGGGTAACATCTAGAGTCTCTTGCGATAGTAATTCTGCTTCTATCATCCTTGCTTTCACTAGTAACTTTGGTCATTTTAATCCTAAACACACGACCTGAAAAATGAACATCTCTGTAACTCCTGAACTTCAAAGTTCACACATAGATCGCACAGTGTTTTACTTGATGTGTCAACTTGACTGGCCACAGGGGGCCCAGATTAAACATTATTTTGGGTGTGTCTGCGAATGTGTTTCAGGATGAGATTAGCATTTGAATTGGTGGAGTGAGTAAAGCCCACGGCCCTCCCTGAAGTGGGTGGGCATGATCCAGTCCATTAAGGACCTGAATGGAACAAAAGGCAGAGGAAGAAGGCATTCATCTCTTCCCACCTGAATGCTTCAGTTGGAACATTAGTCTTCTGCCCTTGGAGCTCCCGGTCCTCAGGCCTTTAGGCCCAGGCTGGGATCTACATCATGAGCTGCCCTATCCTTAGTCCTTTGGACTTGGACTGAATTACATCATGGGCTTTCCTGGATTTCAAGCTTTCAGACTGCAGATCTTGGGTCTTCTCAGCTCCATAACTGCATGAATCAATTCTTATAATAAATCTCTTCATATATATACACACACATGTATATATAATAGTGAAGGGATATAAAATACATATTTATATATTTATCTAGCGATCTCTGGAGAGACAGAACCACCAGGAGACATATATACCCAACAGGTTTAATGTACATTATCTCCTATCGTTCTATCTTCCTAGAGAACCCAGACTATACACCAAGCATAATCAAACAGGCATTGTGACCAGTACTAGACAATGAGCTCTGGGTTGAAGATTTTAAAATGTACAGGACACTGTTCCTGCCTTCAAAGAAGACCTTCCAAGGAAATAAACAGTATTTTCCATAAATAATTACAATGAGAAATGTACAGGAGAAGACCCTTATAAACAAGGAAGGAATGACACTGAGTGCAGAAGAAGGGACCGATTCTCAGGGACGTGATGCCCCCGTGGGTTTCAAAGGATGAATATCAGGTTCACGGAGGGAAGAAGTGACAGCATGTGCAAAGACTTAACTCTGAAATGACACCATGTTTCACAAAATAATAGTTCCATTTACTAGACTCTATGCACTCAATTTTTTCTTTTTATATTCTATTCTTCCATTAAAAAAATTGCTGCTGGCAGTCCACTATGATTTCAAGACTCCTTGTTGAGTCATGACCCACAATTTCAAAACCACTTCTTGACACCCCAGGAGTATTGCTTCTTCTCCCTGAATACATGTAAAAATCACCTGGTGACCTTGAAGAAATGTTGAAGCCCAGCCCCACCCACAGAGGTTCTGATTAAATTGATCTGGAGGAGGGCCACAAACTGATGATTTTTAAAAGATTCATTGTGTTTGCAGTGGGCAGCCCAGGTAAAAAGCACTGTGTGCTTCTTAAAAATCTGTCTGAAGATTTCATGTTTCAGGATCTCTTAGGATACCTGATAAAATGTGGGTCCCTGAGCCCCACACCAGGCTTACTGAATCATAATCTCTGGGTGTGAGATCCAGAAATCTGAATTTTTATAAGCTGCTTTTGACTGAATTGTGTCTCCCTCAATTCCATATGATGAAGCCCTAATCCCCCATATATGATGGTCTTTGGAAATGGGGCCTTTGAGAAATAATTAGGGCTAGATGAGATCACGAGAGTGAGGCCCTCATGATGGGATTAGTGCCTTTATAAGAAGAGGCGTCAGAGAGCTTGCTCTCTCTCTGCCCTGTGAGGACACAGGAAGAAGGTGACTATTTGCAAGCCAGTAAGAGAGCTCTCCCAGAAACAGACCAGGCTGGCCCCAATCTTGGACTTTAGCCTGCAGAACTATGAGTAATAAAGAACAAATTAGACTTTGAGAAAATACTGAGACGAGGAGGAAGGGTGCACTTTGGAGGAAGAAGGAGCAGATTGGGTGGAAAGGTTGGCGAAGTGAGGGAGCAAGCTGCGCCCAGGGAGCTGGAGGCGGTTATTGCGGCTGAAGCACAGCGGCAAGCGTGGGTGGCTCTGGTGGGAGGTGGGAGCACACATCGCCTGTGTGCCACGCCAAAGGGCAGCTGGAGACACTGATGACGTTGAAGGGGAAGGGCATGGTTATCTTTCTCTTTGTGAAAGTTAACTCTGGGACCAGAATGAGAAAGGGTTGAATGAAGTAAGACGGGCTGGGATACCAAGGAAGAAGCTATAGCAGAAATCCAGGCAAGCAGCAATAAAGGCCTGCATTGAGGCAGTGGCATTTGGGAAGGATTTGAGGGATGGTGTGCTTGGGGTATATTGAAGGAGAAATGAATAGGAAGATAGAAAGATGCCCAGTTTCTGGTTGGCCACCTGGATAGTACCACTGACCAACAGACAGACTACAAGGGGAGTTAGGACCAACATGTACAATTGTGTAGAATGTGCACTGCACAAAAGTCCCAGCTGAGGGGACAAGTGGGTGCTGACATCTGGCCCAACCTGCATTCACCAAGCCACAGATCTTGGCATCGGCACCTTTGAATAATCCATAAAGGCATTACTTAGGCTAGAGCCCCTAGGGAGAGAATCAAATTTAGGGATGATAATCTGTGTCATTTTTTTCTGTTCTCCTTTAAAGTTATATTATAACCAGAGCAGGCGGCCATCCTCCACTGAAGTCCTTTATAAAGAAACTATTTCAAGAAATAATACCTAATACTTACTAGGTGTTTACTCTATGCCAGGGAGACTTATAAGGTGTTTTACATGGATTAATTCATACAACACCTGCAAACCAACCCTATGCAATAAGTACTATTAACATCACCCTTTTTACAGATGAGATAAAAGGAGGTTAAGTAACTTGCCAATTAAAATTCTTTGGCTAATAAGAACCAAGGTTCCTACCCACACAAACTGGCTCTTGTCAGTACTCTTAACCACTGTGCACACTGCCCCTCATTAATTACAAGCATATAGACAATGTGAGGTACATGGTATATTACTTATTTACTGTCTCCTGCACAACAAATTAACCCCAAACTTAGAAGCTTAAAACAACGATAAACATTTATTATCTCTCCTGGTTTCTGTTGGTCAGGAATTGAAGAGTGGCTTAGCTGGGTGGTTCTGGCTTAACGTGTCTCATGAGGTTGCAGTCAGGGATTAGCTGAGGCTGCAGTCAGTTGAAAGCTTGACTGAGGCTGAAAGATTCACTTTCAAGGTGGTTCCTCACATGACTGACAGCTTGGTGAGGACCATTGGCAGGGGGCTTGGCTGTTTTCCATGTGGGCTGCTTGAGTCTGCTCCCTTCAACATGGTGGCTGCTTTCCCTGGAGTGAGTGGTCCGTTAGGCCAAGTAGCAGCCACAGTGCCTCTTATGACCTAGCCTCAGAAGCCGCGCACTGTCATTTTATCAGTCTATTGATCACACAAACTATGAGCAAGTGTAGAAGGAGGACACACAGGGCACAAATACATGGAGTCAGGGATCCCTGGGGCCATCTGAGAAGTTGGTACCATACAGAGCAATGTATTTAAGAAATGTTTCCAAATGGAAAAGCAGACAAAAAGAGTACTTTTGCATTGCTCACAATATGACAAGCAAATGTGCATTGACAAAGCCTGGAAGGAAATGGAGAGATCTGAAAAGTTGCTTTAAATGCTTTGCAATCTTTCTTCCCCAATATTGTTCAAAGCAACATACAAATACCAAGTTATAACCATGTATCAGGCCCTATGCTGGCTGCACTGGCAGCTATAGCAAAAATCAGATTAAGTTCTGGTCCTCCGTGGGAATATACTCTCTTGTGGGAGGCATCAGATGGCTCAAAAAATGTATTTTAGGTAAAGCACTTGGCACACTTCCTGGTACATACTAACTGCTCATAAAGAGTAGCTACTATGTCAAGGAGTTGAAGAAGGGTTGATTTCCGTTGGCAGATGTGTAATGAGGGTTATGCCAGGTTGAGAAAATAATATAATGGAACTTGATCTGTAGTTTCAATGAGCCCAAATATTGATATGAGGAAGGGTCTGTCCATATCCTTAAAATAAACTTCTGAATGTTTACTCGCTCTTTGTTCTCAAAGAAACAAAATTCATTGCCGAGTTCCCTTGACTTCCTGGCATATGTAAAACACTGTTCTTGACAAAGGGTAGGATAGGGAGTGACTAGTCAACAAGGGAAGGGGGCACAAAGACAGTTTTAGAAATAAGCAAAGGTCTCTGTTATCAAAAAGCTAGTGAGAAAATTGGGAATGTTTTCAAATACGTACATGATAGATTATATTTTCCCCAAAGAGCAGCAACAACATATTCTTCCTCACATGTTCTGCTATAATGTGATTTTGCCTTTTTCTCCACAGTAGGTGGAATCTAATTCTTCTTCCAAATTTAAGCTGGGCATAGTGACTTGCTTGACCAATGAAATGCAACTGATGTGGCATTCTGGGACTTCCAAGGCTGGGTAAAAAAAAGCCTTGCAGATTTTGCCTGAATCTCTTTGAAAATTTGCTCTTAATATGCTCCTTTGGGAATCTTCTTATAATTCTGTAAGAATCCCAAGCCATATAGAGAGGCCATGTGTAGGCACATTGGTCAGCAGTCCTAGTTGAGCCCTGGCCAATGGCCAGCATCAATTGCCAGTCATGTGAGTGTGCCACCCTGGACATCCAACCCAGCTGAGCCTTCAGATGCCCACAGCTCCAGCATGAGAAAACAATTTAGAATCCTCAGCTCCACCCAGTCAACCCATAGAACCATGATAAATAATAATAAATTGTTGTTTTAAGCCACTGTATTTTGGGGTGGTTTGTTAGGTTTTTGAGTAACAATAGTGAATCAGAGAAATATGGAAGTAAGATAGAACATAGTAAATGCATGAGTTTTAATTTTATGGAGACCATGATTAGAACATAGAATGGATTCTCAAGATATCAAGGCTGGGGGTTAGCCCCTCTGTTTGATTTTACCAAACAGAACCTGAACCCAGATTGGTGAACGGTCAAGTTCAAAGAGGCAAACAATGGCAGCACTGAAAGAAGCGCTGACCCTCCCGGCCTCCAGCGCAGAGCTCCTTACACTGACCCACACAGGGGGGTGAGCTAACAGGGTTATCCCTCGCTGGATTTAGCGCATATCTCCTCAGCCCTTCTGCCAATCACTTACCCCTCACCATCACTCATATCTGTCCCCTCCGCTCCAATTCCTGTCTGCCATTTTCTCAGTTCAAGCCTTTGTCATTTTTTGCCACTAGTACAGTGGCCTCCTAACCTGTCAGCCTTATTCCGATCGGCATCCCTCTATCCCAACCTTTCACTTGCCAGGCAGCCAGCGTGATGGCCTAAAATGTAAATCGGTCACACCCTACTCCTAAAAATATTCCTCAGAATCTCCTTTTGACTTACCAGAAAGTGTTTGAATCTGCTACCCGGGCACGAAGGGCCCTCCATGGTCCGAAGGGGCTGCCTCCTCTCCGGCTGCATTCCCCCCCAGCCGTAGCTGGCCGCGCTGTCCCATGCTTCTCTACCTTTACACACATTTCTCTCCCCAGAATTTCCTTCCCCCCTCCATCTTATTATCTTCTAATCATACCCCCAAACTTCTCTCAATCATTTCCTTCCTGAGGAAGCTTGAATTTTATATTTGCTTTTAAAATAAGCAGCTTAACTTTATGGCATCCCTTCCCCCACCCCTTCAAGTAAAGCAAAGAGAGAAAGTGATTAATTCTGTAACTGAATTCAAAAAATGTTATGCAGTTCATCTGAAAGATGCTTCCTCAAATGTAAAATGATATGTTTGGGATATACTTATATACTTGAGAGAAAAAATATCTGCAGTTCTAATACTAAGAACATCATGTTTCTTCAGCACAAGCACTGAGGCTTTGGTGAAGGTTTCTGCTTCACTGTTTATGAAAGCACTTGCATTTGCAGCATAATTTGGTGCAGTCACTGTGCAAGAAACAGTTTAGCGAGAAAATGCAACACCCATTAGCTCGTCTTCAGATTCTCAAATTCTGAAGTAAAGTTAATTGGATTTGCTCACAAATCCCAGAATCAGCTTACAACAGTGTTTCCCAAAGGGTATTCCATGGGACACGTACTTTAAGAGATGTTAAGTATGTGAAAAAGAGTTCTGTGATACAAATAAATTGAGAAAAATATAGAGTTAAACAAAATTGAATGATTTTTTTCCCCTGCAGAAAATCTCAGAGGCTTTACTATACTAATATGCACTGACTACCTCCTATAGGAGTCTATGGTGTGCAGAATATCTAGACTTATTTGACCACGAATTCGTTCCATCAGAGACCACCTTGTGATCAGTGGAATTTTGGGAGAAGGTGCTTTGCCTACTAAGTGTATTGCCTACTGAGATGGCAGGGATTGCTCCAAATACCTGGGGATAGACACTGAGACTTAAGAAAAAATAGCTTAGCTTTCACAAGTGAGAAGGAAACACACACCCCTTTGTCACTCTTTGCTACAAATTCTTTCTGTCTTCTCTGAGAGCTATAGTAACTGAAATTTTACTGGGTGGCTCGATATAATTTACTGTGCACCATGCCAGTTTCTGAGTCAAGATGCATCACACCAGGGATGAGTCTTGTGATGAAGTCTCTTTGCAAGGCTTGCTGGAGGGGTGAAGACAGGAAAGAGGATGGGTGTCGTGTAGATGCTTAGTGCATGGGTTGTGGTCAGTGGACCAGGACAGGGGAAGTGGGTGGATGGGTGGCCAGACCCCTGTGTATGACAAAAACAAATGTCTGACTATATACACGGGTTGATTGGAAAGGTCTGGAAAACTCTAAGGTCAAACACTTGGAGCAACATTTTAAAATCAAAGGAAGCATCTCTGGATTGCCTCAGTTCTACCCTTTTTTTAGCCTATAAGAAAGGACATTTTCTTAAATTAGAAATAGGGAGAGAAAGTCACACACAATTACACTCTTCTTAATTTATGCCGTGAGGCCAGTATTACCCTGACAGCAAAATCAGACAGAGATATCACAAGAAAACTACAGACCAACACCTTTTATGAAGATGGATGCAAAAATTCTCAACAAAATACTAGCAAACTAAAAGAATTATACATCATGACCAAGCAGGATTTACCCCAGGTGAAAGGTTGGTTTAACATCAAAAATTATGTAATACATCATATCATGTAATACACCATGTCTAAAAAATAAAAAACTAAGCCATATGATCATCTCAGTAGATGCAGAAAAAACACTTGACAAAATCTACTATCCTCTAATAATTAAAAATAGTCAACAAACTGGGAGTAGAAGGACATCCTCCACCTGACAAAGGGCATCTGTAAAAATCCCAAAGCTAACATTATGCTTAAAGGGGAAAGACTGGATGCTTTCCCGCTAAAATCAGGAAAAGACAAGCATGCCTGCTCTTACCACTTCTAGTCAACATCACACTAGAAGTTCTAGCCAGGACAATTAGACAATAAAAAGCAATAAAAGGCGCCCACTTTAGAAAACAAGAAGCAAACCTATATTTGCAGATGTTATAATCCTATATGTAGAAAATCCTAAAGAATCCACTGGAAAGTGATTAGGATACAAGATCAATATGCAAAAATCAATTCAATTCCTCTGCACTAGCAAAGAACAATCTGAAAACTAAATTAAGAAACAATTGCATTTACAATAGAGTAAAAATATATTTAGGAATAAATTTAACCAAATAATTGTTGTGAGCACTCTGCAGAGGCAGGATGGATTCCCGTCCAAAATTTGATTCCGATGTTAAAACTGATGATGCCAAACATACGCTAGAGACTATAAAATGACTTATTACTCACATGACACTTTCTGGGAAGAGCGAGGCAAATTTCCCAAGCTGGTCGGAATGGCTTTAGAGAGCTGGAAAGGAAGACTGGGTTGGGTTTTTCCAATTGTTAGGGGCGGGGCTGGGTGAATATTTCTGTACATGGCTTGAACTTCGCACCAGTGCCAAAGGGAGCACACAACTCATCAGTTTGACCAGATGTGGGACTGAAGATGTAGAGAGCAGAGTAAGGTTTATGAGCTCCCAGCAAACATCAGAAAATGGAGGCAGACTCTTTACTCAGAAGTGCAAGACTTGTTCACTGAAAATAACAAAACATAGTTGAGGGAAATTTAAAAAGACCTAAGTAAGTGGAAAGAAATCCCATATCCATGGATTGAAAGGTCTAATATTGTTAAGATGGCAATACTCCTCAGGCTGATCTACAGATTCAGTGCAATCCCTATCAAATTTCTAGCTTCCATTTCTTCACAAATTGATAACCTGAACCTAGAGTTCATCTGGAAATGTAAGGGGCCAATAATGACAAAAACAAACCAAAACCAAAAACCAGACCAAAACAAAAAACTTCAAAAGGAAGGCCAAGGTTGTAGGACACATACTTCCGTTTTCAAAATTACTACAATTTCATAGCAATAAGAGAGTATAGTACTGAAATAAGAAAAGCATATAGATCAATAAAATAGAATTGAAGTCAAGATATAAACCTATGTGCCTATAATCAACTGATAGTTCAATGGGAAAATAATAGTCTTTTCAACAAATGGTGCTAGGAAAATTGAATTTCCATTTGCAAATATTAATTTGCTTCACACCATATGCAAAAATTAGTCAAATTGAATATAGACTTAAATATAAGAGATTAAACTATACAACTCTCAAAGAATACATTTTGTGACCTTGCATTAGTCAATGGTTTCTTAGATATGACACCAAAAGAGCAAGCAATCAAAGAAAAAATAGGTAAATTGGACTTCATCAAAATGAAAACATGCTTCAAAGGACATCAGCAAGCAAGTACAAAGACTACCTCACAATTTGGAAAAATAATTGTAAGTTATATATTTGATAAGAGATTTGTATTCAGAATATATAAAAAATCTCCTGCAGTTCCACAATAAAAGACAAATAAAGCAAGGGCAAATAACTTGAATAGATATTTCTCTAAAAATGATATTCATTGGTCAATAAGCACATGAAAAGATGCTCAGCATCATTAGTCATTAGAGAAATACTGATCAAAACCACAACAAAATAGCTATAATAATAATAATGGTAGTAATAATAATACTGATAATAATAACAAAAAAGTGTTGAGCAGGATGTGGAGAAATTAGAACTCTTGTATATTGCTGGTGGGAATGTTAAATGGTGCAGTTACTACAGAAAACAGCTTGGCAGTTACTCAAAAGCTAAACATGGAATTAATATGTGACCCAGCAATTCTACTCCTGGGTATATACCCAAGAGAAATGGGAACATATGTCCTCACAAACACTTGTTCCCAAATGTTCATAGTGACATTATTCATAATAGCTCAAAAGTGGAAACAACCCAACTGTCCATCAACTGATTAACTGATAAACAAAATGTTGCCTGTCCATATAGTGGAATAATTCAGTCATAAAAAGAATGAAGTACTGACACATGCTACAACATGGATGAACCATGAAAACATTATGCTAAGTGAAAGAAGCCAGATACAAAAGACCACTTATTGTATAATTCAATTTATATGAAATGTTCAAAACAGACAAATCCATAGAGACAGGAAGGAGATTAGTGGTTGTAAGGGGCTGGCAGAGGGTGGAATGGGGACAGACTGCTAATGAGTATGGGGTTTCTTTTAGGGCGATGAAATTGATCTAACGTTAAAGTGGCGATGGTTGCATTACTCTGTCAACATTCTAAGAACCATTGAATTGTACTCTTGGAAATGGTGAATATTATGGTAGGTTCATTATTCTCAATAAAGTTGTTATAAAAAATCACTGCTGTCAAAGAACTTACATTCATCTGGGTAGAAAAGAAAATATACAAAATAAGTCAGTAAATTATACAAGCTTGTTAGGTGGTGATCTGTGCTTTGGGGGAAAAAAACACCTCAGTCAGGGAATGGGGACATGGAGTGACAACCAGGTGGAAAGTAGGCAGTCACTTGTTGTTGTTTTTTAATCTTCACCCAAAGATATTTTTTTTCATTGATTTTTAGAGAGAGTGGAAGGGAGGGGGAAGGAAGGAGGGAGGGAGGGAGAGAGAGAGAAAGAGAAACATCAACAGGAGAGAGACACATCGATTGGTTGTCTCCTGGGCTGAGGCTCGAACCTGCAACTGAGGTGCATGCCCTTGACTGGGAATCAAACATGAGACCCTTCAGTCTGTGGGCTGATGTTCTAACCACTGAGCAAAAACAGCCAGGGCAGCAGACACTTTAAAAATGATGGTCAGAGAAGTCCTCATGAAGGTGGCATTTGAGTAAAGGCTGAAAAGAGGAGAGAGTGAGCCAGGAGAATATGTGCGGAAAAGTGTCCCAAGCAGAGGGAGCAGCAAGTGGAAAGGCCCTGAGGGTGGAGATGCCCGGAGTGCACAAGGAATGTCCATGTGCTGCAGTCAAGTGAATGGAGGGAAGGAGAGGAGATGAGGGATAACAAGGGGCAGGAGGAGGAGATGGAGGGTCATGTAGGACATTGTAGGGGTGTAACATCTGCAGCTTTATTCTGAATGTGAAGCAGTGGTGGGTTTTGAGCTGACAACGCACCTGATCTGACTTACCTTTAAATGATAAGATAGGAAGCTAGTGCAATATCTAAGCCCAGAGAAGGTAACTTACCCAAAATATCCAGAGGGAACGTGTGGCAGCCAGTCTCCAAAGATGACCCCAGTTAACCACACCTGCTGGTAGTCGCATCCTTGTGCATTCCCTTCCCACATTGAATTGACATTTACCTGTGACTTCTTTTAACCAACAGAAGGCAGTAGAAGTCATGCTCTGTGCTAGCTGAGCCCAGGCAGCTTACATTTCTGCAGTTCTTGGGAGCTCTAAACCACCATGTTGAGATCCAGCTCCCCTATAAGAGCTGGGGCCGTTAGAAGAGGCCCTGTGGAGAGAACGAGCTATTTCAGTTTGATCTCCAGATAATTCTAGGCCCCGTGAGCATCTGACTGCAATCACAGGAGAGACTTCAAGCCAGGCCAGCAGAAGAACTTCCCAGTTAATCCACATAATTAAAAGATAATAGGTGATTGTTATTGGTCTAAGCCCCTAAGTTTTCAGGTGGTTTGTTTGCAGCCATAGGCAACTGTAACAGAAATGTAAACCCATAACATCAAATAATGGACTTCAATGATATTGCTAAACAATTGGCCTAGCAGGTATCACATACAATTACCTGGAGGGGCCGTTATTTTCTGATAGGAGAACTGAGGTTTGCAGCGCTTTTACTGGGCAATTTTCTCAGATCTGTGATGGCAGAATGTCTACAAACATTATTTGCCCCGTATGCATTGTTTAAAAAACTGGTTCTACTAGCATGATTTATGGGCAAACTTTCTCTTTCATCTTGTATACCATATTTCCTGCCTTATGTTGGTGTTCATTAAACAGATGCTCTGTTCTATATAAAGGGTGAAATAAACTAGGCTTAAAAGCCATTTTTAAAGGGCTTATTATGTTTTCATTTGTTGTTTTGAAGCCATGGACACGTGGGCACTGAGTTCATATGGTGAAAAACAAACCAATGGGCTCCTGGAAAAAATGGTACATTGAACACATGCAAGTATTTTACTGAATCTTGAATCTCCACTTAAACTACATGTCGTGGGCTCCAAGCTGCTGCGCTATCCTCTGCAACTACACATTTATAAATTCCTGGTTCATAAATAAACTGTCCTCGTAGTATCCTGTTTTTGAGTGTTTGATCTATTTTGAAACATGAAACAGAAACATTTCCTTTATGCTTAATGACATTAATAGTATATTTTGGATTAAGTCATCATTTTATTAAGTGCTTTCTAATTTTCCCAGCTTTTCTTTTACTCTTCTTTTCTTTGGCCTTTGAATTTATTTAAAAACTTAAATTTATTAAGTTGTTGAATATTTTAAATTATTTTACCTTTAGTGCCTTACCCAATAAACTTGGAAATGATATTCTCTTTTACTATACAAGTACCTTTAATAGTTACCCTGCCTACAGGTTAGTTTTCCCTGGGCTATTGGAAGATACACCAATTCCATTTACCCTGTTCCTGACTCATATGACATTGTTCTTGTGCATCACTCTAGTGTCAGTGATCACCAAATTTCATTTCCAATTCCATTTCATCTCCTGGACTGAGATAAATTTATTTCACCATTTCGATTCAAAATGAGCAGATAAGCCCCTTGGGGCAGGGGAGGAGGGAAGGGCTCTGCACTTTAATCCTGGTTCTCTGGAGTCTCTCAAAAGCACAGTTTAGCTTCTTACCTTCTGTTAGAAATTGACAAAGGCCCTCAAGAGAAATGAAGCCCCAAATGAAGTCGGCCTCCCCTGGCCCAGGAAATTCCTTGCAACATTGTAGTTTTCTGGTACATTTTCAAATAAAGTCGCACATCTTTTATAATTCACCTTAGCCGGAAGTTGGTCTACCATTACTGATGATAGCAATTCAATTTTAATCATAACTTGGCCTTGTAATGGTGGCTTTCTGACCTGCTCTTTGGAGTCAGATGTGGAAGACAGTGCAGAGGAACAAGCCAGCAGCAGGAGAAGGCTTTTGTCCAGAGGGAGGGGCTGGGCAATAGATTATGTTATAATCAATTTCATCAAGAGCACTCAAGTATTCCTGGGCCCTTAAGACAAAGTCCATTGGCCTTCTAAACCTTGGCATTGAGTATTGGGAGTTAAAAATCCTCCAGTTCAAGCCTAATTCAGAGGGAGAAATTTCCACAGAGTTTTCTTAGCACCTACAGTTAAGAGAAGTTTGATTTTCTTCTGAACACATCAACCTTCTAGCAAAAGCTCTGTAGAGTTTTCTTTCATGATTATATTCAGGGATCTTGGCTCTATCCTGAAACATAAAAAACTGTAGGCAAACTTGGCCATGTGACTTAAAGAAGTAGTTAAAGGAAGCTGTTAAATCACTGGCACAGAGTCTTATCTTGGGAATGCTGCAGACAACAGGATAATTAGTTGGAGCAATAAAAGGACAAAAAGAAACTATTATGCAGATGTTTGGATATTAAAAGCCTTCTAGGCTTAAGGTAATGCCATCTTCCTAAGAAGTGAATGGAAGAGAGAGAAAGGTGAAAATTTTATTCCACCCACTGCTAACTATTTTAATATTAGAACCCTGTGTGATTAATATTGCACCTTGGGAAATTTTATCCAAAGAATTCTCTATTTTTGTGTAACAAGCTCCAGGATTCTCATTGCTCTCTTCAGGTCCACCATTCTCCATGAATCTCCATGTGTTCAACAACCCGAAAGCTCTCGAAATGCCATCACTTTGGGGTTTTTATGAAGGTTTCATTACATAGGCATAATTAAATTATTGTTATTGGAAATTAATATTGGTCATTTAATGATTGGGAAAAAAAATCATTAAATTATTGGCCATTGGGTATTGGCTCAACCCCCAGCCCTTCTCTCCTCCCCTGAGGTCCGGGGGGGGGGGGGGGGGGAGGGCTGTGGAGCTCCAACCCTTTAATCACACGGTTAATTTTCTTGGCAACCAGCCCCCATTCTTAGGTGAGTTCCAAAAGTCATCCTATTAATATAATGAGACACTTTTATCACTCTCATCGCTTAGGAAATTCCAAGGGTTTTAGGAGTTCTGTGCCAGAATCTAGTATGAAGACCAAATATATATTTCTCATAATGAGTCAAAATATCACACTAGGCAATCCTTCAGTTGTGGCACAGTGAAGGTGACAGCAGTGGGACCCAGGCAGGTATCTGCTGAGAAGAAAATGTTCTGTTCAAAGTTTCCAAGAATGGGCACAGATCTCCACCGTTTTGCCCCTCTCTCCCACTACTGCATCTATTGTTGTAGACAGTACATGCCAGATAACGGTAGTTAGCGCCAGCTTTCTGAGAGAGAACTGGAGTGTGTGTGGGGCAGGGGGGCAGGGGTAGGGTGGAGTGGCTCAAGCAGCCAGAAAGTATCAAGGAGATTACAGAAAGCAGAGCACTCAAGTGAGCCATCTCATAAGGTTATAGTTGAACTCAATAAAACCAAGAGCTGGTTCTCGAAAAGATCAATAAAATCAATACTTTTAGGCCAGCATTACTTGATACAAAACTAGATACAGACAGCACAAGAAAAGTAGAGACTCAAACATTCATAAACATAGAAACAATTATCTTCAATCAAATCTGGCCATATATAAAAAATAGTAACTTAACTAGGTGGGTTTTATCCTATGAAAAAAAGATTGGTTTAACATTCAGAAACCAATCACTCTGATCTATCATATTAATAGACTAAAGAAGAAAACCACATAATCATATCAATAGATGCAGAAAAAGCACTTGACAACATCTGACATCCATTTATGTTAAAAATTCTAAACAACTTAGGCATAGAAGGAAACTTTCGTAACCTCCTGGAGGACCTCTGCTCAAAACCCGAGCTAACATGTAATTTGTTGGTGAAAGACTGAGTGCTTTCCTTCTAAGTTCTGGAGAAAGGATAGTGTCCTCTTTCACTGCTTTTATTCAACATCACACTGGAAGTCCAAGCTAGTTTAATAAAGCAAGAAAAATGCATGCAAATCAGAAAGGAAGAAATAAAATCATCCCTATTAGAGTTATCACGATTATCTGCATATAAAATCCTGAGAAATATACCAAAAGACATGTACAATTAAAGAGTTTAGCAAGGTCATAGAATATAAGGTAAAGATACAAAACACAATAATGTTTCCATATTCTAGCAAAGGTTGGAACAAAAATATAAAAATACTGTAATACTATTTTTTTAATTTTATTTTTGTTTAAAATATTACAGATGTTCCTTTTTCTCCCCAATGATTCATTCCACCCAGTCTCATCTCCCTCCCCAGTCCCTCTCCCCACCATTGTCCGTGTCCTTGGGTTGTGCATATATGCATATAAATTCTTTAGTTACTCTCTCCCCCTCCACCCACCCGCCCTCCTCTATCCCTCTGACATTCGTCAGTCTCATCTATGCTTCCATGTCATTGAATACTATTTTAATAGCTCCCAAAATTAAATACTTAAGTATGCTGACAACTACAATAATGCTGTCGAAGAAATCAAAGAAGATCTAGAAAACAGAGACATACACTTTCTATATGACCCAGTAGTCCCGTGTCTAGAGAAATGCAAATGCATGTTTGCACAGAAACCTGTACTCTAACATTTATAGCAGCCCCTACTCATAATCACCAGAAACAATCCAAATAAGCTTCAGTGGGTTTATGGGAAAACATACACTGGAGTATTACTCACTAATAAAAAGTAATGAACTATATCGATAAACGCAACAACATAGATAAATCTCAAAGATGTTATGCTGAATGAAATATGCCACTCTCAGGTGTTATAAACAGTATGATTCCATTTAAATTACCACCCGGAAAAGGCAAAACTATAGCAACAAAGAACAGATCGGTCATTGCCAGGGCTCATGGTTGTGGGTAGGTGTGCTTAAAAAGGGGCAATGTGATGATGGACTCTACTTATTTGGGTAATGACACTGTTCTGTATCCTGAATGTGATAGTGGTTACACAAATCCAAACATTTAAAAAATCTTATAGTACTGTGTAAGCTTTGCTTATTAAAATGTCAGTTTTGCTATATATTAATTTGAAACACATATGCACAAATGTCTAGGATGGAAAGCAAGTTAAAGAAGAAATGAAGAAGACATTTGAACTCATTAAACCAAGCTCACCTTATGTGTATCTACGTACATCAGAGGAGAAAAAGTGACCTGTAGGAACATGTTTAATTGTTAGAAACTCAGCTGGGCCTTTTAAGAGTTAATGGAGAGGAGATTTAAAAAATCTAGATTTTTGTAAGACAAAGAAATATTACTCAAGGCCTGGAATGTTCTAACATTCTTTTTTGCCCCCCTTGGGGAGTCCAAAGACACTAAGTCCCTAAGAGTACAGACTGCAGGGATATCAGCTTCAGGTTAAATTCAAGGGTTTGCGCAGAAGGATTCTGCAGTTTGAAAAGAAATGTGGGAACAAGGGCAGACTTTCTGAAGAGGCAGGTTTATTTGTTCCAAGAAATTTTATATTAAGAGGCAGCGACAATGGTTAGTATAGCACAGGATAGAAAAAATTCTACTCACAAGAAACCACTAGACAAAGCCTATGCTAATTTCAGTACTGAGATGCTTGGAGCGCAAGTCTTAGAGAATAGATTGAAATCAAGTGTCTTTGAACATAAACCTGGAGAAGAAAGGCATTTTCATTGAGATCTGGTGATATGGTTGCCAATGCCAATTTTTAAAATGTAAAAGAAGCCTGGGACATATTAAATGCCAGTGTTTGAGAGAGTAGACAGTACACATAAGGACTCGATTCCCAGGCATGTTAAAATATAGTGTAGTAACTAACTTCTTAAAGGGAAATCTTTGCCCAATTGTGTATTCGCAGAGTATGGACTCTGGAAAACTGACAAAGATTGAAGGAGACATGGTAAAGTGAGACAGAAAAGATTTTCTCTACCTTCTTTCCTTTCTCTGTAAACCAGCTAGTCTTTGTTCTGCTTTGTTTTAAAAAGCAATTACATAACTAAATTACTGGGAATTATTTATAGTTTCTAACCTTTGTGGGTATTGGATTGGAGCTATATTAATCTTGAGTTATGAAGCTTGGGTTGTCAATTGTTAAGCTCTAAGTTTTGGTGAGAATGTAAAGGTCTTGGAACTCTAAGTGAGCAACCATTTAAAAAAAAGGGTAGTTCCTTACAAATGTAATCATACCTATTCCATATGCCCCAGCCAGTCCATGGCTATGCATTTACTCAAGACAAAATGAAAAAAATGTTCATGCAAACACTTTACATGAACGTTCATTGCTGCTTTATTTGTAATAGCCATAAAAGTGGAAATAACCCAAGTGGCCATCAGTGAGTGAATGGATACATAAATCGTGTTATATCCATATAATGATGTAGTACTCAGCAATAGAAAATGAATAAACTACTGATACAGGCAACAACTTGAATGAATCTCGACATCATATTGAATGAGAGAAAACAGATGAAAAACACACACATGCTATATGTGTTTCCATTTATATAAAAACTCTAGGAGATGTAAACAAATCTATGGTGAATGAAGGCAAATCGGTGGTTGCAGAGGGGTGGGACTTGGGTTGACATGGTAGACTGGAACCTGGAAACTTTGAGGGATGATGGATATACTCATTATTTGGATTATAGTGATGGTTTCATGGGTATATTTATATATTAGAACACCAAATTGTGCACTTTGGACATGTGCAGTTTATCATATGTCAATTATACCTAGATAAATCTGAAAAATTATTACCTGTGGTAATCAGGTGTCCATCAAGAGCCAGGTTTTGGGGTAGTGAATTGCTACTGTTAGAACCCAATATAGAGAGCGTGAAGGATTCAACGGTTTCAAGGTAGTGTGGCTGCTTCTAACTAACTTAAAGAAAGAATGGCAATATCAGAATTTGAAATTCTCTGCTCAAGTTGTGGTCTGAAACCTGGTTTTTGTGATTATCATGATCAAAGAATCTCTTATCTTTTATAGTGATGAGGTGGAGTGCCAGACAACTGTGCTCAGTACTTGATGCTGAATTTATAGCCTCATCAGGATTCCCATGTGACATCCTTCAGGATCAGTAGGTATTTCCCACGGCTACTCATCATAGGAAGGCAATTTTTCCTTACCCTATGTTCCCAGAAAGCCTCTAGAGGTCCATTACAATATCAAAATTGGGGAGAACAAAACTTATACATCAAGCATAACTTTCTAATTAATAATGGCAAAATGCGGAAAATATGTGAATTCACAGGGCGACCAACCAAGATGGGGCCAAAGTTCTGGATTAGTCTGAGTTTTTATGTGCCCTTTTCAGAGATTCCATATTCAATGCACTGACTTGAGCAGCTGGGAGTGTCTTGTATTTCGCTTACCTACTTCTAATGCTAGCCTATCCTAGATAGTTGAGATACCAAGAATTACTTGGTACAATGCAGAAATACATTTTTTGAAGAAATCCATATTGGAATGAATTTGAGAGAAATATATACCGGATATGAGATTTAGCTTTCACTCTCCAGCTATATCCTTCAAGAAGAACCACACTAAAATCTCTTCACCAAGATCTTTTGACAAAATTGTTTTGAAAAACAGTTTAGTAGGTTGAGGATGCTGGGGTGAGATGCTGCAATTAAAATGAACTTCTAGATTTCAGTAGGGATGGGGGAATGGGAGGATTTGGATTGGGATAGGGTCAACAACAGCACTTAACTTGCAGAGGCCAATGGAAGTGGTATCACCTTAGACAACAGGCCTCTGCAGTATTCAGAAGGGTCCAACTGCAGAGACCTTTGTCAGTGGGTAACTGAAGGGACACTGGCTAAGGGACTTCATTTGTATCAGGCAAAGACCAAAACATACCCCTCTAGAGTTCTTGAACAGAAGTTTGACTTAAGTCACCACAATAGTTACAATATAATCTCCTACCAACTTCTCATGCAGGGTTCAGTTCAGAGAGATGGAATCCCTTGAAGTAAGGGCAGATACCTCTGAAGCTCTTGCCATAATATAACAAGTAAATACTATGAATCTGTGTTCTAGTTTTTTGCAAAGGGACTAATTGTGACTTGAGAAAATGGACACATCCTTCATTTGGGAGGTCACTGGACACTTTCTGAGGACTCAGGATGCCTTTGTAGTTCACTGGAATTGTGTCATAAATGGAGGTTTTACCCAAATATACTCCACATAGGAATTTTGTGGGATACCAAACTCATTCCATGGTTATTGTCTCAGTTTTTATTATGTAGTTAGAATAGATGTCTCAACAGTTATTGGAATTCCCTTACTGTCTTCTGGGTCTTTGATGAAAGACTACTGCAGTAGGAAGGACCAAGTAGAAGTCACAGAATCCCACCCTTCATGTTAAAAGAGTTTAAAAACATTGCAGTGGGTCTCACAGATATTGGTACCACTGTCAAAGTCTGTAAGGTGCAAAGGAGATAATTCCTCCTATGTATCTATTTAATTGTCCATTCTGTGTGGGCTCTTGGTGTGTGGCAGTCTTGGCGAGGGTTCCTAGAGAATGACACTGGATGACCCTAAGTGTAACCAGGTGTGACTCCAGTGCAAACTGCTATTTTAGATGTGGTTCCTTTACTGGAACAAATGGATAGAGCAGCTCCTAAAAACTGATGTGCGCATATATATTTGATGAATATTTTTCTAATAAGCATAGAATTTGCTTTAATTTAGCAGTGACAGCAGTAACCTTTACCATCTTAATCTTCCTGGTGTGTCAACATTTCATCTAGTTTCATGATATTAAATACTATTTATATGCTAACCATCCCAATCAGCTGATAGTTTCTCTCCCAAATCTAGACGGACATTCAGGGGTGGGCAAAAGTAGGTTTAAATAATACAAATAAATAATACAACAATAAATAAATAATACTACAAGAATAAACTCTGTTTCACATACAACTGTAAACCTACTTTTTCCCACCCTATATTCATGTGTCCGCTCAGTATCTCTACCTGGATGCCTTGTAGAGATCTCAAATTAGTATGTTCAAAGACAGCTTTTGATTACTCGTTTTCCCCATCTCAGTGAATGACAATTTCACCTCTAATTGCTTAAGACCAAAAAATAAAATAAAATAAAAATAAAACAAATCAAGAAACCTCCCCAAACAAAGCCATTGTTTATTATATGGATGAATGGGGCTGGAATGGGAAATTCCAAACACATTAGTTACTTTAGGGAAGTGGAGGACTTAGTTTAAATTCTACCACCACTTAAACCTTGGTGTGTGAACTTAGTTACTTTCAACTCCCTGAGTTTCAGTTTCCTCATCTGTAAAGTGACAATAACCATAGTAAGTTCCTCATGGGGCTTTTGTGATGCTCAAATGACTTAATCAATGTACAGTAGTTAGAACAGTAGTCTGGCACATAAACAGAACATAATACATTATTACACCTTGGTCAAGACATGTAATTCACAAAATGTGAGATAAGCCCATGGAAAATATTGGAGCTTGCCTCCTGCAAAAAATTTTGGGTTGGTCATGTTCAGTCACTTAATACCAAGAGGGACAAAATGCAAGGGCTATACTATGCTTTAGTGTGCTTAACCAACCTGTTACCACTCAACCCCCAAAGTTACAAGGTTTAAAATGGGACTCAGAACAAGAGAATGTTTTCTTGGCTGCAGTGCAAACAGCTCTTTCTCTGTTCCCTTATAACCCACATCCTTATATATGTTGTGGCAATTGAATAAGAGAAACCAGAGGAGGCTCATAGAATTTTGAGATACACTGTACCCTTTCCATCAATAACATTTTGAGAAAACAGTTCTTAACTTGTTAATGATTCTTGAGTGGACACTGAATTCTTGCCCAAGAGGCTTTGAGTGGCACTGTGACCTCAGCTGCCCATCATGAACTGGGCGTTGGGTAATTAATGTAGCCATAAATCAGGCATGATCAGGAGAACTATGACAAACCTGCTCAGATGCTTCCCTCTCCTCTTTTTGAGCATCAAGAAAATTATATTGGAGAGCCTTTTTTTTTTATAGTTAGGTAGGAGCCATGTGCTGGGCTGAGGCCATGTGTAAAATAACATGTTACATACAAGATTCCATGTGTGTATTTTCTCTGTCTATGGGGCTGGAAGTAAAGGAATGGGACATAGTTAGTTGTACTGCAGATGGAAGGGGCCCGGATCACTGTGACATTGTTTGGAGGAGACACCCAACCTACATCCGACTGGGACTGGGACGTGAATGAGAAATACATTTTTATTGCATAAAACTACTGAGCTTTGGGAGCTGTTTGTAACAGCAGCTAGCACTGATTACCTTGACTAATAAAAAGCATTCATCATCTAGCAGTATTTCTGGAACCAAGCCCAAGCAGGTCCTAAAGGCACAAGTAAGTTGCGTGAACATATGGTTTATGCTCTCACACGCCCACTGCTGCCTCGCTCTCAGCCCTCCCTCCCTCACACCTGTGGCTTCATGAGTATTCATTATGTGAGCACTAAATAGCTCTCCAATTAATTCCTTTTCTGCTTAAATTAGCCTATTTGCAACCAAGATACACTCATCTTCCTCAAATTTTGGAGGGAGACAGGAGGTTCTGCAAAACACAGGCAAAACCCAAGGACTCTAAATTCTTCTTGAAAAATCAGCTTGGACTTCTGCCCATCTTGAAAACAGGAATCATAAGGAATTCAATATATGTATGCTACGGAAGGGCCTAAACATAGAGAGTAAGCACAGACTCAACATGCTAGGAATGAAGTCTATCTAGTCTAATCTTCTGATTGTAGAGGGGGAAACAGGTACAGACATTATCAGTCAACTTTTCAAGGTCACATAGCTGGACAATGGCAAGTCCAAGACAAATATCTGGCTCCCTTAAGTCTCATATCCATGTAGCTTTTACTGCCAGTGGCACCTGGGAAGGGGCGGGCTCAAGGAGAGGACCTTTTTTCCCACCGGCTGAAGGCAGACTGTGTCCTCCAAGACAATACATTAGTGCTGCTTTCAGGAGGCACCTTGTGAAATAGCAAGTCTGAATGATAATGAGAGGGATTGTATAAATAAGCTCTGGGGAGGCAATAATACCCTTAATCAAGCCATAATATTTGAACGGTATCCCTTTTATTTGAAAGTATGCCTGCAAGTAAAGTACATTATGTTGAAAATTCAATGGACTTGTTCCAAAAAGTCACTTGTGGCTCCAGGAAAACGAAAGTAGCCCCGGCCATGATTAAAAGTAAGTGCCTCCTAATTTGCACATGTGCCAATGGATTGCTCTTTTCCCAAACTATCAGGTCAATAGGTAGTTACATTTTAATGCTCTGAATTTGAAAACGGAGACACAGCCCATACACACAAAGAATACAGAGCAGCTGAATAATTTAATAAGGTCCTAAAATTTCAGGGGTGCGAAAGACATTAGATGTGATCTTGCCCAACCTTATCATGTTACATGTTAGGAAGTGAGGCCCAAGGAAGATAAATGAATTGGCCAAAGTTGCAGAGCTGTTCAGCGTCACATTCATTGCTAGGTTCCAGGTGTCCTCACTGAGTTTGTGGCAAATTGAGATTCTGCATTGGGGCACAGCTCAGTGCTTCTTAAACTTTAATGTGCTTAAGAACCACCTGGGGATGTGGTTAAATGCAGGAGATGTGGTTAAATGAAGGTTTGGATTTAGTAGGACTGAAGTTTGGCTTGGGATTCTGCATCTAATGTGCTCCCAGGTGATGCCTACAAACCACTCCAACTTGGCTGTGCATTGGAACACACCTGGAACCACCTGGGGAGCTTTAAAAATATCAACACCTGAGCCCCATCTTGGAGATTCTGATTAATTTGCTCTGGGATACGGCCTGGGCTTGGTTTTCTTCACCACTCCCCAGATGATTCTGATGTGCAGGAAAGTTTGGGAAGCATCACCTCAGGGTTGCTTTATTTTACATGTGAAATAATTATTTACAAGGAGGGTGACCTTTAGCCAGTCTCTAATTTTTAGAGAATCTGAACCATTCTTTTTACTAATTGAGTTAATTAGAGCTAGTTCAGTGAGGTCGTCATTGGCAAATTAATTATCACAAGGGTAGTGAGCAGTTTGACCCCTTATGGTAAATACAGTTTACAACTTTAAGAGGACAAACAATGATCCTAACAAACGCAGTCTCCTATAACAAATATCCATAGCCTGATATAGGCCATAAGTTAAAAGTCTTTGGAAATATTAAAATCAATGTTGTAATGTTATAGGAAAACTCTACTCTCCTAAGCAACATATTTAAAAACTACTCACCTTTATAGTGACAAGATAGAGAATGGTAGAGATTTAAGTTAAATTTTATGGTGAGTTTTATGTAAATATACATCAAACCTGTCAAATGTACCTACATAAGTTATTATTCCAGTGCTTTGAATTCTCATAAGCACTCATATCCAAATCTTCTTTGGTTTCATTTAAAATGTTGCCAAAAATTTCTCATGGCTTCTGATTTTAAGTTCAGTTTTAATTAAGTCTGAATTCAAGATAATTAGGGATTACAATAATTCATTTCCATTCTGTTGACCTGCTCTGCTTTTCATGTCATCACATGGTCTTCCTGCACATAAACTTGCCCTTAACCTTGAGCATGTGGAACTAAAAATTGCATTTAAAGGCCATCTCTTTATCAAGTTGCCTTGCCTGAGCTGGGCACATCTGCTTGCCAGGTCTATCTGCCAGCCAATCAGCACCTACCCTGGAGGAGAAAGAGAAATCCAAACTTCTAATTCTATCATTAGTATCACTGACACATTTTCTGGTATCTTAATCATTAAATTATAGGTTTTTCTCCTGGAAGTCACTGAGACTATAAAAGTGAAGTGATAGCAAGTTAAAAAAAAATCATTCAGTGGGTAAAAGGGAGTATTATTTTGGGTTAGAAATGAAGACACCTGTTGAAGCAGGATATTTGGGAGGTCATTTTATCCATTCTCTTACCTTGGCTAAAGAATATTGACCTTGGCAAGCAAATAAAAATGTGGATCCCATAAACTGCATCTCTTTGGGGGTCACCAGCTGACATTTCAGGTTGACTTTGTACATTGAAATAAACTGTTTATTTAACGAAAGTGGTAAGACTGACTTCTGCCAATGACCAGATGTTGTGTCCCTGATTTATAACGTAAATTAGCTAGTGTGTAAGGTCTTTTAAAGGCCCTTTGCCCAATTAGCACACTGCCATGACAGATTCCTTTAAGAACTTTGGCAGTATTAGGCAACTAACAACTACAGAGGCAAAGTGTGTGCCCATGAAAAGAAAAATGGAATTGGGAACTCTCTAGAACATGCCCCAGAGAGACTAAAATTCTTTTCCTGAGATATAGCAGCTGTGGTATATCATAATGGTCCCCCAAAGATGTCCACATCCTATTCCCCAGAACCTGTGAATATGTTAGGTTACATGGCAAAGGTTGCAGATGGAATTAAGGTTGTCCGTCAGCTGGCTTTGAGATGGAGAGATTATGTTGGATTACCTGGGTCGGCCCAATGTAATTACAAAGGCTCTTAAATGAGGAAAAGGGAAGCAGATGAGAGAACCATAAAGATGGAAATACGAGAAGCGCTTGGCCTGATGTGCTCTCTTTGAAGATGGAGGAAGGGGTCGCAAGCCAAGGAATGCGGTCAGCCTCAAGAAGCTGCAAAAGGCAAGGAAACAGATTACCTCCTAGAGCCTCCAGAAAGGATTGTGGCCTTGAGGACATCTTGATTTTAGCCCCGTGAGACACATGGGCCTTCTGACTTGAGGATGGTAAGATAATAAATTTGTATTCTTTTAAACCATTAAGTAGGTGATCATTTATTACAGCAGCAATAGGAAGCTAATCGGCATGAAAACAGTTTTCTGCCACTTCTTGAAATTTTCCTGGATAGTTTAATTAAAATCATCTCAAATATGTTCATAAAGCTGCATGGTATAGAAAACCCATCTTGATGTGGCCCCGCCTACCTTTGCTGTGGCATCTTCGGTCCCCGCTCGGTTTCCTCCCACTGCCCCGTCCCTCCATGCACCTGCCCTCGCTCGCCGCAGCCTCCTGAAAGCTCATTGCTGAATGCCTACCCAGCCTTCTCTAAGGGCTTCAATGGATCATCCTCTCCTTTGTGGCACCACTGTTCCTAGCACACATGCTTCTTAATGACTTTACCTACTGTAGCCAAATGACTTTCTTCATGTCTGTCTTACTCTGTTCAGAAATAGCACCTGTTCGTTTATCTTTTGATAGCCAGTGACCAGCATGCTAGTGATCGTTCTGTTTTTTTATATTTGACACATTATATTGAATATCTACTATGCACCAAACACATGGCAAGTATTCAGTTAATGTTTGCTGCGGGTAAATTATGGTAAAATACCTGGGTGTTTTAGGTAATATTGTGATTGATTTTATGCCTGAGGTTCCTCCATGATCCTTACATAAGGACTCGTGGCAGACTTGTCTCAGTCGAATTAGGAGAATCTTGTCTTGCACATGGAAGCAGCAAATAGATTAATAGGCCAGCCTGCAGTTGCAGTGGAGTTAGCCTGAGAAAATCTGGGAGCCACCACTTACTAGTTCTATGATCTTAGACAAATTGTATAATTTAATTCTCAGATTCCTTATCTGCAAAATGGTGATAATCATAACGTGTGGTGCAAAGATTTTTGTGAGAAGTAAATGAGATAATTCAAAAAATGCCAAAATATCACTTTGGGTTATAGTTATTATTATAACACAGTGTGCTTCTCTTTTGGCCATAGTTTCCAGGAAACTTCAATCTTTTACTTGTGATCAGTTCTTGTAATTTTTCTTGGACTATATATCTGCCCCAGTGATTGGTTCAAGTCCTGCCCCATTGTTTTTGTCAAGTTAAGATTTCTTTATTTTTTAGTTTAAAAATTATTTTCTGTTTTATTTGTATTAGAACCTTTATTTTGTCACCTCAAATGTTTTCTGTATGTAGCGGAGTATAATAATTAATATAAAAATATCTATAAAACTGGAAGGTTAGTACCTATTTCCCTCATAGACTTCTTGTGAAGATTAAATGAAAGAAGGGTATCTGTATTGCTTTGTAGATAAACCTCCTTTTGAAAATGTCCCCAATACAATGAGCATTTATATCAAGTTTATGAATTAAAGAACATGGTGTTTGTATTAGTGTGCAAGGGTTGCTGTAACAAAGGACCCCGCACTGGGTGGCTTAGACAACAGAAATTTACTGTCATAGTCCTGGAAGCTGGAAGTCTGAGATCCAAGTGTGCACAGGACTGGTTTCTTCTGAGCACTGTGAGGGAGAATCTGTTTGGTGCCCTTCTCCTAGCTGCTGGTAGTTTGCTGGCAATCTTTGGCATTCCTTGGCTTGCAAATGCATCACACCGATCTCTGCCTTCATGTTCACATGGCATTGTGTGTGTGTGTGCATGTGTGTGTGTCTGTCTCTGTGTCCAAATTTCCCCTTTTCGTAAGGACACAAGTCATTTTGAATTAGGGCCCATCCTTATGACCTCATCTGAACTTGATCACCACTGCAAAAGACCCTATTTCCAAAGAAGGTTACATTCTAAGGCCCTGGGGTTTAGGACTCCAATATATATTTTTGAAGAAACACAGTTCAATCCAAAACAGTGTTCCTAGATTAGAAACGTTAGCAAAGTATGATTATTTGGCTTCTGATAAGTTAGCTTTGTGCTTATTTCTAATATGAGGATTGGTCTTTTGACCCTTCCACTCTAACAAGCAACTGCCACTCTGGGCTCCATTTCCTCTAGTGTAACTACCCAGTTATAGATTAGATGGTCTCCAAGCACCTTCCTGCTCTGACATATGACATCTCTATGAACAGACTGAATAGTAACTCACATTTATGAAGCACTCTGCAGTTTACTAAGCACTCTCAGGGTATTTAGTTCCCTATTATCCCCTCTATTTTAGAGAAACAGAAAAATAAGTCACTTGTCCACTTTTCACTGCTGGTAACTGCCATCTCCTGAGACCCAATGTTCAGCTAATTCTTCTATAACACAGCTCCACATTTTGTGACGCTAAGGCCATAAAATGTTTCTGGAAATTAATATCTGCATCTTGTTACAGTAATTAATGTCATGATTTAAATTTTTCTCAGAATGCCAGAATGTGGCATTTGACTCACGGCTTCATACCACAAGAACACTTGAAAAATAAAACTTTTTTGTGATCTTAGTATTGGGTTTGCAAAAAAGTGAAATATCACATACTATATCTTCTAGACATTGTACAGAAGTGAATCACTTAAGGGTATCAGCAATTATCCCCACTGTGAATACTATTCCTGAGAGAAAAGAAATTTATTAGGACCAGTGGATTTAAGTGTTCAGTTAATTCATTTTTGAGCCTTAAGGAACCAACTGGTTTATTTCCACTAAAAAAAATATATATGTTAAAAGCTCATGTAATTGTGAGTAGTTTGAGAAGCCTTTTGAGAGGAAAAGGGGAACGCCAACCCAATTTTTGATTGTATGACATCTGCTCTTGTTAATTTTACTCAGTGTTACTTAGAATAAATGTAGGCAAACTGCTTCTACTCAACTGAATGCATAACCCAAGGACATTGCATTTTAGCTTTAAAATTAACAACGGTGTTCATCATCAAATTATTAGCCCTTAGGAAATGCAAGATCCACCCTAGGTGCAATGTGAGATGCACACATGGGTGGTGCAGGGTCTTGAGTCAAGGGGTTGAAAGTCACAGAGGATGCCAAGTCTCCAGAGAGTGAGATGGGTCATGGGCGACTTCTGCTTAATGTGTGGTGGGGCTTTCAAGAAAGGAGAATTTCCTGTGTGCTTTTGGGGTAGGAGTGGGAGTTTCATTTCATGAAGTGCTCACTGAGTGGCTCCTAAAGATGGTGGGATTTTAGAAAAAGGAAAAATGCGAAAGAAGAGTAACATTTCTTGAGCTCCTAATATCTACAAGGCATCACGGTAAGGATTTGGTATGTTATAAGAATGGATCTCAGATAGGTCTGAAGGTGGGGGAGGCAGTGACTGAAAAACTGGCTTCTGCCTCACTCATCCTTACAATCATCACTAGGGAATGGGGTGAGGTTCCCGTGCAGTTACCTGCTTGTGGTCGACAGGTAGGCTGACAGATGCATAGCTGGGATCATTAGGTGATCAGGTGGGAGGGAGTCCAGAAGGCATAAACCCTGTGCCAAAAGGGTAGGAAGTTTTTCTTATCTGGGAACCCTCACTCTGAGTGAGTGGGACACCTTACATGTCTAGATTCCCACAGGAATGCTGTGGTGTGGGACACTGTGCCTCCATCTGGGAACATGTGCTGTGCCCATCTCTTACAACCCTACACCTTTGCCACTAAAGAAACTTTAAATCTATAGCTCACAATGTCAACTGACTCTTAATCATATTACCACTTCATTGTGACAATTCTCTCTGAATTATTTTATTTAATCTGAGAAAACAACACTATGTACTTTTGTTGGCCAACAGCCCAAACCCGCTGGGAATGTCGCCGCAGTGAACCAAGCCAGCTGTATCACTCGTTGCAGCCAGGAAGCCAGCTCGTGAGAGAAGCAGAGAGGCTTCTCCAAGGGAGATGCTGAGGAGGGGACAGCCAGCTGCCTCATCTTTGGAACACGCTAGTTTATATGGAGATACTGTTGGGTCAGTTTGTCCGTGGCTTTATTCTGGAACATACATATCTGAATGAGGTGTTCAAAGAGCTTAAGTTGGGGGAGTTTGTGACAAACATCCTGGTCTGGGTTTGGTACAGTTTTATTTGTTCTGTGAGTCACAGAGAGATCTGTTGGTGAAAAGTGGTTTCTGTTTCAAAACTGTTTCCCATTCGCAGCCTAGCTGCCCACAGGGCAGCTCTTTCCCTTCATGCTGTTTACTCAGGCACTCAGGCGTAGAGAGGTGAAGCTCTTGCCCAGGGACATGACCCTAGGTCTGGCAAGGACATGGCAAAGAGTGTAAACTGGTGGGAAGACTGGAAGAGGAGTGAACCTGGTGGCGAGGTGATGGGGCCCAATAGAGGACAGCCTGGACTGTCACGCTGGGGAACCTTCCTCTTACTCCCCAGGCGATGTCCAGCCATTGCGGGTGTGTGAGCAGGGCCGAGGCATGCTTAAAGCTGGATGTCAGAGCCACTGGTGTGGTCCCAGGGGACTAGAGAGCACAGGGACCAGGCTGAGAGGCTGCTAGCAAAGTGACACCTGGAATTGTAAGACATTCAAAGAGATAGATAAGCTCTATCTGAAGAAGAAAGGACAATGCAATAGAGAAGCCGGTAATGCTATGAGCGTCATCCTGCCTTTTGCACCATCATTTCTGGTGGTAAAGTCTTATCTTTTAGTGAAATTCGTCTGTGATTCTTCATGCTGGTGCAGTGGTTCTCAAAGTGGGGCCCCGGGGCCAGCAGCTCCTTGGGTGCCACCCAGACGGAGACTCAATGAATCAGGAACTCCGGGGGTGGGGCCCAGCGAGCTTCATTAGCGAGCTCTCCCCGTATTCTCAAGCTGGCTCGCCTGAGTTTGAGAACCACTGTGCCAGAGTGATGTCTGTAAGTCCAGTAGGAGTTGAGTACGCACAGATCTTAGCAAATGCTAAGCTGTTAAATAAAACGAAATCCCTTCATATCTTAACAAGTGCAGTAGCAGTCATGGCTGGGCTGTTTATGCCACCCTTTCAATCCAACTTGGCCTTGGTTGGTATTAAAATATCTCTTCCTGTGTCATTGGAAAAACTGAAAGACACTATGCACAATTAGAAAATATCATTTAATAAAATTACAAAGCAAAGCCAACATTTTTTTTTTGAGACATGAGGGACAGAGAAGGGAGGCACCTTGGGAAATTACGTGCATGTTAATTGCTGCCTGTAGTCTCCCAGTGACAATGTTTTATTTTGCAGCCCTTTAGGACTTTTATTAGAAACAGAACCTTTTTGTTACTGTTTGCTGCCCCGGGAGTTTTAAAAGAACTGATTTTCTGTCAGAAAAGATTGGAATCAATTGCAGCCTTCCCTTCTAGATTGCGCTAAAACATTTATTTAAGAGTTTAGTGGCTCGCCTGGCCTTATCTGTATTCCGAGCTGCTTGTCCAGTGAAATAAAATTCATTCATGCCTCTGCTCCTTGTGTTATTGACAAAGCACACACTTTATGTGACTCAAAGCCAGGATCCCTGCTTCTGGGAAAACCTCTCTCTAAACTTGTCTGAAAGAATTATTTTATTACACTTTTTTCATGTCGGGTCCAGAACATCTGAGTGAGGAATTCTAGGGGTGAAGGGGAAACAGGAGAGGGGCCTGCACTGGTGATCTGAAAAGGCCAATGGGGAAAAATAAGAGGGGCTCCCTCTGCCCTTACCAGCTGGGCTCCTCATCCGAATATTGGGGTTAAACAAACTGTTTCGGAATAATGGCTTCTACGTTTCACCCCTTCTAGGAGGCTTAGCTGCTCATTTGCATTTGTAGATACAATGGCATTTTGAAGACATCAATATGAAAGAGTAGAGCTTGCTTTTTAAAAGACATTTATTCTTCACTGGATGATAATAATCTTAGCTTCATTCATTGTATCTTGACTGTGTATCCAAGAATTAATCCAAAAGCCACCTCACAAGACGAATGTTTCCATTTCACAGATTAGAAGATTAAGGGAGGCTCATGGTAAGAGGGGGTGTGGGGTTTGACCCTGACTCTGCCCTCCAAGTATGCTCTTTCTAAGACACCACCCAGGCGTATACCATCTCCACATCTATAAAGGAAGACTGGTCATTGCTCTCCTGCAGGCGCCTGGAATACAGATTTCCTTAGTCGCCTTGAGGAAGGAGTGCAGGATAGCGGCTGACAAGGGAGCTGAGGAGAGGCAGCTTCTGTGTAAGTCCCTGACTCATCAGTGTGGACACCCTTAATATTGGGCAGAAAAAATATTAGAGCCATTAGAACTCCTTATTAGAAAACAAACAAACCAAAAAAAGTAACTATTTTAAAAATTGCATTAAACATTGTGGTTGACACTAAAACTCTGGAAATAAATGTTCTCTTGCATTTTGGATCAAAATATCTTGTTCCTGTCCAAGTATTTTTTTTGAACCAGGAAAAGGGGTCTAATGTACTGACCAGTGTCTGTACTGAGTGTGAATGTGCTCGCTCTGGTCTGAAAGTTTGTGCCTTCCAAATTCATATGTTGAAACCTAACCCCCAGTGTGATGGTGTTAGGAAGAAGGGCTTTTGGGAGGTGATTACGTCATGAGGCTGGAGCCCTCATGATGGGATTAGTGCCCCTTTAAGAAGAGACCTGAAAGAGATGATCTCTCTTTGCCATGTGACGCCTTCTGCAAACCAGAGAGAGGCTCCTTATTAGACGCCAAATCTGCTGGTGCCTTGATCATGGACTTCTCAGCCTCCAGAATGGTATGGAGTAAATATTGTTGGTGAAGCCCCCCAGTCTGTGGTATTTGTTACAACTGCACACACTAAGACAGTGCTCATGGGACAGATAATTTAGACAATGAGAGATGCCTGGTAGGATGGAGAACATGAATTTGTCATGGGAATTGAGTAAATCAGCTTTTCTTGAGGAAAGAATTTCTGAAGAACAGCCCAACTATAGCAAATTGTAAATGGGACAGGCTGCTAAACATAGCTACAGCAGATTATCAGGCAGACTGCTTGTTAAATAATTGAGTGCTGTTTAGAAATTAAGTTAAACAAGTGGCATCTAGCTAAAGACCTGAAAGAGTAAGGTAGAATTTACATTTTCATGGTTAAGAAGAGAACAGGTGTGTCCAGCCCAGCCTCTTTACCAGTCTACCTGTAAAGGATGCTGGAATGAGCTGCCAGAGCTCAGGGCCCACAGCTTATGCTGAACAATTTGCTTCTCTCTGACATCCACAGAGATGTCTCCTTGATGCTGGCCTTTACCAATATCTTGGTCATTTGCTCTGCCAAGCATATCTAGCTGCACCACAACTTTTTGTTCTTAGCTCCCAAAGCTCTTTAGGCTTTCTTATTGGGGTTAATCTTTCTTGACTGATAACAGTGGTAATTCCCCACCTTCCCAGCCTGCACTGGTCTCCTCTGTCCTGTATTCTCTTTACAGAAAGCCCTTGCTGGTCACGACCTGGCCTTGGCGCAAACCCACAGCAGGCCATGGTGAGGTCCCTGGGTTCCCTCAGGACCAGGCATCCAGGAGGGTCTCTCATGCTCACCTGAAGTTTCAGGGACTCTCACATCATGAAATGATGAAGAATTGGGGTGAGGGTCAAGTGGGCTGATCATTCTGAAAGGGGTGACCAAGCAGGTTCCTTCCTAAAAGGAAGGGTGCCTGACCAGATCTCAGATGGCAGGAACCAGACAGTAAGCGGAGGAGAGCTGGTTGATAGAAAGCAGGACTAGTTTGGAGTTTGCCTGGAATAAGAAGTGCTTTCTCCCAGGGGTGGCGATTGCAAGGGTTTAATGAACTGTGTGGCTCAGATAAACTAGATGTGTAGCCTATAACCTCAACCTACAGAACCCTTGTCCAAGTACAATATCCCTCTTTCTCCACAGTATGTGATGGTTTCAAACAAACAAACGAACAAACAAACAAACAAGCAAACAAGAACCCAAAACAGAAAATTGGACAGGGAAATGTAATACTGTGATTTCCTTCTGGCAATTCTTTGTGGCGTGGAGGCACTTAAGACAGACCCCTTTAGCTGGGTAATCAGAAGTAAGCGGCTGCAGGCATTTTGGTGTTAAAACAGCCCAAAGAAGAAAGAGAGACCTTTTCAATGCAGGCTAAGACAGGCTATGTTTAAGGTTATGTTTTAGATAAATGTAGAAAAGCTAAAAAGCTAAAAAAAAAAAAAAAAAAGTTAGTGAGAAAGGAACCAAGCTGTAACTTACATTTAGTTTAAAGATTATTCTAAAGGAAAAGTTTATATGATACGAACATTTTAATTTTTTTTTAAATTAGGAAGCTGTTCTTTCGGTATCAGAGTTAGATCGCTTAAATCTTGGTTTCGCCGCTCACTAAATGGGTGATTTTGGATAAGCCCTTCTCCCCTGTAAGTCTCCATTTCATTTTCCAGAGCAGATATGTACTTCATGCGTTCCAGGTGACAAAGATGAAATGAAGCAAGATAAGGAAGCATTTGGCTCAGCATGTCGCCTAGAGTAGATACTGGTTATCTGATTGCTCCCTTTAAGAGGAAGCTTGCTACAGCTTATCTTTTGTGTGGCTAAAGGGTTTGGGGTGTTTGGGGTGGTAAATATGCCAGTGTGCTTGAGCAAGAAAATCGGATCTCGTCAAGGGTTTAACTTATCCTGCTGTAGCATCAGACAACAAGTGACAAAGGAGTGTTGCCATGGTCCTGCCTGCTGTATCTGGCCCATTTGTCAGAGTTGGCTGACTCCTGCTCTACGGATAAACAGGGATCTTTTGTAATGAATAGACTTTAAAAGTTTTAAGAAACAATTGCGTTTGTAAGTATCTGGATTGATTATGAGAAGAAAAGCTCGTTAACTCCATGGCCCACATATCTCATAGTGTGACTTCAAGGCATTTGTTATTGGGAACGTGTACTGAGATTGTCGAAGCCCCTTTTAAGGTAAAGGCTGAGTCTCACTGATTCAGAAATGTCATCCTTTTACCTTCAACAAAGCCATGGAGTTATTTTTACCCCCATTTCTTAGATGAGGAAGTTGACTCAGGGTGTTTGAGAGACTTGCCCAAAGTCATGCAGCTAGTAAGTGACCAGGTTCTGATAACCCCTGAGCTGTGTGGTCCACATTAGAGTGAGTTAAGCTGTCTGTTTGGAGAGGCACTTGCAGGGACACACGGGGTTTATGGAAGAGTAAGCTCCTGGGACAAAAGAGGAACAAGGCTGTAACAGTGATACAGTTAGAGCTTGGGGGTGGGGAGGGGTGTCTGATTCCAGGGCTGGGCCAAGAGACGCATAAGAGGAACTGACAACATCTTACTGAGCAAAAGAATAAGAAGATTCTCAAAAAGTGATGGGGACACATAAAAGGACTCAGGTGACAGCCTGAAGGAATTCCCAAATCTGGGACAATATGAGCATCAAATTGAGTAAAATCAGAATTCATGAGTTCACAATGATAACAAACAAACAATTGAGAAGATAAAGCTCTTTCTTGCAGTAGAAACCAACTAATAAATGCAGAAGAAATGAAGGAAGTAGAAAATCATCACAATAATAATTGATTTAGTTAAAAATTAATAATGGATGCTAAAAGTAGGCTGAAAGTTGGATGGGAAATGAGATATTTACATAGCCTCAAAGTGTGCCTTTATAAAGTATGTATTAATTAAACAGGACCAATATTTAACTTTATAGGAAGTAGAGAGTAAAGTGCCTCTGTAGTTAAAAAAATGTGCACAGGTGCCATATGTACCATGATGGGGACCACCTTAAACCAAATGCTTCAAGTTAGCATCACCAATAAAAGAACACACTGAAATTACCAGTGGGACTAGAAGTCATGAGTTTACCAGGGGAACTAGTTTCCTACTTTGGGGAACACTTACATTTTCCCAAGGTCACACAGCTCGAATGTAGTAATACAAGATTTAAATTCAGATATGTCTGATTTCAGAGTCCTTGTGTCTCCCACATTCTGGATCTAAAGGGTGTTAATGGTTCATAACTGGTGTCATAACTTGGCAGAGAGGAGGTGGTTGGGCAGGACAGACAATGAAACAACGCTCTCATTTAGATAGAAATCACTGAAATGCCTGGGAGAGAAGGGCGCTGCCACATGGACTATAAGATGGCTCAATGGTGTGGCTTCCTCGTATGGAGATGCTCTCTTCCGCTGAGGACATTCTGATTTGGAAGGAAATACAAGAGGAACAGCCTGAGAATTCCTTGTCTGCCATACAATGCGTGAATTATAATGAGGGTTTACTTGAAGACACATGAAGTAACGAACTGGATGCAGCAAAAAGGTTGGGTAGTTAATTATATGGTCAATTGCTCATCCATATTTACACAACAATATTATGGTTTTACTTTCACTTTGCAAAACAAATCCGTTTGGATAAATCAATATTATTTCCCAATATAGTTCCTAATCTCCACTCAGGGAAAAAAGTACTGAGAGTTAGGCAGATCTAATGCTCTTCTCAAAATAATTGGACAGAATCATACTCAAGAATAGCTCTTAACGAAAAAGACTGGTTAATAAGTATTTAAACAATCAGAAGATGCCGCTAAAGATTTTAGAGGGTCCCTGGAGAGGATATATTAATATCTCTAATAGAATGTCATTTTTGCTACATAGAAGGGTCTTTTTCACTAATTTTTTAAACATTTTTTAGTTGCAAATTAAGTCATTCTTTAAATTCAACAGAAATGCTAAGAGAAAATAAATGTCCTGTACATGGGTAAAGCCAACAATTTTACAATTTATTCGAATACTTGGCACCTGTGTATATTTATTTTTAAACTAGAGAGACATTTCATTTTATTTCGGGTGGCCATGGAAAGAGGTATTTCACACAACTGAATTTTAAAAACCCCACACATTTTGAACATAAATCTTAAAACCATTGCCATGCCACTCAAGGCCCAAAAGTTTATATAGCTCCTTAATGACTATAAAATCCAATCAGAATTGCTTAGCGTGGTTTTCAGGGCCTTCCACATATCAATTAAAACACTTCATATTGCATTTTTTTACACCTTTCTCTTATTTAGTAAGCGCTGTCCATCGCCTTAGAATGGGAGTAGGCAAACTTTTTCTGTAAGGGGTTAGACAGTAAATATATTAGGCTTTGTCCGACATGTGGTCTCTGTTGCAGGTACTCACTATGTCATCAAAATGTGAGAACAAAGACACTAACTGAGTGGCCGTGTTCCAATAGAACTTTATGGAAACTGAAATTTGAATTTCATATAATGTTCATGTGTCTCATAAGATTGTTCTTCTTGGATTTTTTCCCAACCATTTAAAAAATAGAAAATATTTTAGCTCATGGGCTATACAAAAGTAGTTGGTGAGCAGGATTTGGCCTGCCAAACCCTGCGTTAGAGGATGGAGGTGTGGGGAAGGAAGCTGGACACCTAACCCCTGGATTTTCGACAATCACATATAGGAGAGGAGATGAAATATAAGAAATGGCTCAATTCCTGAGGAAGGAGCAAATATCTGAGTATCAGGGAGCCCGTGGGAAGCCAGCCAATGCCATCCACTTACGTGAGCTCTCATCATTGACTACGCTGAAAGCCGCATTAGCTGTCCTTCTCGTTGCCCTTTGGTAGGACAATGAATCAACACCTGCACACCACTCATGGACTGGCCAGCAGGAATGATGCCTATTTGTGCCTCTGGATGTTGCTTAGCCCATCCTGATGGTCCAGCGTGGACCACACGCTCTATAACAGCCCAGGACAACATCAGCCCCCAACACAGAGAATGCTGATGGAGCGGCCACGAGTGGCCCCAGGGCTGGCGTCTGGATGGCACTAATGGAAGCAGCTTTCTCCACACTGGGGCGACAGTGAAGATTATTTCCATTTGCCTTCCCCATTCCCTCCTGCCTCAATGCTGTGTTTTTGGCAAACATGCTTACTTGCCCTCCCCTATATTTTACTTTATACTTTGTTTTTTGCCTGGAATACCTCCCTCTTTACTCCCAAATTATTCCAACCCTACTCCTCACCCACATTCTAGCCAAATATCATTTCTCCCACGAAGCAATCCTTTGAAACCTGTGATTAGTAACACATAGAACTTACTACAGTCACTGTGCAGGTGGAACTACATTATTCACTAGCTACCTGTGACACCTGTCTTGCCATCCTGAACTCTGAGATAAATCTCTTGATATACCTTAGCTATGCATAGCTTCTTCCTGAACCATGTCCTCCAAGAAACCTAGAATTTACAGTGATTTCCCTCTTCCTCCACCCTGCCCATGGCAAGCTCATTTTTTTCCCCCAAATATATCCTTAATTCATTAATTTCTCTCCATCATCATTGTAATCCAAGCCACTAGAATCTCTTTTATGGCCTGCTCTCCCTGCTGATCTCCCTGCCTCTACCATCTGCTCCCTTCCAACAGCCTGAGTGTAATCTCCTTAGTATACAAAGCCGAGCAGACTGACCTGCCTTCCTTAGCTTCATCCCATTTCTCTCTCTCGTCTTATTCATGATGCCCTGGCCGTACCAGCTTCCTTTAAATCCTCAAACAGGCCAAAGTTTTCTGCCCTCCATGCTCTTGTGTGTGTTGTGTTCTGCCTGGAATTATCTCCCTTCTGCCCCCCCCCACCTGGGGGTCTCATATTAAATAGCTCCTCACAGCAAAACCCTCCTTGGTCTTTATCTAAAGCAGCCCTCCACCCTCACCTTATGCTAGTGTTTTTCCTTAGCCCCCTGTTTGTTTTCTTTTTTATCACTTATCATAACTTGCCATTATTGCTTAATTTATTTGTGTGTCTACTTGGAGTGTATTTCCCTGTCTTTCCTATGGGCCATAAGCTCCAGGAAGACAGACACATTGTCAGTCCTGCTTGTCCTTGTGCCCTTTGTGCCTAGATCAGCTCCTAGGTGTAGCAGGTGCTCCACAAACACTTGTGAAATGAGCGAAGGACCTAGAGAATATCACCCTTAGGCTCAGAAATTGTGTCTTAAACTTCCTTGACCCCCTCGCCTGCCTAGCACATTGGAGATATTCTGCAGGTGCTGCTTTATTGGATTTGTGGTAAGATGATTTAAAAAGCAATGCAAATTCCTCTTTCATAACCCCTGATTGCCTCCTTCCCCTAAAGATCAAGTAGCTTCACTTCAAAAGCCCTGACATCTCCGGGAGCCTCCAAACTGTCATGCGGAGGAATCCCCTTTATTTCCTTAATTTCTCTTTCTATTGATATCACGTCCAGGCACTGCTCAGAGAGATTCCCTCCTGGTCTCTGTCTCTGTACATAGAGGTTTCATTGAATATTTATACCTCCTGGAAGGAGGCCTATAAATAGACCTGTCAGTTACTTTCTAGGACAGGTGCCCAAGGACAAAGAAAGGGAGTCATAGAATGTTAGTGCTAAAAAGACTCATCGTTTGGGTAAAGTCTTCATTTAACAGAGGCAGGAACCGGGGCCCAGAGAGGACATGGTCTGAGGCCTTGGTCAAAGGCGTCTGTTCTGATCGTCTGCCTTAAACCGGCATCCGTGGCTGTTCTCCAGGGGCAGGAGGCCTGCTCGCATGGATGGCCGTGGCCCTGCTCGCATGGGCGGCCGTGGCCCTGCTCGCATGGATGGCCGTGGCCCTGCTCGCATGGGCGGCAGTGGCCTTGCACGCTCACCCGCTGCTCCGCCAAGTCCAGCTTCGCATCCTTTGATCTTTGCCTCTGTTTCTGGTTATCTGCTCGTCTCTTCAACTTGGCAGAGTTCAGCGTCCCTGGTTTTTGCCATTGCCGGTCCCCAGGGCAGGTGGCATGCCCACACATTTTGCTCCTCTCATCCCAAGGAACTTTGAGGAGCTTCTTTGTAAGACAGCCGCCAGGTCTGGGAGCTACCTGCTACCCAGGTGTGCCAGCTGTGAAGCTGTTGTCTCTCAGCAAAACCCTCCCTTCTAAACTCTGCTTTGCGATGCTTGGGACCGGACTCTGCTACCCACGCTTCGGCTCCCCGAGCTGGTGAAGCTCTGACCGGGGGGGGCGCTCGAGGAAGGGCGTGCGGCTGGAGGAGGAAGGAGGGACTGGCCACCTCACATCTGTGTCCCGTGGCTTCCTTTCATCCTGTTTCCGTGACGGTTACCCCACGAGTGCTTCTTCATCTTGCCAGCAGCCACAAGTTTCTGTGGCAGCAGCCGAATCCATTTGTAATTTTCCCAACACCTGTGGAACCGACTTTGTCACCCCTACTCCCCCAGCTCCCACCAAGGTACCAGCACCCGGTGAGCAGCACCCTTCCTCCCTCCAGGGTCTGAGATTCAACTCTGCAGCCCCCTCCCCCATGTTTCTAACTCTGATTCCCACCTTTTCCTTGTGTTCCCAGCCCCAGGTGGTGCAATATTGATTGATTTGCATTGCCACACCCTGTAATATTATTCTTGCCATTTTTGTTGCCTAGTTAACTTCCCAGATTCAGTTCTCTCTGTTCAAATGACGAGCGTGGCTCTTTCTCCTGACTGGATCCTGACTGAGACCCATGTAGAGCCCAGTTGGGCAGCTGGATTTGAGATGGGATGAATGTGTTTCCCATAAGTGTAGCTTGGAGTGGGGGTGAGTGTGATGGTAAAGCTATGTTCCTGTTCTGGAAACAGACTCAGAGGCTAGCACCTGCCCTAGCCTCTGTGTCATTCACAGCACGTTCTCAGCTTTCTGCAAATGGCTCTTCACAAGGTTAACCTGGGTGGTGTTCAGGGCCCTGTCATGAGCCATCTGGGCCACTAAGGTAGGAGCACTGTTTCAATGTGGTCAGCGGTTTTCTCCACATTACAGGCATGACCCAATGTCCTGGAATGCTTGGCATTCATATCCATCTATCTGTCTATCTATCATCTATCTATCTATCTATCTATCTATCTATCTATCTATCTATCTATCATCTATTATCTATCTATCTATCTATCTATCTATCTATCTATCTATCTATCATCTATCAATCATCTATCTCTATCATCTATCATCTACTATCTAGCTATCATCTATCATCTATCTATCTATCTATCTATCTATCTATCTATCTATCTATCTATCTATCTATCTATCATCTATCATCTATCTATCTATCATCTACCTATTCATCTATCGTCAATCAATGTATCATCTATCTATCTATCTATCTATCTATCTATCTATCTATCTATCTATCTATCTATCTATCATCTATCTATCTATCTATCTATCTATCTATCTATCTATCATCTATCTATCTATCTAATCATCTATCATCTATCTATATCTATCTATCTATCATCTATCTATCTATCTATCTATCTATCTATCTATCTATCTATCTATCTATCTATCTATCTTCTATCATCTATCATCTCTATCATCTATCTATCATCTATCTAATCTATCTTTTATCTCTATCTATCTAATTATCTATCATCTTCTCTATATTCTTACCTTTCCATTTCTCTAACCTAACAAAACAAACAATTAAAAATAGTACTCATGAGGAGTGGGGGCTGGGTGGAGATGGGCAAATGGGGGGAAAATGGGGGACATCCATAATAGTGTCAACAATAAAAATAAAGTAAAAAAATTATACTCACCAAAGGCAATGTATTGCTTTAGGCTGACACTTATTTGAAGGTAAAAATGTCATAAAGAACATTCCTATGGATATGAAAATCTATCTGCCTTTCATTTTTTGAGAATATTTAGTACAGGATTATTATAAAAAAGGGAAATTTCGGCTGCTAATTGACACCCTTGGAGAAGGCACGGTGGCATTCAGGACACTAAACAGTGCTCAGCTCAGCTCTGAGGGGCAGAGATGATGGTAGGAACTCTTGTTGGCTGCTGCTTGGAGTGTGTACTGCATGGAGAAAGTGGAGCAGACTTAACCAGGAGGGGAGAAGGGACACCACGGAGAGCTGGTGCCTCACATCTAAGAGCAGTTGGTAAGTCACATCACTGTTCCAACTCAGAGGCATGTCCGACCATAGAGTCTGCAAAGGGGAGCAGCTCATGGTCTAGTGGGAAAAGCTGTCACACACAGTGCAACAACAGCCAAAGGTTCTTGACTGTGTGATTAAGGGCTGAGTCTGGAGGCAGTGATGGCAAGAGGTGGTTCATGAGTCCGGGAGAAGGAACTTGCTAACTGGTGTAGTCAGCAGGAAATGGAATTGGAAGGGCCTTGGCAGGGGAGGACAGGGCAAATGTAAAAGAAGTGAGGAGGTTATAAAAACTAGCATAGGAAAATTTTCCCTGTGCATTTAAAATCAATTGATAAGTCTTTATTGAGTTTGTACTATTTCCTAAAGGCTGTAGATGGTGAAGCCTTCAAAGAGCTTCCACCTGGTTAGGGAATCAGCCAGGGCTGGGGTAAAAAAAGAGATAAGTAGTTATTCTGAACAGCAATAAAGTCCCTGCCCAATATGTGGTGCGTCCAACCAGTATCGTTTTGAGACCTGCTACAATACAATGTAGAACAAGTTATTGTTTGACCTCTGTCTTAAGGGGAAGCAAGTTGCAATTGATAAGAATGTAGAGTTAGAAAAAGCCATCTGAGCTTCTTTGAGCTGTCTTAATGGGGACACCACAAGCTGGTGGAACCAGGACTTGAGCAGAAGTCAAAAGCCTGAGTTTACATTCCAATTTTTACCTATCTAGCTTGTTCTGTGACTGTGGCCTGGTGTTTCCATCTCCCTATGGCTCCTGATGTCCTATTTGAAAAGTCTTATCTGGAGGTCTTCCAATGGCTTCTGCCAGTATAAGTCTATGGGCTATTGCTGTATATAGATTTTTGTTTCCTGTTACGGGTATATTGTCAACATTGTGGTTTTGTGCCTACTGGCGGTAATTGGCTCTGGTTTTGTCTTATAAAACAAATAAAGACTGAGAGAGAAAAACCAAGACAGTGTGATGGAAAAGAACAAAGGTGTCTCAGTGTGAGTGAGAAGTGGAAGAGAGAAAAAGAGAGAAACAGCAAATGAGCCGGGGAAACTTACTTGTAGGCTACGCAGGGCTAGCAATAAAGGAAAGAGAGAAATAAGAAGACAAATAAAGAATGTTTGCATATAATAGTGTACATTTTTTGAGTGAAATCAACTGAGCTTATTTGATATTATAGAGCAATGTAGTGAAGGGCCAAGACTGTTGGATGATAAAAGAGAAGGGACCAAGGGAGGAACATTTCACTTGGATACAATTAAAGGAGGTGACAGGGCAGAAACACAGGGCCACACAGCCCATGACTTCTGCTGACCATCCTCTGCATGTATGAGGCAGAATATTGAGCTGCTGTAACAAAGAAACCCAGACCTATCATGACTTAAATAAGATGGGAATGCATTTTTCTCTCAAATGACAGTCAGGGGTAGGTAGGTGGTAGAGGGAGGGTAGGCAGCTCTGCTTCACAAGGTTGCACAGGGACTTTAGCTCCTTCTCTTGTGCCCTGCAATCCCCTGCAATGTACTCACCAGCACGACCAAAGCTGGACCACCATGTTCTGGTCCCTGGGAGGGGAGGGTCTGTCAAGGACACCACTTTCTTTTAAGCTGCTGACATAACACTTTGCCTACGTTTCATTGGTGAGAACTGATTAACACAGCTGGGAAATGTGGACTGTAGCTGGGCAGCCACAGGCCCTGCTAAAACTTACCATTTCTATTACTAAAAGAAGAGGGGAGAATGGACTTGGGGGGCCATTCAGTCTCTGTTCTGCATCAGTTCTGCATGTCCTGGTCAGCTTATGTTATAGCTGGTAAGGTCAGGAGTGATCTAGGGCAGACATTCATAAATTTGGAGTCTACCAATGGTGAGAACACATTCATGCAATCACAAGCACATGAGCCAATCACAAAATAAAAAAGCTATTGTTTACTTATTGCCTCATATATGTAAGGCACTGGCTGAGAGCCTTGTTTCTCATTAGAACCATAGTCTCATATTTATAATTGAGGCTCAGAAAAATGATGCTTTCTCAGATCTCACAGAGAGTATGTTGCAGAGCTCTGGGTTATACACGCAGCTGGTAGAGCAGTCCTGCCGGTAATGTAGCTGCACCACCTACAACAGCCCTTTGGGAGAGGAACTCGAACGGACATCTCCATTTCATAGGAGCAAAATAAGACCAAATGGCAGTGGTGGGATTTGCACCTGGCTTCCGGGTGTGGAGTCCCCCCTCTTACCATTAGCTGTGTTACCCCTGGGTCAGCTCCATCATGGTCACTGGAGGCCTCCAAGGGGTGGAAGGTCTGAGACTGGGCCTTGCATGGATGTGCATGCATGCAGCATGTGGACAGGTGTTAGATGTTAGGTGTAGGGCAGCTCTGCCTCCTGCCAAAGGTGTTCACAGGTGGAGACATGCAGGGTCTATTTCAGACAGCAATTGATTCCAATTTGTTATTAATAAAAACAGTTCAAAAAACATTTGGCAATAGACTGCGGGATCCAACACTATTTATGAGAAGCATTTAATGAGGGAACTCGCAGCTGCAACAGATGGATGTCAACGGGGCCTCTCCAGAGTGTTCCACTGTGTTTTCCTTTGTCTTTGAATAAATTCGGAGGGTGCCACATGCGAGCCTGGATGGATGGTTTTGAACCACAGCTAATTAAAAGCAGGAGCACCCCTGGGGGTTAATGACAAAGGAGAAGTGAAATCACCCTGGTAAAATCCTCTTTGGTTTGGGCTGAACAGAAGGGCCTTTGGCCAGGGTGCAAATGTAGCTACTAAGCCCTTAGGTATCAGCCAGCGATGGAAATGAGATGCATGCATCTTGATCCCTCCATCCCCATCTTGGACGGCCAAAGAACCCTGTCTCAGTTGGCTGTGCAGCTCAGTGTCCAGGTGGCTCTGCTCCAAGCCGTGAGTGAACCTTAGCATCTGTGGTGCAAGGTCAGCCCAAGCACACAGGAGACCTCGTGGAGCCAGTGATGCTCGATCCAGACCACATGTGCCTACAGCATATCCGACATGGATGGGCCTGGACCTCTGGGGTGATATAGCCCTCTAGTGACCAGCTTTTAGGACCTAAGAAGGCCTCTGGAAACCGGGCCACTTCTGGGAAACACATCTTTTTCTCCTGTGGATGAAGCCAGCCCCTACTCAGCACCTTACTTTTGCATATGAAAGGCCCGATAATTGCTACTTTCATCCTTAAAGCATGCAAGTGACATGCAAAATTAGCACTTGAGAGGATCCACTTTTAGACCTTGTTGTAAAGCAAAACTTATTATTTGAAGATAAATCAATTTCTGTTGCCTGTATTTGTGGTTTTCCCCAGATGGCTAATTACCAAAGATAAATGTGTATAAACACAAGCCTTATCCCTCCATCCATCTTCCCTGCCTGCCTGTTTATCCAGAGGTTAATCATCGCAATCCTGTAGCGTATTGCCATAGTAATGGCTTTGATGGGCCCGACAAGTTTATGACCTTTTATTAGAAACAGAAGGACATGCATTTCAAAATAGGAAGGTCGTTTTAGAGATGAATGTGCATATAACTAGCCTCTCTGAAACTGAGCCAAAAGGAAACACAGAAAACAGAAGAAAAGGGGGGAACCCCCCCACATAAATGAACAAAACAAACAGCATAAATGTCATGAAAATTGGTTTACAGCAAAATTAAATAAGGTTCCTGCAAGCATTAATTTTCATATTTTCTGTTTATGCACCGTTAGAATTATTTCCCAGCTTTGATTTATGAAAGAGTAAGACCGGGCGCTATCATTCAGACACGCACCAAATTCAGTTAAAGGCTGGAACTTCCATTTGGATGGGGCTGACTTCCTCTCTGGTCAAAAGGGCAAGTGGAAAGTGATGCCACTCCATAGTATAGCTTAGGGCCTCTGCACAAAGACTGAGGCTCAGACTTCCTTCCTCCCTTCCTTCCTTCCTTCCTTCCTTCCTTCCTTCCTTCCTTCCTTCCTTCCTTCCTTCCTTCCTTCCTCCCTCCCTCCCTCCCTCCCTCCCTCCCTCCCTTCCTCCTTACTATAATACATACTCATTATAACAACAAAACCACAGAGAGAAATAAAATCTGCCCCTTTCCCCATTTTTTGGAAAAAGTCAGTGCTAAAAAATGACTGGTTAAAAATATAGCTCTGATATGTGCAAGACAATGTTCTAAGCTGTTCATAAATAGTAACTCATTTTTCCCCCTTGTAAAAACCCTTCGGAGGTACTATCATTGTCCCTATTTTATAGGTAAGAAAACAGCAGTCTGGAGAGGTAAGTAACACACCCAAGGCTATATGGGCAGTGCCAGAAAGAGGAGAGCCTTAGTCTGTTCAGGCTGTGCTAACAAAATACCATAGGCTGGGTGGCCTATAAACAACAAAAATTTATTTCTCACAGTTCTGGAGCTGTAAGAAATAAAGCTGGAAGTTGAAGACCAAGACGGCAGCAGATTCCATGGACCCGCTTCCTGGTGCGCACGCAGCTGCCTCCTGGCTGATGGCAGAAGCAAGGGAGCTCCCTGGGCCTCTTTTATAAGGGGACTAATCCCATTATGAGGGCTCAGACCTCATGGCCTAATCAGCTCCTCAAAGCCCACCACCTAGCACCATCACCTGGGGTAATGATTTCAGCACATGAATTTGGGGGGTGGGGCACAGCATTCAGACTGAGGCAAGGAGGAAATCAGATCCCCATTAGTAGGGCCCCTGGGTTCATGCTCTTAGCTGAGATGCCATCCTGCATTTAACACCAGACCACAGTGTCATCTAAAACCAGGCACTCTCTTGTGCTGGCCAGTTGTTGGAGGAGCCCAGACCATCACTGAAGACACTGAAGGATCTGTCCCGGCTGAGTCTGAAGGCAGGAAAGAACAAATGTCTCCGCTCCAGGCAGCCAGGCAGGAGTTCTCTGTTACTCGTGGGAGGGTCAGCCTTTTTACTCTGTTTAGGCCTGTTCACTGATGGGATGAGGCCCACCCACCAAGGGGAGGGCAGGCTGCTTTACTCAAAATCCATTGATTCAAGTGTTACTCTCATCTAGAAACACTCTTACAGACACACCCAGACCAACATTTGGCCAAATGCGTGAGCACCCCATGACCCAGTTAAGTTGCTGTATAAAATTAAGCATCACACCTGTGTACTCAGTGTTGGAATCTGTGCTGGGAGCAGGAGACATGAGATAACAGGACAACACCTCCACTTGGAGGAACCCAGAATCTGAGCCCTTCTCTCCTTTACTGCTTTCCTAGCAATGTGCCTCACCTTCTCTAAGACTAAGCTAAGGTCTTTTTAATAGAACATACTGACCTAATAGAGCATACTGCCTGCTTTCTCCTAACTTAAAGGGGAGAAGACTTGGCCTTGGTTTCTAGGAAGTTAGTTGGCTTGTTGATTTATTTGTTTTTTACAGCACCTTATTATTATTTTTTTACAGCACCTAGTAAAAAGAGACATCTCCTTTTATTTGATAAGAAACATTCGTATAACTTAGATGCTCATTTTATTTGGACCTGTAGATGCTGTACATTAAGGTGAGACACATACAGTTTTAAAGAGGCACTGCCATTTAGAGCATAATAGGTCATGTTGTAGATTATTAGGTATCACACACAGTCCCCATCAGGAAGATCAGAATGCAGACTGAGATTCTTGGAGAAAAACACTGAGGCCTTCTCTTCCACCATATTCAGCTTCATCTGCTAATATCTCTTTCTATTATTGAGGGGAAGCTTCTATGGTGACATGAGTACAAAATAAGGATGGGACATTTTTTTCAGCTATCTATTGTGATGCAACCAACCATCCTAAAACTTAGTGGCTAAAACAATGACATTTGTTTTCTTCATGAATCTATTAGGAATGCAGGGCTTGGAGGCACAGCTCCTCTCTGCTCTATTGGATGTACCCAGGGTGGCTGGAAAGTTGTGGGCTGGGATCATCAGAAGACTGGCTCACTCGCCTGCTGATGGCTGCTGATGGCTGTTGGCTAGGAGCTTACCTGGGCTGTGGACTGAACATCTACATGTAACTTCTACATATGGCCCAGGCTTTTTCAAAACACAGTGGTTTGGTTTCAACAAAGATGTCCAGAGATAGGGAGAGAAAGTCAGGTGGAAACTATTGCCTTTGTGACTCTAGTCTGGGAAGTCACATAGCGTCAGCTCTGCGGCATTCTGTGTGTTAGACATATATAACCATATGCAGGGGGAAGGCAATTAGAGGACTACTAAAGACTTTGCAGACATATTGCAAAACCACCATGAGCATGATCTATAGAAACTCAGTGAACACTCTCTCCTGTGATTCAGGCTGAAGATGCTGCACTCTCTGTTCCCATGCTTCCAAACGGCACCAGAGTGACAAGGATTCCTTAGAGGGTGTGAGTGAGCTGCTCTTTGCCTTCATTAGGTGACTCTGAAGTGCTAGGGAGACTCCAATTATTAAGGAGGGAGCCCTGGTATCCGTATGATTATCTGTCAGTGCTCTTTTCCTCAAACATGGGCACAGAGGGGAATTCAGTGACTCCAGCCCGCCTTCCTTCCAAATAAGCCATAAGCCCTCTTGATCGAATGGTTTTTCAGTCAATCACTACAGGGATTAGAGGCACTATAACACACACAGAAGCTTACAAAAGCTCTAGAATTCTAGAGCATAGACTGGACAATGGGCTGTGGTTTGATTCTATCCCAGGTTGTAAAAGGAAACATCTGCCCTGTGCTGCTTTGGTTCTGTGGTGCTATGATGTCCATCTTCCTCTACGATGACCCCACTTCCCACCATGGGTTAGCAAAACCTTAAATGGACACTTTGCCTCTCTTTAAAAATTCAACTCAGGCCTTGCCCAGGGAAGCAGGTCTGTACCCTCCTCAGCAGTGATCCCCTGGGACATTTCCACATGATGGTCCCTTACTCCCTGCCAAAATGTCACTACTAAAGCTCCATTCCTTTGACCCTTATAGGCTTCTTGGTTTCTAAGTCTCCCCTCTTTAGAAATACTATTCCATGGAATGGGAACCATCTTAGTCTCTCAGCTGCTAAGGGAATTAGCTGTAGAGAAGCTGAGGGCTAGGCCTAGAACTCACAGTGGACTCGTAGGTAGAACTGGCTTCTGAAAGCACCGGAACAGAGCTGATAGGGCCACCGGAGCTCCCATAGGCCCATGGCCCAGGGCCCGCTCTTCTGATGCATTTCTCGTTGATGTACAGCACCAAAGGCAGAGGTGGTGATCAGGCCCTGTTGCAGTTCTGGTCAGCTCAAAGTCCCAAGGAACATCCTGCTCTTCAGCTTCCAAAAGCTCAGGTTGGCTGCAGGTTCCTGAACAGGCAGGATGACTTTGAGTCTTAAGTGGTATATCAGGCTCCTGTGGCTCCTAAACCCATGCATGTCCATCCTGGGCTTGGCTTGGCCACCAATAGGCCCACAGAGCTGCAGTGTCCACTCCCCACCATGCTGCTGCAGGCCCCATGGTAAGGACTGAGCCTCAAGAGTTCCCTGTCAGAAACTAGTCCTGGCTCAAATCTGCATGGAGCCCAGGCTGATATTCGGCTCTTTTCTCTCCATTCATCCTGGAGTTTTACATCTTTACCCTCAGTCACTGCTGGGCCTCTGGTTCTGACTTTGAATCCTGAGCCTTTGTAACTCTTAGTATTGTCTGTGCCTTATAACACCCTTGCCAGCCCCACTCACTTGCTCAGAGCCTCTTGGATACCTGTAGCAGCTGAATCTCTCTGCCTCAGTTTACTCATCTGTAAAATGAGGGAAAAGATAGTATCTACCTTATAAAATAGTGATGGGGGCTAAATGACTTAATTTATGTAAAGTACTTAAAACGGCCTCTGTGTAGAAGGAGATTAATAAATGTGAGATATTATTATTATAATTATTTATTATACTGTTCACTTTCTCCAGATCCCAGCCCTGTATTGCCAGCTCTCCAGAATCCCAAGCCTATGATCCAGGCTGATTCCCCCTGTCCCCAGACTCTGTTGTGAGTTCCTCTTCTTCCCTGGGTTTGCGCTGCTGGGTGGGTGCCTACAGGTCTCAAAGCTGTGCTGACTCAAATCTCAGCCGAGCAGAGGCCCTCGTATCCCCATGCTGCCACTTCCCAGCTCCCCCCACTGCGGAGAAGCTGGGGATGCTCTTGGAAGGGCAGCCCTGAGCTGATGTGAGGATGATGTACTATGTGAGATGGTGGAAGTGACACTGCTAATGAGGGAAATCAACTGCTCCAACCAGAGCCGGAATCTAAGGGAGGAAATGACAGAGGCCTATGAATATATGGTCCTGACCAAAGCCCTGCCAGAAATCAGTCTCAGCTGGAAAATTGAGCTGTGATTATTACAAAGAGTCAGAATGATCGCTTCAGTCACGATGCTTCAGGAGCTCTATAAAGAGCAGCCCAAACAATTTCGACATTAAGTGTTTAGAGAGAGAAGAATGGCTTGTAAAGGAGGATCTTGTTATTCCCCGAAAAGCTACTATGAAGACGTCAGGCGTATGGAAATAACAGATGGGAAAGGCGTACTGAGATCATTACTCTGAACTCTTAAGTGCCGTTATTGACAAGCACAACCCACATCGCTGGGCAAATAGATGTGCCTGTGAGTAGGAGGGAGATGCATAAAGAAGGGAAAGCAGAAACCAGATATTTCAAAACATCAGGGGGTGGAGAGAAATCGCATTAGGATGATGGCATTCTTTAAAGTAAAATAAAGAAAGAAGGCAAGATTTAGGCGAGAATGTGAGCAAGGAAGGTCCCATCAAAAATTAATTAACCAACTAATTTGTTTTCATTTATGTCACACAGTAGTTCTTAATATTGATTGGGGAGGTCACTTTGAAAATCTAATGAAAGCTCTGGGGTCTCTTTCTAAACAATGCCCTTACTAATACATGATCTTGAGATAAACAGCATGTGCAGCATCACTGGGCCAGAAGTTAAGGGGCTCCCAGTGGTGGCTAAAACAATAGTCTTTCCTCTGATGGAAAGGGATATGGAGATGACCAGCTTTCAGACCCTGGACTTCTTATCCAGGGATGGCATGAGCACAGGACCCTCTGCTATAGCCACAATGCCTCAGCCCCAGATTCTGTTAGGGTGTGATGGTGGGGTCAGGGGGTTCCTTGTATCCTTCTTGCTTGATAACTTGACTAAAATCAGGCTAAGAGACTTCATAGTTCCTGTCCTATCTGTGTGAATTGGTAAGGATACTGTTAGAATTTTGGGTGAGACAGTTTTCCTTGGGATAAAACTGTCCCATGTTTTGCATATCAGCCTTTGAGCACTAAGCACTAATAGGAATCCCTTCCCAGTAATTGTGGCCTCCTCTCACCCATTTTTAAATGCAATTTTAGAGTCTGTAGAATGTATAACGGGAGTGAAACCATCACTCCACAGTCTCACCCTTTTGCCTCTGGTTGTCAGGATTCGGCCATTTCGGTGGTGAGAATAGTAATGGGAAGAGAAACAAAAGGACAAACATTTCAGCCTAAAGCTGAAAGTGACAAGTCTAAACCTTCTCCCCCTACCCTCAACTCCTTGGTCGTTGCCCCACAGCCTGGCTCAGGCTCTGCTAAGCCTTCCAAGACAGGAACCACCCCCACTGCTCAAGGAAAAGGTCACTCCTTGCTTTTGAACAATAGAAACAGGGAGTTTCAAGAGGGAGAAACATGAGAAGAAAACACAGTCCAATAAGACAGACCCCAAAGGAGACTCCTTTATGGCAGCAAGACATTTGAACTTCTTTGTTTCCCCTTCCAAATTCTCCGTCCCCTGATCCCAGTGCTCACTGAGGGTCCCTGGCTTATGTCAACATTCCTCTTATCAAGGAGGGAGTAAAAAAGGGAGCCTTGAGGTGCAGCTGCCTCCGCCCCCCTCCGCTCTGAGTAGAAGGAAGTGTTTTAGGGTGTAAATCAAAGTGTACCTTAATAAGTCCCATGGGGACATTGACAGCCTGGAGCACTTGTTTGAATCAAGTGAAGCAGATTTCTTTGCTGAAGGCCTTCTAAAAGCTGGTGCTAACCCGGTGCAGGGCACCTTGCTGACGGCGTTGCATCAGTGAGCACACTGGCTCCTCCAGTCTGCTCTAGGAGGTAACTACTATGAGTTCCTGGAGTTCTCAAGATAAGAAAACAGACATTTGAAGATGTTGAATAACTTGCCCAAAGCTGCACAGCTAGTAAGTGTCAAAGTCCAGATTCAAAGCTAGTTCCATCTGTTGCCAGAGCTCATGTGCTTTGTAGACAATCGGTCCTTCCAATATGCTAATGTGTATTAGGGTGATGCATCAGGCAGTGTATCCTAAATTTATGTGATCACGTAACAGATCAGACTTTCCTAGAAGCAGACTCCAGTGCTCTGAGATTTGTGTGTGGAAGGGTTATTAGGATGGGCTCTTAGGATCAACACCTGTTAAAGGAAGCAAGGTTGGGTCAGGGAAGAAGCTAAAGTTGGTCAATCCTACAGGGAGCTCTGGAGATGGGAAGGCCCTTCAGAGTTGTCCCAGAATGGGACAAGGCAGCTGGCCTTCATCACCTCCACTATCACCACCCAGGGCCACCCCCTATTGACCATTAGAAGATGCAAACTGCCTTGGGATGGGAGCTTGGCCATGAGTGAGGCAGCCCCCTTCAGCTGAGGGCATGTTCTGGAGAAAGAACAGCCGAGGGGATGAGCACTTCAGTTCATGAGTGGGGATCAGGGCAGCCCATGACAGCATCCCCTACATCCCAGAGCCCTACTTTGGAGGGGCTGCTCCAAATCAAGTGCTGCAGGAAACAACACACTTTGGGAAAGCTGCCACAGAGATGGGAATTTAGAGATAAACAATCACTGGCTGGAAGGCGTGAGGTCTCTTAGCACATTTATGCACTCAGAGCTTCTAACAGCAAACTGTGACACTACATGAGTCTGCCCAGCTTAGATACTTTTAGGCATGCTTAGGCGTAGTTTAGGCACAGTCTTTGTAAGGTAAGCTAAGAAAATCTACATATAGGATCTAGAATAAATGATGTTGTGTGTATTAATATTGACAAGCTCATTAGTGACAGAGATGAAGGGATTAGAATAGTTTCCCTTGCTTTCAGTTCATTGTTCTTCCCATAGTACCTGCCAGTGTTTGGTTCTGGAGACAAGGATGTGAAGAAATTATATTCAGGAATCCCTTAACCTGAAGGACAGATGACCTTATGATTTGAAAGTTCTATTTTGAGACCAGTTAAAAGAGAGAAATTTCAGTTCATTGCTCATTTGTCATTCACCAGGACTAGGATGTCCCTGGGCAATGCTAAGCTAACATTCAGCTGCGTCTACAAGATGACACGCGATATGCCGAAAGGTAGGCATTAAAGACCTTTGACGGTGTTAGAAGAGGGTAATACAGCCTCCCAAGAGTGATAAGAGCAGGAACAAATGTAAACTGAAGATCAAACGTCAGCCTGCTACACAAGAGGAGACCGGGACGAGACACACGAGAGCCTCAGAGGGGAAGAGGCGGTGTATAGAATCAGTGCTCTGAAACAGGAACACGACTGATCTCCAAAATAAACAGATGGACAGATCACAGCCTCATTTAGCTGCCACTTTGAGATGACTGCCCCTAGAGTTTTGGTCTTTCTTCTGTAAGTAGTTCATAGCTTTGCCAGAAAATAAATAGAGTACATTGAGACTTAGATCTTGAAGGGGCCTAAAAGACTTGATTGCCTCTTTTCATTATTTTCTTTATCAGAAATCTAAAGCCCAGAGAAGTTCATTAATTTGCCTAAGGTGACGCAGACAGGTTAAGAAGCCGGACCTCTTTTGCTCAATTATTCAATTATTCTACAGATATTGAACACTTTATGTACAGTCTCTGGGCTTGAACCTAAATAAAGATGGAGGTGAGTGACACAAGCTGCTTGTTTTCAGGAGGTTCCCAATCATCTGGGCAAAGAGACCCATGAAGAAATAATGAGAAGACAGAATAGTAGTAAGTACAATATTAAAGCATTTCCACAAAGCTAAATGGTATGTACAAAATGCTGAGAACCACTGGCTAGTTTCGCTGTGTGAAGAATTGGTGGAGGTGTAGTCCTCCGTGCTGGTCCACATCCACCCCAGACCACTCCTGAAGGAAAGCAGTGTCTCTAATTTTCAGCCACAACTCTGCCCACGTCCAGGACCAGTCCTCACTGTTTTAGGTCCAACGCAGTTAGGGTCTGGGATTGATTCTGTCAACATGGGTCCAGTGTTCTGTGTGCCTGACTACCCATCTTTGGCATGGCTTAAGATAGCCCAAGTATAAAACAACATATCAGAAGGAGAGAGGGGACTTCCTGCAGGGAGTATCCCCAGGTCTCTGTCTCCATGCCTCTGCTTCCTCTCCCTCTCTATTTTGGGCTATGATATGGGCTTCTCTTTGTAATTTATCTCATTTTTCTGTTCTATCTGGTCTGCTTTTTTTTGGCTTATTTGTTATCATGCATATGTTTCAGTTAAATCAGCTACTACTTTTGATAGTATATGACTGTGGAGCTCTAGTTTCTACTGCTGTTTGTTTTACCTATAACTTCTACCCTTAAGGGAACTTGGGCCAGCTCCCATTTCTAGTCAGCTCTGGTCAGTGAAGTGTGGTCATCTCTTACAGCCTAAAACCTTTAGGCATTCTCCATTCTTATGGCTGTGAATCATCCATTTGCTCCAAGTGACACGAGCTGGGCAGGCACTCTAAACACGTCTACTGATCATTGACTTTAAACAATAGCCTTTATTATGCCTTCCAAATTTAAGAAGACTCTTGCTTTAGTTTTTCTGTTTTCATTCAGGCTCTCCATGGTAGTGGGTTCAACTCCACTGATTGTTTAGTTTCTTAGTCAGCTTGAGCTGTCATAGCAACACTCATATGGATTCTGGAAGGACACAATCCAATCAATCTATAGCACTCAGCAGTTCTCCTCTAACTGGGAACCCTTCCAGTAGCTGGGTTCCTTGTTCCTGAGATCTCACTTCATGTCCTGCGTCATTTGCTCCTAATGGGATCACAGAAGCCACGTGAGAACTTGACCAGTACTAAAACAGGAAAAATTAATTGAAGTCGTTAAGGGAGTGGTTATCCTTGGGAGTCAGTTTCCAGAAGAAGGGCTTCTGAGAAGGTATTTCTTAATCTGGGTGCTGGTTACATGGCTGTGTTCAAATTGTGAAAATTCATCAATGAATATGAATTTCTTCTTTGAGTGTGTTTGTTTCAGTTCTCCAGTGCTGTGTAACAAATGACCCAAAAACTTGGTGGCTTAAAGAAACAACATTACTTCTTCTCACCAATATGCAATTTGGGTGGGCTTATTTTTGCCCCATTTGGTGTCAGCAGGGGCTGCTCGAAGGCCCAGCGCTGGGATGTTCTGAAGGCTTGCTCATTCCCAGGTCTTGCGACTGTTGCTGGCTGTTGAGTGAAACCTTAGCTGGCACCATTGCTGAAACAGCCTCACGGGGCCTCCCTGTGTGGCCTGGGCTTCCTCACCACATGCTCGCTTGGTTCCAAGGACGAGCAAAGGCAGGTGGAAACCTTTATGGCTTTTATAACCCAGTCTTCAGTGAGTAGAGTCCCTCGCCCTGCATTTTGTTCCTCAAAGCAGCCACAAAGGCTCATTCAATTTCAAGGTGAGCAGAAATATATTCCCTCTCCAGATGGGGAATGGCAAAGTTCTAAAAGTTTGCAACTAGATATATTGCTGTGGCAAATTTGGAAAAAAACACATCCTGCTACAATGTCTTACTTTAATAAAAAGTTAACAAAACAACTTTAAGTACAATAAAATTGTAAAACAATAACAGATAGCTTGAGAGAAACAAGCTGAGGTAAATAATAAACCAGGTCACCATCAAGGAGTCTAAAGTCATATCCCATTTCTTAATCTACTTTCGATCTTCTAAAGAGCCTCTATCATTGTAAGAATGTTTGACATGCAACCATCTTATGTAGAGAAAAAGAGCAGACAAAAAGCCAACAGCAACCCGCTTTGTGGTGGCAGACAGGTTATTACACAGGGCTGGTTGAGGCTTGTGTATTTTTCCCCCAGTCATTTGTGATCATAATGGAAAAAAAGAACATTATCTACAAAATAGGAGGTTGCGGTGTGCAGGAAATGGAGCATGAAAAGGATTTGTGCGGTGATGTAGAGATTAGAAAAAAACAACCCATGTGAATTAATAAATGGAATGCAAATACAGTACATTCAAGTGTAACTTCAGCACAACTTCAAAGGATTTGTTGCGTGGGGGAATACACATTCTCCAAAGCAATATTAAATACGGATTTTCCTTTTCTCAGAATGGAGCACGATTCCACTGGAAAAATTTGAAAAGCTTTTCAATTTCAAGATGATGTCAGAGTTCATTCCCATTAGAACACTGATGTTCTTTCTCTAGCCATCACTCCCTCTTTGCTCAACTCTAGGTGACACCCAGACATTCATTTGTCCTTCCTTACCCCGTGGCACTCCATCTCTGTCCTCAGAAATCTTCTCAGACCCTCATTGCTTCATTTCCATCTTACCTGTGCTCCAGGAGTGCATCATCTTCCTCCTGACTTTCTCTATTTCACCTCTCATGTCCTGCCTCACCCCAGACTTTGAACTTGAGGGGAGAATTAATTTTCTCCATTTTGCCTCTCTGAGAAATGGGACTTTTTTTGCCCTAGACCTTCTTATCCTTGGCCACTTTCAATGATTATTCCATTTATTCAAGAACTGCTGCAGGAGAGCAGGTACCATTTGGGGTTACAACTGCCAAGACTGATCATGGGTAGGATGTGGGACCTGGCTCAAGCAGTGCAGAGCTACTAGTCATGACGGCACCATTGCCATCTTCATAGGCACTTCGGGATATGGTTAAAGATTTAAAAAAATTGAAATTAAATATTAATGATTTTCAGAAAAGAGTAGGGTGTAGATTCCCAAGGGTTGCATGTGCCCTGTTAAGCTTGGACCCAGGCCCTAACCCAGCTGTCTTCTGCAAGAGATAAAGCTCCTTCTGATCCAACGCAGGTGTTGAGTCAGGTCTAATCTCATACAGCATATTCAGTGCAACATCCCAATGCACAGTTGCTGGATTCTCAATTAACACTTATTAAATGAATTAAGAACTGTCTATTTCATTTATCATTAAATTATTCAGACCCCAAAAGTGGATGCTCTCAGAAAAAAGTATTGTCAAAACGAATTTCTATTTTGAGTATATTTCTCTTTCCAGCAGTGACTCAAGGCGTCACGAATGACAATTGCTCAGGGCTTCTCATGGGCAGGATAATAGGGCGCATCCGCCCACATCCAGCCTGAATCCATCTGGGTCTTTCACCCTCATTCCCCCGACTCTTGTTATTCTCTGCAGAAGAAGATGGAAATATTCATGGCTGATCTGAGTAAATTAAAGACACTTCCCCCTTTCCCTGAGCCAGCTGTTTCTTTAAGATCCAGAGGGTGGTGAATTCTCATTGGGTCCTCCTTTTAGGACAAGCACCCTCAAGCTCAGATGGTCTCTTCTGCCAGAGAGGAGCAAGCATTTGCAACTTGACTTTTTGCTCCCTTCTCTGGGAGGAGGTCAGCCTTTTCCAGCCGACTGTCCTTCAATTGCTTCTCTGCCAGCATTTCACCGTTACTGTGATGCCCTCTCTTTAAAAGTCTTTCCACTTCAAATCATAGAGATATATTTGGGAACGGGGTTAGGAAAGGCCCTTCAGTGGATCTATAATAAAGCACCATTAATGAGGTCAGTTGAAAATCTAACACCAAACATTTTTGTCTTTGGGTTCTTGGGCAAATTTTGAGAAGCTCTATCTGAATAAACAATCCCAAGCCTTTAGGAAAGCTCACAGTTTAGTTAGTTCCTTAGATGTTTATTGAGATCATGCCAATGGTAAGACACTGGGCGTCTTGATCCCGTCTTGCTCAGCTACAGAAGTGCATGATGCCACCTACCTCGCCAGAGGCCAAGGAGAAGTGCCAGGCACAGAATAAGGGCTCGGTCAGGGCCTAGGTTTTCTTTTTTTGGAGCTTCAAGAAGATTGCAATCTAGCAAGGAGACTAAAAAAACCCAAAAAACCCCAAACAAACAAACAAACAAAAACTGTGCCATAAGACAAAATACAGCAAATGCCATCACAGAGGTCCAAACAGTGCATTATGGGAAATCAAAGGTAAGGGAGGCCCTCTGTACATCAGAGACACCTTGGCAGCTGAGGCTGCATTTGCTCCGAGTGTCGAAGAATGGGTAGAATTTTCATCCACAGGCAGGTTGGATCATGTACACAGGATTCCAGGCCGTGTACCTGAAGCAGGAGTTTTCATGGGAGCCCACTGGTATCCTGAGCGACCTGGGCATGCCAGGGATGGTGGAATTCCATGAACTCTAAGGACTAAGGAATTCCTGGGACCTTTTATCCCAAGAGAGGGAGGCATGCGATGTGACAAGCACTGACCACCCAAGTGGAGCAATGATGGGATCGCAAGGATATGCTGGGAAAGATTAACCTGTTGTATCTGTAAGAGGTATTGGGGGAGGGGAAAGACTGAGGTTTGGTAAGGTTGTAAGGAAGCAATTTGGAAGTCCAGGTGAGGGGTAATGAGGGCTTCACCTAGGGCTGTGGTTGAAGAACACAGAGGAGGGCACGAGTGGCTGTAGAATTTCTGTGTAGGAGGTGCTTGGGGCTGACAGTCAGCTTAGAAGAGAGACCTAGGGGACTTAGCTTGAAATGGGTTTGCACAGCCAACTCAGGTTCTACCTTAGATTGCATCTTGTTTATTTACAGAAGGTGTGAGTGCGTTGGGGTATGGATGGAGATAGTCGATGGGGAGGGCATAAAGCACCTCCAAAGGACATTTTAACATCTTCACTAGAAGAGAAAATAAATGTGAGTTTGAAACCAAAATCTGTGTCACCTTCAATCTGTCTTAATTAGGTCTCAGACTCTTCTTTCCTCCCCTGTAAAATGACAGCTGACCCGATGTTACCCAATATCACTGTTAATGTTATGATTCTATAGGTCTTATACTCATTCCTTTTAAGAATCTTGCCAGATTTTGTGGTTTGCGTGGCTACTACCAGAGACTTTCAGGAAGCCAAGGGGTGGTTGTAGCTGTGGCTTTGAGGTGAGATTTCTGAGCATGCTTAGCTGCGCTACTGTAACTTCTACTTGCTCAGAATGTCATCTATTTCCCTAAAATTCTTGCTATCTTAGTGGTACATACAATCCATCACGTACTCCAAATTGAATTAGAGCTGTTGTCACTTAGAATGCATGTGACCCATTGCAATAATATCAGGTTCACGGTTTTCCCTGGCAAATAATGTATGAGACAAAGGAGGTTTGTATTTTATGCAGACCCTCTGGAAGTGCCCAGGTACAAATTCTGCACACTGGTTCCTGCTGCTCTAGACACCTGCTTCTTTCCTCACTTGTCAAGATGTGCCGATTTGTCAAGGCAAGCAGCCTCTAAATATCAGATAGATTTAAGAGGGGGCCTCATGATATTCCTTAATTCTTATTGGGAATCTGTCTTAGGCAAGTGTTAAGTTTTAGTCTCCTGTTGGACCGGATGAGGTAGGGAAAGTATATAAGCATACTGATTTCTCCCAATATTTTATTATAAAAGCACTCAAACATACAGCCTAATGGAAAGCCCTATACAGTGAAGAGCCATATCCCTGCCAGCTAGATTCTACTGCTAACACTTCACTATATTTGCGTTGTCATATCTCTATCCATCCATCTGTCCATCATTCTAGCATATTTTTGATACAATATGAAGTAAATTGCAGATATCAGTATATTTACTCTTAAATACTTCAATTTTACAGGTTTTAATGATCTAATAACAATTGATAATACTTGTTGAGCACTTACTATATTCCAGGCACTTAGATAAACACTTTATAGATTATTACCTCATTTCCTCTTCACAATCACCCACAAAGGTAAGATCATCTCTGTTTACCTGTTATCTACACTTAAAAGATGAGGCTTGAACTCAGGTGTGTATGACTCTAAAGTACTTCAATAAACACAAAGCTCACGTCAAATATGGCACATCATCACACGGCATTAGGTCACAAAGCCCCAAACCTAATATAAGATCAGGCTTGATCTCAGTCTGGTAATAGGCTGACCGTCAAGGCCTGGACAGATACAGCCAAGACATTGGGTAGAAATGAGGTAAAGAGGACAAGTAACAAAGGTGGAACAAGAGGCAGAGCCCCAGGGAATCTGAGGCCATGCGTAACAGAGGCTGATGCAGAGCAAAGGCTGGGAAATCAGGTTGTATGTCAGAAGAACAGGCATGAGACGGTTCTCCCAGTATCCTTTGTTCTCTCTGCTCCACTCCTCTTGAAGTTCCAATAGCCTGTGCCATAAATCTTAAAGTGACATTTATAAGTGGGACAAGTGATGCCATCATTTTGATCAATAGACATGTACCGAGTTCAAAATGCCAGATCAGAAAGGCATAAGACCAGTTATCTGTCCTTTGAGACCTATCCTTCTGTGGAAAGAAGGTTCTACAGGTTAGAGAAAGTTACAGCCGTCTGCACACCCATGGAGCACCCCTCCAGCTGCCCCCACTTTTTCCTGATCTCGCAGTTGTGCGGATTTATACGAGACTGGTTTTGGACAGAGGGCTGCGAGTGGAGGTGGTGGTGTCATTTCTAGGCTAGCGTGGTTAAGACCTACCATGGGGTCATCCATCAGACTCTTCTCCTGCCGTATCTCTCACATAAGACCTGAGGTGGTGGGGCCCCAGGAAAGAAAAGCCAGAATCTCAGAGTCGCTGCTTAACGTAGGCCGCGTTGGAGAGCTGACAAACTCTCAGCAAGCGTCATGTGACTAAAAAATGAGCTCTCATCTTTTAAGCCATAAAATTTGGAAGTTTGTTTGCTACTGCAGCAAAAATTAGCTCAGTCTTAATTAATGGACTCTAACAAAAGAATATGTGGTGAAAGCCAAGAAGTAAGAGAGAGCTCTGGAGCAGAGAAGGAAGACTTTATGATAAGCTAGGGGTGGGAGGACAAGAGGGTTTAGACAAAGAGATGGAAAGGAAGAAGAAATGAGCACAGGAGCAGAAAAGGCATGGAGACTGAAACATACTTAGTGTTTGCTGTGGGCCACCAGCTAGAACCACAGTCGGGCATCCTAAAGCCTCACGTGACTATGCTTATTGACTTACAAATCCGGAGAATAATTCTATGATCTTCCTCGGTGCCGACGCGCTCCATCCTCAAACTTCTACATTCAAAATTCTTACTTTGAATGGAGTCTGTCTTGTTGTAACATAAGGTCTTCCTGTTCTTGGAATAAAAAAAACACAGTTGCTTCCTATCACCCATAAAATATTGCTTCATTAACTTGAAGACGGTAATTAACTACATATCAGCCTTCTGGCTCCAGGCAAATATCCATAATTCCTTTAGTCTTTCCTCACAGTCTGCTTCTAACCTGTTAATCATTTTTCCTGCCCTCTTGGCATCATCAATAGAAGGAAAAAAAAAGCCCTTTAAATAGAAGCTAATCACCCATTGCACTCGATTAGGCACTTTACTGATGTCCTCACGTTAGACTACACCAGATACAGATACACACCCAAGCACATACACACACGCACACACGCATACCTGTGCTTGTGTGTGTGTGAACATTTAAAAAAAAAGATAGATTAATGGCCTATACAATCAGGAAGAAGAGATTATTTACTTCACAAAAGAGTTAACATGTGATCATTTCAAATAACAAACTCCCTCCAGTGGCTTTAAAACTGAGATTTAATTTGTCTCCCTCTAAAAATGCTTACCATTGTTTATTTTATGAAGGAGCTGGCTGCAAATGGAAGTCTGTTTGTACAAAGAGCTCCCTACCCTCTGAAAGCAATATTTTGAAATATAGTTGTAGAAAAATAAACAAATAAAAATATGGCGAAAGGCCTCAATCTGCTAAGTGCAGTGGGATATGTTTGGAGGAAGGGTGCTGCTGGGGAAAGAGGGGTGATCTGGGCTGAAGAAGGGGGTTTGCTCCTCTAGTAGAAAGGAACATGAGTGAATAACTGAGGTGGAGGCAGGTGGGAGGGAGAAGAGTGCCCTGTACAAGCATATGGCCATCACCTTACATCGTTAGGTATAGTGTGTTAGTCAGTACAAGTTCGTTTATGCTGGAGCAACAAACCCCTGGTCTGTAGGAGTCTTGGCCCTACATAGCAACTAGATCCAAGGGCTTTCAGCATCCTGGTATAGTGTACTTAAGAATCAACTGATAAGTTTATTTCTACTCTAGTGACTCTGAGTAGGTCTGGAATGGGCCCAGGGATTAACAGTTTAACAAAACTCCAGGTACCTCCCCGGCTGGTGCGTGAGGGAACCAAAGGATAAGCAGGAGCGGGAGCCAACAATGCAGCTTATGGCTGCGGTACTTGTCCTGAGGGTGAAAGAAGGGCCTCCGTTAAACCTGGGAGGGCAAGTGTTGTTCCAGCAGGAATGGTAGTAAAGGAAGTAAGTCTTATGACTCAGACAGGGTAAAATTTTCTGGAAATGGCACCCATATAAGTCAGTTGCTCGCTCACCTATAGACTGTAAACTTCAAGAATGTTGAAGATGAGGGCCTGGGTCGCTCTGATTTCCCAACATCTACCACACTGCCCAGCACATAATAAGTGCTCAATAAACACTGCTAAATTGATGTGAAAAGTAACTCAGAGACCTGGAAGCTCTGGGTAAATGTGGGCAGAGGGAGGAAATGGTAGAGGAAGGAATTTGCTGAGGATGAATGTTGCAACAATTCTGTGAGTAGAACAAGCTGTTTGTTTCTATCAGCAAACCTAGAATGGCCAAAAGAAATACACTTTTCATACTCTTCAGAGGGACCAGATCATGTTCTGATTTTAGGAAAAAAATTGGAAAAGTGAGTTTTGCCAATTGCTTGAATGAATGATTTATCTGGCATAGGCCTGATGTCAAGTTCTCTCAACTATCTTGAGTCCTGATAACTCTGGGCTCTGCAGGAACCTCACTTTCCAGGTAATAAACTATGCGGCTCTAGATTTGTCCTTTTTGCAGGTTACTTATGCCTAAGAACTTGGCCACCCATCCCCAAGGATCCGCTGAGGAAGCGGATGAATTCGTAGTCACCTAGAGGCCAATACATAATTCCATTAAAGACTGGAACCAAAAAGACACTAAAATATGATTATTTAACCCAAACATTCTACTGCTACCTCATGAAATGCTCTAGGTACATTAAAAAGTTGAGCAAATAGTGCTGAGTTTCTGTGACTTTCCTCGTGGAGACATTTTTGCTTCTTTGGTCCTGACACCAGGGAAGCAGAGGCCACCCGCCTGGCTGAACAGGAGGTGGTGCACAGGAGGTGGTGGGAAGGTTGAATGAAAAGGGCAGGCCACCCGCTCTTAAACCACACGTAAACCTCAGCCCTAGGCTCACATGATTCCTTATTCCTCTCATTTGGGCTTGTTAAGTAATTACTACGTAAATTATTAGGGTAATGTAATATGCATGACTTTAAGGAATGACAAATTGTAGCTAACTTTCTTAATTTGTTGCCATAGTTACATTTCTAGAAATTCTAAATTGTTTCTCTTTCTCCTGTATAAATTACTGCCACCCTGCTATTTGTTTAGCTATGATAGGCTAGACCATAATTGCGTGTCAGTAAAAGGACTCCAAGCCTTGCCTTGATTTCTCCTTCAAGGTCCAGCAAGCAGTGTCCAGATGAATATAGGGTTTTTGTTTTGTTTTTAAAATGTTTTTATTGATTTCAGAGAGAGGAAGGGAGAGGGAGAGAGGGATAGAAACATCAATGATGAGAGAGTCATTGATCCGCTGCCTCCTGCACGCCCCCAACCGGGGATCAAGCCTGCAGCCTGGGCATGTGCCCTGACCAGGAATTGAACCATGACCTCCTGGTTCACAGGTTGACTCTCAACCACTGAGCCACACCTGCTGGGCAAATATAAGACTTGAGAGGCCTCATTCAGAAGGTAAGAAGACCTTGAAAAGCAAGTCAGGATGAGCCGCCCGTCTTCATCTAGCATTACCTTTTTTCTTCTTGGCTGCCCAGCTGGCATTTACTAACCAGGAGACAGGGCCTTGTGTGGAAGCCAGTCGTTATTTGCATCCACAAAAGCCAAAGAAAGATGATCTCTGCCATATTGGATCTGATCTTAAGGAAAAGTTTGAGTACCATTTTTTGTTTTCCATAAAATATTAAAGGATATATTAGTCATGTCTGTGCCTAGAGGGGCAGGCCAATCAGAGGACAAAGGAATGTGCTAGGATGGGGTTTTCTGACTATCCATCTGTGGACTGACTGCAAGGCTAATTTTTCTCACCACACTTCTTGTCCATTCATTCTTTTCAAGGATGGGAGAAGATATATTGGTCATTGTGGGTCAAATGCAAACGGGACAAAAACAAGAGTGAGGAAAGAAATTTGAAACAGCAGATCTCAAGGCGAAAGGCCCGGGAACCAGTAGCCTTCAAGAAAAAATACATTAAGTAATATGAAAGGACATTTTATTTTGGTAATAGGTATAAAATTCTAGACCATCAAAATATATTTAAAAAACGACAGCTATTAGAAATAGAAAAAATTAACAGAAGAACAATTAGTGTGAGAGATAATACAATTCCTTAAGGATCTATGTGTTTTAGTGATTAAATATTTGAATGATAAAAAAATTAAGCTTAGATTCATTAGTGATATATCCATCTATCTACTGCTATCATATCTCTGTATCTATAACCTTTTTTAATCTAATCTACAGACAGTCCACCTCCTTATTAAGCATCTGTAAAAGAATTGGCCATATACCAGGCCTTCAAGAAAACTAATAAATTTCAAAAAGCAGAAATTGTAGGGTTCACATTTCTGATCACAAAGCAAATAATAACAATGATGATTATAAATGCTTAAAATATCCACTTACACGGAAATTCAAACAAAAACTATAATAAGTTTCTGAGTCAAGGAGGAAATCACAACCATAATTATAGGCCATTTAAAAAATAATGACAACGAAACAATGCCTATCAACCCTCATGGGAATGCAGTTAAAGTAGAAGTGAGAGAGAAATGTGCACTTCTGTGTACTTACATCTTAAATAAGAAAGCATGTAAATAAACAAATTCTTGCTTCAACTCAAGAGGTGTTCAAATGTTCCACTCAGGCAATCAGAAACTCCCCTTCTGGGCAAGGGGGTGGGGGGTGGGGAGGGGAGGAAAAGAGTGGAGAGCTGGGCTAGAATTTAACTGCCTTTTGTAATTGGCCTGTGGTGTCTGCAAAGATGGGGGTACAGGACAGAGTGGGCAAATCTCAGATTGTTTACATAAAATCCCTGGTCACTTACGTTTGCCCAAGAAAACCCCTGCTGTTCTCTCACTTCTTTATTCAATGGGAACTTTACATCTTTTTGCATCGCTTCCTACACACATTCACATATGACATGCCAGGCTAAGGGAGGGTCATTCAGAGGTGGCTTCCAGTCTGCTAACTGCCCAGTGAGTGTACACTCACATTCTGGAATGACCTGTAACTACGGTCAATAGTAGACACCAATTCCAGGCCCAGTTAATTCAAGCAAAGAGGCGCCTCTGGCTGATGAGCCTTTCTAAGGTGACAAATGGATTTAAGTAGAGTGATGCTTGTAAAGTGCAGTCCCTAGCTGCACATGCCAAATGCTCAACGAATATTAACTACAAGACCGTGGTTTTTCATTTCACATGTTTGTGTATATAGAAAACTGTAAAGCCATCACAACTAATAATAGAGTTCAGCAAGGTGACTGAGTAAAAGGCAAAGAGACAAAAGTAAGCATACGTACTGTCTTCTGCCAATACGCTTAAAGATATAGGGAGAAAATCCTATCCGGGAAAGTTGAAATATATGAAGCAAAACAGAGCAGAGGAAAGAAAAACTTAGTAACAAATATCAAAGAAACGTGTAAGATCTATAGGAAGATAAAGATAAAACTTTACTGAGAAAAATACGAATAATGGAATGAGAATATTATCCCTTGATTAGAAGACTGAATATTTTTAAAAAGTAACTTATTCTCAATGTAAGGTATAGTTAAGCATAATCCAAGAAAAATGTTAATGGGATTATTTGGGAGAACTTTTGGATCATGATTTTAAAGTTTATATGAAAAAATAAAAGACTATTTAATATTAGAAAATGCAAATTAAACCCAATGAGATATCACCGCACACCTATTAGAAGAGCTAAAATTAAATAAAAATAATAATTGTCCTGGCTGGTGTGGCTCAGTTGGTTGGGGATCGTCCCATGGTTGCCTCTTCTCAGAGACACCCAGCAGGTAGGTGACAGAGCAGGAACAGATCCTTCTACGCTAATTCTGTTGCTCTTCCTCCTGTGGCATCACTTTTTACTTCGGGGTTTGTTCAAATAGATATGGTCAAGTTATAGCTGGTGTGACTCACCCCAGAGGACAGGTGTGAAATTATTAGCTCAATTAAAAAGACAAGAGAGTTTGATGAAAACTTTATTACTAGGAATAAACGAAGTGTTTAGAGTCCAGTCTCGCAGACATACATGAACTTGGAAGCCACAGGCGGCATCGAGGTCACTGATTTTTAAAGGCAGCGTCAGTTTGAAGCTTTACTGTAGAGCCAGTTCACCTATAAAAAAAGCCAGAGCTCTGAGTGTGGCTGGCCAGGAACAGGGGAGTGCGGCAGATTCTGGCAAACCTAGAACATTCTCTACTCTTCATGCTCTGGGCAATGGGAATACTGGAATAGAGAGACGGAAAAATGATGGGCATGGAGAAGAGGGCATCTGCCAGTGCTTCTTGTGCCCCAATCAATTCTCCTTCTATCATTTCTCTCTCCAACCTGAACCCCTGTATCTTCCAGCAACAGCCTGGGCTGGAAGTGGTATTATGTGAAACCTGCTTGAGAGGCAGTGTGGCCTAGTGGGGTGGGAGGAGTCAGATCTGGGGGTCATGTGCCTTGGGTCCAAAGCCCAATTTTACACTTACTGTGTAATCTTGGGGAAATTACTTTACCTCTCTGAGCTCCAGTTATAAATAAAAAAGTGGAAAGTAATATTGTCGTTGTAGGGTGTCGTAAAGATGAAAAGGGCTCATATACATAAACCATGAAAGAGGTGATGCTGGCCCAGGGTGAGCACCTACTATGCACATGGGGCAGTCCATGCAGTGGCTACTCAGCTGTCCCTGCTGCCAGCCAGGGCTCTTCTTCTGGGTCGGCCACAGCCGACTCCCTCTACAATGCCCAGGGCCTTAGCGCTCCCTCTGGAGCTATGCTGAGCATGAAAATGCGCCTCAAATGTCTGAACAAACCTATTATGACCCAGGGTTACGGGTTGAATTATGTCCCCCAGTGCCTCAAATGTGACCTGATTTAAAAGTAGGATTATTGCAGCTGTAATTAGTCAGGGTGAGGTCATGCTGAAGTCTGGTGGGCCCCTTATCCAATGCCCAGTGAACTTATAGAAGAGAGAAGATGATGTGATGAGAGACACAGAGAGGACACCATGTGGAGATGGGAGTGATGTGGCTGCAGACCAAAAAACACCTGGGGAGAGACTCTCCCCTGAAGCTTTCGGAGGGAGCGTGACCCTGTTAACACTGTGATCTCGAACTTCTAGCTGCTAGAGCTGCAAGAGAATACGTTTCTGTGGGTTTAAGGCACCCAGTTTGTGGTACTTGTTACAGCAGCCCCAGGAGTCTAATGCACCCAGTCTGCTCATCTCTTCCTCAGACTTCTCACCCCCAGGCCCTTCATCTGTTTTTAATTTTTTTAAAAAAATTGAAGGAGAGTGTACAGGACCTGGAATGTTTTGCACTGGACTCGCTTTCCAGATCTCTGATCATTTCCATCCCGATCATTTTCTGGGTGTTCCTCGACTCATCAGTGTCCCCTTGCAGGCTGTTTCCCAGCCAACATCTGGGGCGGGAAAGGGCTGCTGAATGGGATCCACAGGCCCCTGAGCCATGCGGCCACCCCAGCCTGGGCCGTGGCCAATCCAGCAGCGTCACAGGGGCTCCTGCTCTGACCTCCGACCTGCAGGGGCCCAGCAGAACACTCTGGGTGAAGCTCTATGCCTATGGGTTCTGAGAAAGCCACAAGGCAGGAGCATGGCCCCAAGCACCTGTGCTATTTCGCCTTTGCCAGGCCCGGCGTTGTTGTGTGTGAGGCCATCCCTTGTTTCCTTCTGTAGCCCGTGAGCCTGCCTGAAGGAAGGGTGACAGCAGCTCCATGGCTCCTGCAGGCGCTGCAGGGTCAGGGCTAGAGAACTGCTCTAACACTGGGCTAGAAGTCAGATCCAGTCCACTAGAAAGGCTGCCCAGTGGTCTGCTTCCTTGCAGTATTAGAAACCAGAAATCAATAAATACCTTTCTATGGGGGACTGTGGCATGGGGTTGGCTGGCCAAGAAAATAACCTCCAAGAGGTGGCAATGAAAGAGCATCCTGCTTGGTTTGAGGCCCTCTGATCTTCTGAGCCTGATCTCTGAACCTTCCAGGTCCTGTGTCAAAGGGAGGCTCATCCAGGGAGGACTTGGGGGGAGGGGTCACAGTCTGCTGGGGGGCGGGCATGATTGAAGACCCTTATGTTTGAAAGGAACTCTCTGACTCAGAGGAGCTGGACTGGAGATCCAGGTGCAGTTGACCCCCACAGCAAACCAAGAAGCCTGGCTCTGGGTGTTAGTCCCCACCGGGGCCGGGCTCCAGAAGCTGGCCTCTGACCAATATAGATCATTCGGTTAGAGTATCTTGGGGCAGGGTCCTGGCATCTTTCTATTTAGTCAAATCCTCAAATGACTTCTGTGGCCAGCCCAGCAGAGCTCTGCAGTTATTTTTTTAAAAATGTGCCCAACATGGTGTTTTCCTGGATGTGATCTCTTCCAGGAACAGAGAGGAAGGCGTGTGCATTGAGTGGTGTTCCTTAGAGCAGGCTTTCCAGGGGCAGGCCAGGTCTGTGAGGAGCTGAATGACAAGGAACATCAGGGACGGAGGAAAAGGGCTTCCTGGAGGCGAGTCAGGAACAGAGATGGGAAGACGTGAATGTGGAGAACCCGAGCTGGGCATGCAAAGGGATTTACAGCTGCAGAAGAAATTAAATGGCAGGTCAGTGTCCAACGATTAGCATTGCTTCAGCTCTGCCACTGACACACTGGACCCTCCACCCTGAGCACATCCCTGGCCTGTGGCTGGCAAACCCACAGGGCAGCCCATTCTGGGGTTTCTAGCATTAGCAGCGCAGGTGTCCCTGCCAAGCCGGAGTAGCCTCCTTCTAGGTGGTTCCTACTTTACCCTGCATCAGTCCATGTTTAATTCATCCTCTTGAATGCTTTTACTTTTTTTATTCATAAGCCCACTCCCCCCAAATCTTCTGTAGGGTTAATAGGTTTGTTGAATATTTATGTTCATAAGGAGGGGCCTCATCCTATGCGACACAAGCTCTTACCAGCTTCCTGGCTCTGTGCAGCGAGAGCAAAGCAAAGTCTCTCCTGGTCTCATGTAGAACAATTTTCCCTCTTTTCCTGAAGCCTGGGAGCTGGTTGTGTTAGAGGCGCACCCTGGGGACCCCAGAGAGGTGTTATCGGACAGCCCGGAGTCAGTGGGAGACGTCTGTCGTCAACCTCAGTCCTTGTCTTCTCATATAAATGAATTGATACGAGAAACCTTGATTACATTGTTAGCAGCCGATTTCATTAAAGCACATACCTTTATTAAAGAAGCAAGCGAATCTATACAGCTGGCTTATGAAGCGCAGGCGGGCTCTCGGCTGATCTGAAGAGCGAGTTGGATAGGGGTGCAAGGCATTATATACCCTCCTGTCTATAGGTCTCAGATTCCTCTGCTGAATATTTTGGTACAGATTAATTCCCAAGGTCCCTTTTTACTTTGTTGTGGCCTCTCCAGAACTCACGAGAAGCACCTGGCAATTTTATCTTGCCAACCCTTGACACTGCTGGTTTCTCTCTTTAGGGAATAAAACTGCCCTTTTTTCCTTTCCCCTTTAACCCCCCCTTTCCTGCATTCTCTTGTTAGGTAGGTTTTTAACCATTAGCTCTCAAGTGTCCTTGGCTGGAGAAGGTAATGGCTTGTTATTTGCAGGCTGGCTGCAAATTGTCCACTCGGTTTGGTCTTGTTTTAACTTTCCTATCTCAATTTCCCTATTCCACTTGCCCTGGAATTTTCCTAGCTCCTTACTGCCCTGTAACAGTTGCATCCCTGCCCTTATCGGGGTCGCAGCTTTTACCCAATGGGCTAAAATATTCCTTCCACTTAAGAAATAAGATTCTTCCTAAGATCCATTGTGGTAACTAAAAGTTTCTCCATATTTTTATATATGAAAAGCTGATTTGAAATATATGTGTTCTGAGATACAACTTGCAAGCTGGTATGATTGGCGCTAGCAAGGGACTGGCAGAAGCATATTACAATCTAGGATGGTCAGGGGTCCAGATGCAAAGAGAGTTGGGAGCAATACCAGCTGAGAATTGGCATTTTAATATTTTAGCATGATTCTGTTTTAAAAAAACAAGCACACAGGAAGCCCAATTCTAACCTCTCCAGATCTCTGCACATGGAGACCAAGACCAGAGTCCTACAGCTTTTAGGAAGAGATGTCTGATATCCAAAGTTAAGGTATTTGCTGCCCTGCCTGTATTTCTTATGGCTGCTATAACAAATTACCATGAAGTTAGGGAATTAAAGAAATACAAATGTGTTATCTTACATTTCTGGAGGTCAGAAGTCCAGAATGGGTCTCACTTGATTAAAATCAAGGTGTGGGTAGGGCTGTGATTTTTTGTGGGGCCTCCAGGGGAGAATCTGTTTTCTTGCCTTTCCAGCTTCTAGAGGATGTCCACACTCCATGGCTTGTGGCCCCTTCTCCTGTCTCCCAAGCCAGCAACAGCCAATTAAGTCTCAAACCACATTATTCTGACAATGCCTCTCTCTTCCACATCTAAGAGCCGTTGTAATAACATTTAGCCCATTTAGGTAATCCAGGATGATCTTCCCATCTAAAGGTCAGCTAATTAGCAACCTTAATTCCATTTGCTTCCTAATTCCCCATTGCCACATAATGAAGCATATTCACAGTTTCCAGGGATTAGGATGTGAACATCTTGGGGGTGGGGGGTTGTTGCTTCCCACATGCCCTGTGAAGTAAGCTTCCTTCCACTTCTCTAGACCTGCACTGCCCAATATGGTGGCTACTAGCCACATGTGGCTACTGAATCCAAGAAATAGGGCCAGTCCAAATTGAGATGCCTTGTCAATGCAAAATAGACACTGGATTTAGAAGACTTAAGATGAAATGAGAAATGTAAATATCTCAATAATCTTTTAATATTTGGCTACACGTTGAACTGACAGTATTTTAGATATATTGGGTTAAATAAAATCCATCATTAAAACGAATTTTACCTTTTTTTTCTTCTTGTTAATGTGGCTAATAGTAAATTTAAAATTACATACATTGTGGTTCACCTTTTATTTCTAAGAAACAGCCCTGCTCCAAGCCTTCAGTGAAATCTGGGGCATCCAAGCATTGAGTGGATATTTCAGGGAGTAAAGGGATCCTCAGCTTACAGCAGGGGAACTGTGAGGAACAGATAAGCTCTGTGTGGAGATGGAAGGTTGAGGAGAGGAGGAAACTCACAGCCCGGGAGTGAGGCTGAGCAGAGCTGTAACTTTCTAATCTCATGTGAGATGTGTGTGTGATAGCACTTTTTTCAGTTTTGCAGAGAACCTTGCAGGGGACTCCCAGGCCAACATCAGGGAAACTAGAACCTTCCCTGCTTGCTCCTCATGCTTCTACAAAGGCTTTGTTTCTTTAAGGCCAAGACAGTGCATCCTTTAAACAGTCCACTATAAAGAACATCAGGTCACCCTTTTACCATGTGGCCCATGGCAACAAATATTTTGCCACCTCTGCTTCTTTAAATCTGCCTCACCTGACCACTGTCCAGCCCAGCCTGGCATACTTTAGCCTATCTCAATCTGGAGTTCATTCCCATTCAACTTCACTCATGCTGTTTTCAGCAAACACTTTCTGTGATCCTGAAGCCTTGGGCCAAGCCTACTGGGTTTTCCTTCAAGCATATCGCCCGCCCTTGTCCAGAAATCTGCTTCTAATTTTCAGGGTCAATTCCCACCTGCTTCAGCTGTGTGGAAACCCCTCAGCCTGGCCCCAGGCCAAACCTCAACGGATGCTGACATGTCCACAGGGAACCCTGGGTGCCTAATGTAGCTTAACTTGAACTTAGGCCTGCCCAACACTTTGGCACATTGTTAGCCTTGAAATACAAGACCTTTACCCATGGTTGGGGTGGCAGGCCCAAGACTTTACAACTGACCCTCCTTATCACAAATCAGCGTGACATAAGGGCTTTATCACTCGGCATGGCCCCCCTTCAGAGCCCTGTCCTAAAAACCTGGCTGGCTTCAGATCAACTGGCTAATTACTTGTGCTGTAATGATCAACCTGCCTAATTTATCACTTCTTTGAACATTTAATTAGCCAGCAGTGCAAGACAATTAGGTTCTGAATTAGGATAAATTAAACTGCTAGCTTAGCAGCTCTAAGGACATGGAAACTATAACCAATTACATCTACAAAAAGATTTGACAGAACTGTCAAAGAGAGACATCCTAACGCGGGATAACAGCCTGACGTGCCAAATATTCTGAAGACTCTGGTGGGGCCTGTTGTTTCAGCTCAGAAAACAGAGCAACAACCTTGAGACAACAGGATATTGTCTTGGAGCTGGGCTTTCAGGCTCGTCCTCCAGCTAGAAGATGCTTGTAGGGTCTGTTACAAGTGGTCATATTATTAAATTTAAAAGATCAACTAGAAGCTTGCATAGTAGCATTCTCAGTGGTCACACTTAGGATAATTTTTTGCTAATTCAGAAATTATGGTTTGTACCCTGATGTAGATATATACGTCTAATGCCAGAAAGAAAACCATATCTCATCTATTTAAACCTAGTAACTCTTAAATGTTCATACCATGATGCTGTCATAGGAAGAATAAAATATTCTTATGGATAAAGCAATATAGCAGAGGATTCCAAACCATGTCGATTTAGCTTTTAAGTGGGTTGTGATTTATTTTTTTAATTGTTCATTTAGGCTTTTACCTTTTTTGCAAATGATTTTCCATGGCTGTTTTAAAGTTCTTTGCATTCCCCAGACAAACATTGAGCTGGACAGCAGCTGCGGAAGGCTTGGGATAGCAGCTCCTCTGGTCTGAGGTTAAACTTTTGCTTTGACTGTGAGCAGCCCCCTGAGTTTGAGGTTAAACTTTGCTTCTGAGACTGACTGATACACATGGGGCTGCGATGCCAGACAAGATGATGACAACCCAAGAGAAGGGGAAATCAGAAGGCAGGAGGGCAGGAGAGCTCTGGGCCTTCTTCCTTGGGGTTTTCCAAGAACAGGGAAGGACCTGAGAGGCTCAGGAAACAAACTGCACCATAAGCCAGACTTTTAGCTTCTCGTGATTCTGTTCTCTCCCTTGTCTATGATTTAACACCTTTCACAGAGCCCTTGCGCATGGCTCAGATTTGGCAGGCAGCTGCGCTATGGGTTATTAATGAGGGGTTTATGTATATAGGGTTGGAGTTTGTATTCCAGGAGTTCCCCGCACCCGGCTCTTCGAGCGTGATGCCATCCGTGGTAACGTGCAAAAGCGTCACGAGGAAAAGAGCATGTTCGCCTGAAAAGAATCAGCCAGTTCCCGTGGCCTGGCTTGCCGTCCTCCCCCTTCACAAATCTGACTATAGTCCAGAACTGATCTCTAGAAGCCACTCATGACTGTGACCCCTGCAAGCGCGTGGCCATGCGCACACATCGCGGTCAGGGGAATGAAGAAAACGCAGCGCTTGGGTGTGCGGGTGATTGAACGCAGCTTTCGGGAGCTGGGAGCCAAGCGCCGCTCCGCCTCAGGGAAGGCTCTGTCACGCTTCCAAACACCTGAGAAGAGCAGCGACAACCGAAGAAGATGTTTTCAGCATGATCAAAGGGCAGTTAGATCACTGCAGGAAGAGAAGCGGCTGGGATGCTGTGAATGTTTGGAGGGAAGTGACAAGTGCAAATACAGGAAACCACCCAGCTAGGAAAACTGTCCTTGCGAGCCAGAAACTCATTAGGCACGAGGCAGCTTATAAAAGACAGTCAGGGCCGAACAGCCCAGCTGACTGTCTCCAAAAGGCAGCTCTTCGTACATTTCCAACTTTCAAGATTTGTTTGTTTGGTTTCATTTGTGCTGAGGAAATCAGCAAGACTCTTTCAAGAGCAGGCTTTCGCATCGTCGTTGTAGGTTCAGGGTGATGTTTCCTGTCCTGCCTCTCTCGCTGTATGTGTTGGAAGGCGAATCCCATCCCAGGCATTGTCAGCTGCAGCAAAAGAACTTCCTAAATCTTTATTGTAAAAGAGGATTGTGGTCGCCTGAAATGTCTGGGACTTCAGAGCAAGTAGCAGATTTCGCCTGAGGAAATTCTGCAAGGAACACAGGTTCATACTGAAGCTCTGAATCAAAGGCCATAAACCCCCCGCATCATCTTAGAAAATGTTTGTAAGTATGCATTTCATTGACATATTTAGAGGAAATTAGGCTAGTCTACATTGTTTCTCCAAATTGCATCATATCATCGCTCCATTAAAAATGCCCCAATTAAGGGAAAGAAAGAAGTTCCTGTAGGATCACTATCTGTACATATTAGTCTGAGGCTTTCAAATTAGAGACTACATTGCAGGTCCCTGTTACCATGAGAACCGCAGCATTTCTCTGGCTGTTAAAATTATTAACTCAAAGAACATGCATCTTCTTAAACTCTGCCTGTTATTTATCTACTGCTCCATGGGCTTGACTGTGCCTAGAGTGAACTCTATTAATCACCAGTTGAAAAAGTGCAGGGACTGCCAGAGAGAGCAGCCGTGCCTTTCCTCCTGTCGGGAGTGGCAAGCGGTGGCAATTAGTTTCCCCACAGTGCTCCATCTCTCTTGGGGGGTAGAGAAGAGGAAGGACTGAGAGGCCTTGGAGTGAGACATTCTGGAGGGGCCTGACATGATGCTCAGAGATGAGCGAGACCAGCTGTCAGTAGCTTCCAAACCCTCTCTGCAGGCGAAGGGGACACTGATCAGTGACCCCAGGCCTCTGTCTGCTTGCCAGGTGAGCCTGCCCTGGGCCAACTCCCCATCTAAAAGCAAAGACTAGTATTAATAACCTAGATGTGTACATCACCTTATACAGTACAGAATGCTTTCAGAGCCTTTAACTCTTTTAATCTCCCATGAACTGCATTATTATTCCCATTTTACTGAGGAAAAAACTGAGGCTTAGAGAAATTGGATAACTTGCTCAAGAAACCAAATAAGCAGGTGGAGAAACCGGGCTTCAAAGTGAGATATTCTGTTATAAATAACATGCTCCTTACACAAAAACCTGCATATGGATGTTTATAGCAGCTTTATTCGTCATTGCCCAAACTTGGAAACAACCAAGATGTCCTTCAGAAGTGACTGGATAAGTAAACTGTGGGACATCCAGACAATGGGCTATAATTCAACACTAAAAGTAAATGAGCTATCAAGCCCTGAAAAAGCATAGAGAAATCTTAAACACATATTACTAAGTGAAAGAAGCCAATCTGAAAAGGCTACATACTGTATGATTCCAACTACAGAACATTCTGGAAAAGGCAAAATAATGGAGGCAGTAAGAAGATCAGTATTTGCTAGGCATTAGCGGGGAGGGAATAAATAGGCAGAGCACAGAAGATGTTTAGGGCAATGAATATACTCAGTAGGACACCACAAAGGTGAATGCATGTTATTACAGATTTGTCCAAATCCACAGAATGTTCACACCAAGCATAAACTCTAAGGTAAACTATAGCCTTTTGTAGGTTCATCGATTGTTCCAAATGTCCCGCTCTGCTAAGAGAAGTTGATGATGGACGAGGCTGTGCATGTGTGAGGAAGGGGGTAGATGAACAATCTCTGTACTTTCCTCTTAATTTTGCTGGGAACCTAAAACATCTCTAAAAAAAAATAAAGTCTTAAAAATAATCCCATGCTCTCTCCTTGTTATCACCCTGCAGAAGAAGCGAGGCTCTTGACATTTAAGAAGCTGGAAGAAGACGGATACCGATCAGACTATGGTGGGAAAAGCAGAGCAGGAGGAACAGAGTGTCAGAAGTCGTGGGGGCCGCAGGGGCACAGAGCCTCCTCACTAAGGGCCCTGGCTGGTCTGTCACCTCTGATCAGCCTGGCTGTGGTCATTGTTTCTCAAGTCTCCTAGCCCCTTGAAGTGCGCTCTGCCTGGAGCCTACTCTTTCTTTTAAGCAACTTGTGTATTCAAGCCTAACATGCGTGTGGGGAAATGTGCACATCATGCATAGTCAGTGTGATGTGGGCTCACAAGCAAATGCACCATGCTTCCAGATCGAAGCATAACCTGACCTGCATCCTAGAGCCCCATCGTATCTTTTCTCTGTCATTATTTCTGATAGTGGAAGGGCATGTAATAAGAACAGAGCCATGGTTGTTTAACAATTATTCACCTTACTAACTATAAAAAAGAGGTTTTCTTACAGACCCCTGGAAACTGGAGGATGTGTTGCAAGAAGAAAAAACAGGGCTGTAAAAAGAAATACATTTTAAAAGCAGACCAAGGACAGGACATGCTCTGACTTGGTTGCTGTGCCTGGACCGTGACCCTCCTGGGGAGTTTGCCTCAGGAACGCTGACCATTCTCCGGTCCCAGGAACGGGCTGAGCTGTTTGTAACGTCACAGAAGATTAGCCACCTGGTTATTGGACTTTGAGCTCCTGAAGGCCGGACTGCAGGCCCTCCCTTCCTTTTCCCTGTTATACTTGCTGCTCAAAGTTGCAAGGATTTATCTTCTCTCTTGACCTTTTTTAAGGGGAGTGAGAGCAGAATTTTCAAGGTGACCGACGGCTCTCCCCATACTGCCAGCATTACTAGAATAAACGCTCATATATGATTCAGCTCTGTCTCTGCTTAATTTGGCTCAAGCAGTGATAGGCGGCCTCGGACCCCTTCTGTCCACTATCCTTCTCCTCTAATTTCTAATACCACGTTAGTGTTGACTTGTTTTTGACCTTTAAAGAAATGGAGCCCCACAGTACACCCTCCCCTTAGCCTTCTGTTTTGCTCAGCATCATGGTCATCAGCTCCATCCATCTTTTGTGTAGCTGTCCATTCTCTTTGCTGCCTAGTGTTCCCACAGACAAATAAACCACATGCACTTTTTTCTTCTGTTGTTCACTTGAATAGTTTCCAATTTGAGACTTTACTGGATCATGCTGGTGCAATTAACCTTTTGTGTATTTTGGGGAATATGTGCATATTTCTTTGGTGTATATACCTAGGGATAAAATTGCTAGATCATGGAAATGCATATATTGAGCTTTAGTAGTTTAATAGTAAACTCCTTTTGGGATTTGCTGTATGTTTGTGTAAATTAAGACACATTTGTAAGTATTGTAAATTGGCCTGTGTTTTGTGTGTCATAGGATATTAAATGGGACAGTTTGTGTCTTAGTTTCAGCTGAAGCCTCAAAGGCCAAGAATAGAACCATCGGTGGCCAGCACTTTGCATTCTCAAGTGAGGTTCAACACCATGTGAGAATGGCCTAGAGCTTTAAAGGTGGCCAGCATCAGGTCCCATGCCTCTTAGCCCAGTGCCTACATTGGGTCTCATGGGGTGGAGGTGAGAAAATCCAAGACAGGGTCGAATGCGTCCAGCCCCAGTTCCATGGGAAATGGGTCAGGTGATTATGGAGAGGATCCTAAGGGAGCCCACCACTCTGGAGGCTCCTATCAGTCCTCTGGAGTGCAACTTCTCAGGTGGCTAGGAGTGGATGGAAAGAAGTGGCCACACCAGAAGCTGACCACCTGCTCTGATTGTGGGGCAAATGTGTAGGTTTCCCTGGAAGAGTGGGAGGCCCTGAGAAGCAGATCCCCCTAAGAGAGGGGTAATTTCAGCAGAAAGAAGCTAAGGGTAGGGTGTTTGGCTATAAACAGCCTGCTGAAGGGGGCTCTGCCTTGCTAAGGGAGCAGAATTAGGTGGGTCTCCACGGGGCACTCAAGGGACCCCCAAACGATCTGTGAGAAGAGGCAGCAGTAAATGTCTGCTGTGGGCACTGGAGACCCTGACCAGCCCAGCCCCTTCTCTCCTTGGTGTTCGACTCCTTTTCTCAAGCAGGAGGAGCCATGGGGGGCCTATGGAGGGCAGAGGGAAAATAGCACCTGGTAGGCAAATGGAGAAGAATTCATAGACGGCTGCCCTGTCCCAGCCCCTCCCAACTTTCCTTCTTGAAGCAAGTACAGCTGGGGCACAGAAGAATTCAATTTCATATGCAGTTTGGAATTGGGACTTGACATCCTTCTGGCATATTAACAATTGAAATGAGGTTGCTCTTGGGACTAACAGCAGCCATAGGATTTTTGACCTGAACAATCTGGAGAACCTGAGCTCTGCAGCAGTGGGGCAGCTGGGATTGTGCTGGGGGCTTGGCATGAGAGAGGGGGTGAGTACGTCCAGCCAGCTGTGTCATGATGCAGGGCAATGCAGGAGGCTTGCGGTGGGAAAATAATAATGAAGTTGCCAAGGGTTACAGACAAGCCTCACCCTAGGGGAAGGGGGTAAAGTCTGGTTCATCCTGGGGTTCTCATTCTCCACTTGGGAGGGAGCCATCTCCTACACCATCCAGAGCATGCACCCCCTCATTGGTGGGGTTCTCAATACCCTGAGACCCTTCTGTGAGTGTTTTGGGGCTGTAGGAGGGAACGTGCAAGTGACCCAGGAAATTCAATCGCATGCGCCCCGCTGACTCTCTGGCAGTCAGACATACTCAGGGTGCCACCCTGCCTGAGTTCCTTGGATTGTGCCCAACAGGGACTTTCAATTTTGAACCGTAAACTTGAGGGAGATGAATAAAAGCAGTAACTCCCATCCTGTGTGCCACAGACCACTGGGGCGGAGGTAAGGTACAGGCTGTGCTCAGAGCTAGAACAAAAAGTCCAAATATTTCTATCCACCTTGAGATGAAGCACTGCCAGTAAACTGATCTTGTAAAAGATGGTCTTGTACGTGGTATTTAACAAATGTCTGATAAGACGCGCGTTCTTCAAGTGCATTACTGGCTCTTTCATAATAACACAGCACCATTATGCAGGTTTCAGTTGTGAATATTATCATGTGAGGATTCGATGCTCTATTTTTTGTTCCCTTACAGAGACATCCTTAAACCAGATGAGAGGAAAGCGATATACAGGATCTTAATGCCACTGCATTAACACTAAAATGCCATTTAGCTAGCATGCGGGCTGCCAGATAAAAACGTGAGGTGCTAGTGGGATGAATTGGAAATTGTCATTCCGTCAAACTTAGTGACAACATTATCTGCAGATCTTAGAAAAATCAGCTCAGAAAAATCCCCGGTTGGTGGTGATCCTCTCAGATAGATTGAAATCTTTCTAGGCTATTCCTCAGGGCTCATCAATCAAGGGCAGTTGTCATGGTGAACAGTTGAATAGATGGTTTCCATTTAATTATCTTCAGCCCTCTAGATAGTGAAAGCTCTTGGGGCCAGCAGGCTCTGCTGGCCCCAGTCTTCCCAGTTAAAATAACCGTTACTTCTCTCCCATCCCACCCTCACCTGGAGGCATTCATTCATTCATTTGTTCAATAAATAAATACCATGCACCAGTGGCCAGTGTCTATGGCACTAGTCCCATAGCTGTTACCCCAGCTAATTACCAGCTCATTGCCCCTGATGTCACCACCTCCAAGATCAGCCCCTGTGATGTGCTGTTGCCATCCTGCTGTGTCCACTGGTGTCAACTCTACATCTCTGGTGCTTGTTTGGTTTTATAATCTCATCCTTGTCCTCAGCTATAGAAACCAAGGCCTAAGCTGGAAGACAAACACTCTGCTGTCCTTGGAAATATTTCATCCATAAACAATGTCAGTTTCTGAGCCAAACTTGGGCACCTCCGATCTCTTCATGTTTCCCCCTGTATCAGTTCAAAACTCCAGAGAGACAGAAGCCAAGAAGGAGTTAGACATGAACAAGATTTATAGGGAGAAAGGCCTCTGAAAGGTAAAGAAGAGAAGGAGCCCGAGTTGGTAAGGACTGCCTTCAGACCAGTCACTGTGCAGGTCAGACACTCCTGGAAGGAGGGAGGGAAGGAAAGGAACCAGGTCGAAAGAGCGCTGGACTGCAGCGTGGCTCTGAGGGTCTCGGCACGGCCAGTCGGAAGTCCCTGAATGAGTTATCTGTTACTGTGCTACCAATCACCCCCAAATTTAATTCTTTAAAACAGCAACAAACTTTCTTGATCTCATGGTTTCTGTGGATCAGGAATTCTGGAGCAGCTTAGGGCTTGCAGTCAAGATGCTGGCTGTGGTCATTTGAAAATTTGATTTGGGTGGGAGGCTGTACTTTCAAGGTGGCTCACTCACATGGCTGGCAAATTGGTGCTGGCGATTAGCAGGAGGCCTCCATTTCCCCGCCACATGGATGTCTCCAGAGAACTGCTTCCCAGAGTGAATGACCCAGGAAGACACAGACAGAAGGTATGATGTCTTTTATAATCTAGCTTCGGAAGTCACACACTATCAGTTCTGTGGACTTCTACTGGTCCGCCCATTGTCAGAGGGGCTTAAGCAGGGTATCGATGTCCGGAGTCCATTGGAGGATCATTGCGTTACCTTGGTGATTGGCTACCACCCTCCCCCCAAAAGATTGTCTGTTAGGGGAGCCCAGAGTGGGCAGTAAGAGCCTGGCTCCAGCACCCCTGCTGTGTCCAGCCTTTGGGTGGGAGCAGCTGGGAGGGAAATGCGGCTCCCATGTGAATGCTGCAGAGTATTTATGAATGACTCTTAGAAGATCCAGAAGGGGCGGCAGCTGGGGGCTGACCCCTGGCTACTCACCGTAGGTTCTCTTGAAAAGAGACCTGAGCCGTGCACCTCCATGGATGCCACACCCTCCATTCCTTTATTTAAAGAGATGCCGAGCCTATCCGTTTTACAGCCCCTCATCCTTCCAAGCTTCCCTGACACCTAGGATACGCACATCTTCAGGCCAGGCTGGGAGTACTGTCACAGTGAGATGAGGAAATGGAAGCACAGAGAGAGAGGTGATATGCCCAGGCCTCCACAAAATGACAGAAGCAGGACTAAAATGAAGGTTTTAAAGTTCGAAGCCCAGTGCTCTTTGCTATGTGCCATGAAATCTCCATAAATTCAGCCATCTGTGTGAGGGACTGGCTTGCAAGGACACTGTAGACTGCTAAAGTTGCCATTATCTCTGAGGCACATTCCTATTTTTACTGTTGTGGCTGCTACGGCAACAGATTTGACTTCCTAATTGTGTTTTGCTTGGGCTCATGTAAAAATTAATTTTCAGTCCCTGAGCAGCCATCAGCTACTGGTAAGAGGAGATAACTGGGAAGAGTGAGTGATAAATTCACCCGATATCAGGCGCGATCTGCAAGCTGAGGCCAGAAGCTGTCATCTGTTACACATGCATTCTGTGCAAGATGCCTCCTCTCTCCCAGCCCTGTGACATAGATTTTAATATTCCCATTCTAAAGTTGAGACAATAGAGGTCACAGAGGTTAAGCAACTTGCTCAGAATTACATGTGAAATCAGTGGCAAGACAGAACTTAAGTCGTATCTGCCCAAGTCCAAGTTTAGTTCTCTATTTTCCTACATGGGGCTACTTTCAGTTCTAATATTCTCTTAGACTCCTAGTGGCAATGAGGAGATAGGAACAAGAGGGGGCGGAAAGGGGAGCCCCATGACTGTTCAGAGAGGTCCCACCGACAGTAGAACTTACTACTGTTCAGGGTCTTGTTCTTAGCTTTGGTTCTGTTGACCAATTTTTTCAGGCCACAGGAAGGCATAGAAGTTTCAGGGAAACTGATTCATATTGATTAAACTCACAAGAGACAGATGTATAAATTTGAATGACATTCTATTCCTTTGCAAGAAAATGACCAAAATTTCAATGTCCATCCTCCAGGACCTCCTCTTCCCAGATGCCTGACAGGTTGGATTACTAAGCAGAAGGCTGCCTGGTTAAGCATAAAATCAGCCCAAATAGCTGAAACGCAGCTTTGACTAATCCTAGACACAACTCATGGATGACTCTTTCTTGGCTTCCTCTCCTGTGTGATGAGAATGTTTCAGTGTATCTCTCTTTAAAACATAGCTGAGTAAGTCATGTCAAGTCTTGCTGTAGTGTGAGCCTTGACAATTGGCCTTTTTTATTGTAATACAAGTGTCTAACATTAAGCTTTTGATTGCCAAGGCATTCACTTCAAAGACATCATCTCAGATAAACACATTGCCAGCCACTTGACTAGGTAGAGTCAGGCTGCCTCACCCCTGAAGTTTCCTTTATTTTAGAGATTTCTGTTTGAGTTAGAGAACTGACTATTTCCTCCTTGTGGCTTTAATTCCCTTTTTTATGTTTTAAATCAACAATAAAGAGTGAACCCACAAAATCCTAGGCCCCTACCTTTAACTCCAATTAAAGCGGAACCCCAGCCCCACTCTCAATCTCTCTCTATCCACAACCTCACTGGGTGACCCTGGATGTGCCATGTACCCTCCAGGATTCGTGAGTAATAAATCTTGTTTTTTCAAAGTTCCCTGATGAATATTGCTTAAGAGCATCTTGCAATAATAATAAAAGTCACAATACTGGTTCCCAAAGGTGAAATGTCTGGGAGTGGGGGTGGTGCATGGGCCCAGGTGAGTGCTCCCCATCATTTCTAGCCAGTATCATCATTTGTGCTGAGACTGGCACAAAACACTTGCTCCTGGTTCTTGTTTTCCTAGGCTTTTCTGGATAGCCACTCAATGTAGACATATATTTTATTGTAATTGGTTAGACTATAGCTTCCTTTGCTTTGCAACATATTTAATTTCAGGCCATCTTCTTACTATTGTGGGTTGGAGGTCCTCTGTCCCCCAGCACAGCTTCACAAATTATCAACGTGACACATTGCATGTAATTTTCCTTATGATAAAATGTGTCAATCTACTGCCTAAAAGCCTGCCTCCTTCCAGAGTCATAGACACTGCCTGAATTTGTCCCTAGCCAAAGGGACACAATCTGTTTTAAGTCACAGTGATTGAACCAGGTATAGGGCCCTAACTGTAAGTAGCAATCTGTAGAACCCTCCAGTATGAGAGAAAATACTAGACCAAGTAGATTCTTTCTCTAAAGAATCTGACATGAGAAACAGAAGTAAAAAAGGGGGTTGTTAGTAAGGAGAGGTTCACAATGAGAGGTCATGAGATCGAAGAATGCCCTTTGGATTTGTCTCCTTGGGCTGATGTACCACGGACTGGGCTTACTTCTCATAGTTCCAGAGGCTGCAAGTCTGAAATGAAAGTGTCAGCCTGGTTGATTACTTCTGAGGGCTTTGAGGGAGAACCCATCTCAGGCCTCTCTCCTAGCTTCTGGTAGCTTCGGGAGTTCCCTGGCTTGTAGGTAGAGTCCTCTCTGTCTTCACATCATCTCCTCTATGTGCGTTTCCTGTGTCCACATGTCCCCTTTTTATAAGGCCACAGCCCTCCTTTTAACTTGATTACCTTTACAAAGACCCTATTTTCAAATAAGATCACATTCTGAGGTGCCGGAGGTTAGGACTCCAACATGTCTTCTTAGGGGAACATGATACAACCCATAACATCTCCCTTAGAGCTGAATCCATGAAACAAGGCCAAGAAGGAACCAAGTAAAGTCACTGCACGGCCCACCCTGGTCTCAGCATTGTGTCTGCCTTTAGACCCTGCCCCACACCCTTCAGAGTAGCCTCAATGTGGTGGTCACAGCAGTGTCCATGGGAGAGACCTCTGCAGGACCACCAATGGGGAAGACACGATGTAACTGAGAGAAGGGCTCCACAGAGAGCTGCTGCTCTGCTCTCTCACAAGTATATCTTCTTTTTTTCTTTGGGTGACTAGTGATTACGTGTTCCTCACAATTAAAGAGTCCACATAAGACAGTGAGTGATCTGCCTCTGAGATCTGGGGTCACTGCAACGACTCCTTAATAACAACCAAACACACAGAGTCACAGACATCCTGAGTAAGGAGTTAGATTCTGTCCCAGTGTACCTGGTGCCACAGCTAGCTGTGTGACCCCAGGCTTTCTTCCTGTCATCTGTCAAAGGAGGGCTCTTTCCAGCTATACAACTCTATGATTTTTATCATAATTGATCAATTAAGCCCAAATAGTCTCTCCAACAGACAGCCTTAAGATGCACTTCAGAAAATGCACTGAGTAAATTATGTGCTCCTGAGAGTTTATTATCTAACTCTGGGAAGCAGACCAGAATTTCTTCCCAAATGTGAGATTTACTTTAAGCTTGTTATTTTTGAAAGGTAGACAAAACCCATGATATCACCCCTCTATTAATTTGTAGATGTGAAAAGATCCCTACTAGTCTTAGATAAATACACAGGAATAATAACAACCTTCGTAGAAAGGTATTGAGCATTAGACAGTTACTGAAGGCAAATGTTATTTGTTCCAAGGTACCTGCACAACTGGTCTTTTGATTCTGTGTGTAAGCTGCCAGAACAGGCAATTACTGTTCTTTTTCTATTTTCAGCCTCAAAATACCTTAGGATTCTTTCCATTGTTGTCCAGCTATCAGAGGAACAAGCCAGCACCAGTGTGGGAAAATTTCCATATTTGAGTTCTTCAAAGAAATGGAAACTCCAGGCTTGGTCGGGCTGTCGCAGGGGAGCAGGAGGAAGCTGCTCACACCTGCTGTGTCCTGGGGCCTGGGATCCACGGGCCCTTCCCTCGGGGCCCTCACAGTCCTACGCACAGGACACACAGGTAGCCAAATAATTTCAACGCAGCATCTGTAGAAAACAGTTTCTGTGACGTTCACATCCAACAACAGCGTGGCGATTGAGTGCATTACAGCACATCTATAGAAGTGAATATTATGTAGCCATTAGCATCATGTTTTGGAAGCATATTAAATAATATGGCTTGACTTTTCTCTCACTATTGAGTGTTAAGTGAAAAAGTCATGATACAGAATTCTATGCAGTATGAACACACTTTATATATATTATGTGACATATACATATAATTTGTCTTATGTATAGTACCTGACATACTATATCTACACATATTTAAATATACACATATAACATGTACACAGGTTACATATATACTAATATGGTATATATTTTATATATGTATATACAATGTATTCTACTATAGATACCTCATGCAGTATTTGTCCTTCTGTGAAGGGCTCATTTCCCTGAGCATAATGTCCTCAAGATTCAGGCCTGGTCTCCAGGATGATAGAATTTCCTTCCTTTTTAAAGGCTGAATAATGTTCCATTGTACATATGTGCCACATTTTCTTCATGCATTTTGCTATGGATGGGCATCTAGTTTGCCTTCTATCTTGGCTATTGTGACTGGTGCCACAATGAACATGAGGGGTACAAATATCTCTTTGAGATGCTGTTTCCAGTCCTTTTGGATAAATACCCAGAATTAGCCGATCATATGGTCATTATATTTTGATTTTTTTGAGCAATCTCCATATTGTTTTCCATAGCAGCTACATCAATTTACATTTCCACTACCAGTGCAGTACAGTTCCAATTTCTCCACATTTTTGCCATTTTTTTCTTATTTGTTTTTATAATAGCAACCTTAATAGGTGTGAAGTGATAACTCATTGTGGTTTTGATTTGCATTTCCCTGATGATTTGTGGGTGACACTGAGCCATTTGTGTATGTCTTCTTTGGAGAATGTCTATTTAAGTTCTTTGAAACATTTTTAATTTTCCTTTTTTTTTGCTATTGAGTTGTGAAAATTTCTTAGATGTTTGGCATATTGTTTAGTGATTTGCAAATATTTTTTTACCTTTTGGTAGGTTGCTTTTTTCATTATTTTGTTTCCTTTGCTGTGCAGAAACCTTTTAATTTGACCCAATTCCACTTGTCTGCTTTTGCTTTTGTTGACTGTGCTTTTGGTGTCATATATAAGAAATCATTGCCCAGAGCAATGTCTTGAAGTATTGCCCCTATATTTTCTTCTAGATATTTTACAGTTTCAAGTATTATGTTTAAGTCTTTAATCTTATCTTTATTCTTTTACATATAAATATGTACCGCTAAATAATGCGTGATTTGGTCTGAATGTTTGTGTTCCTCTCGAAATTTCTGTATTGAAATCCTAATTCCCTAAGATGATTGTGTTAGGAGGTAGGGCCTTTGAGAGATGCTTAAGTCAAGAGGATAGCCCCTCAGGAATGGGATTAATGTCTTTACAAATGCTCCAGAGAGATCCCTTGCCCTTTCTACCATGTGAAGACAGTTAGGAGGCTCCTTCTATGAACCAGGAAGAGAGCTTTTACCAGAATGCAACCATGCTGCACCTTGATCTTAGACTCCCAGTCTCCAGGTCTGTGAGCAATACATTTCTGTTGTTTATAAACCACCTGTCCATAGTATTGGCATGGAATATCTTTTTCCATCCCTTTACTTTCAGCCTGTGTGTGTCTTTAGATCTGAAGTGGGTCTCTTATTGGCAGCGTATGTATGGGTCATGTTTACTTATCCTATGTTTTTTGATTGGAGCATTTAATGCATTTACATTTAAAGTAATTATTATTATTATTAGTTAAATATCTTTATTGATTTCAGAGAGAAGAAAGGAGAGGGAGAGAGAGAGATAGAAACATCAATGATGAGAGAGTCATTGATCGAGCCCAAAACCTGGGCATGTGCCCTGACCAGGAGTCGAACCCCGATCGTCTGGATCCTAGGTCGATGCTCAACAGTTGAGCCACGCCCAGCAGGGCCATTTTAAGTAATTATTGATAGGTATGTAGTTATTGCCATTTTATCATTCATGGTTTTTATTTTCTTCTTCTTTTCCTTAAAGAAGTCCCTTTAATTTTGATAGCTAATTTAAGAATATTTAATTTTAGGTTGGTAGTTAAGCACTTTGAAATATTTTCTTTTTGTTTCCTTTTTGTGGGTCAGAAGTTAGCTATTAGTTTCCCCTTTATACTAGAAGTTCGTTAGTTTTACTATGTTGTATTTAAATATACACTTTATTTAAATTATCTTGCTTGGGATTCACTGGGAGTCATTAACTTAAATATTCCTGTAAAATTCTCATCGATTATCCCTTTGAATACTGATTTTCACTGATTCATTCTATTCTCTCTTTATGTAATACCAGTTAGACAGATTGGACCTACTTTTTCTCTTCTCCAAGTCTCTTAACCTCTCATCTTTTTCATTTCTTTTCTTGCTCTGATTTCTTGGTAATGTTTTCAGATGTATCTTCCAGCACATAAATTCTCTCTTTATCTGTGTCAAACTGCTGTTCAACTTGTCCATTTTAAAAAATGTTAATATTCTCAAATTCTAGTGATTCTTTTAGCCCCCTTTTCAAATCTTCCCAATTATTGTTACATTCTCTTATTTCTTCATCATTTTTGATCCATTTTACTCATTTAAATGTGTCAGACACCCTTTCTTGCTATAGTGTTGTTAGTAATTCCACTATCTATAGTCTTTGCAGGTCCAATCCTACAGTCATTGTTTCTGTTGACTCTTGCTATTAGTGACTGTCTCCTCCAAAGACTGTGCTTGCTTATATCAGGTCACAGAGAAACTCACGATTCAACTGTCTGAGTCTGCTTTAACCTAAAATTGAATTGAATTTTTCTAGGACACATACATGGTATTAATTTTCTCCCAAATTCTCATTATATATTTTTAATTAAGGATTTTCAAAAAACATCTTTTCTTTCACTTCATCCAAAGCTAAAAAGGAGAACAGAAATTTTTCTAACATTTCTCCCTCTAGAACAGGAATTTATTTAGTTTATGCATTGAGGGTTTCTTAGATCTAGGGCTCTATTTCTGGGAAGGGGTTTCTGACCTATCCTTTCATTATTTAGAGGCTAGGATGAGAGAACTCTTCAAAAAGGAAGGGATTTGTGTATTTATTATAAAATTCTTACTTGAATTTTGTTGAATAAGTAAGTAATCTTCCAATATATTATATTACAATAAATTGTATGTGGAGGTGGGAAAAGGGAAAGAGTGGGACTCTTGCAATAATGTCAACATTAAAAAAAATTTTATTAAAAAATTATTTGAAGTGTACTTCTGTAACTGGTACCCAAAATAAACCTTACTAACTCTAAATTTATGGGATTTTTGTGGTCATTAAATCAGATAAAGTTTGAAAAATACCCAGTTCATATGAGGCATAGTTTTAAATATATTTAGTAGTTTTATATTATAGCAATGAGATTATCACCTTGATTAACTGGAGTACTAGGATGAAATAGCTTCTGGTTATTAACTTGGTGATTGCATTAGGATCCAACAGTAGATATTTTATTTCAAGTACAAATGCAGAAAATATTTCAGTATATGAGAGTCTAGTAAACTGAGCACGTTCATCATCCTTGTCAATAAGCATTTCTCAAGCACTTGATGTGTGTTGGGCATTGCTGTAAGACAGCAAAGATTATGTATTTATTTCCTGTTAAATTTCAAATAATTGTTTTGAGGAACATCAAAATATATATAATCCCCTCGTGGAGATCAAAATATATTAGTTTCATCTGACATGTGAACAAATAAGGGGAAAAAACAACTGAACTATACAATCTCTGGATACCCTGGGACTCTCAAAGTCTTTGATTCTGACCCAAGATGTTCTGGATATAAGGATGTTGACCTGAATATCAGGTGACATTCTTGTGTGTGATGGTGGCAGGAGTATAGCAATCTATTTACAAGTCTGTATATAATTCCCCAAAGATATATCATACTAAAGTGGGTGCTGTTGGCCCGGCCGGTGTGGCTCAGTGGTTGAGCATTGACCTATGATCCAGGAGATCGCGGTTTGATTCGGGGACAGGACACATGCCCAGGTTGCTGGCTCGATCTTCAGCAGGGGGCCTGCAGGAGGCAGTTGATCAATGACTCTCAGCATTGATGTTTCTCTATCTCTCCCTCTCCCTTCCTCTCTCTGTGAAATCAATAAAAATATATTAAAAAAAAAAATAAAGTGGGTGCTGTTGGGAAAAAAAACACCTCACTGAGAGGATAAACAAAGTTAATTTCATTAGGCTTAGAATGTATGGCATAGTTATTATTATTTTTACTATAGATTTTTCCTTCCTCTTGCATCCAAACTAGGTTAAGGAGTCAAGCTGGTACTTTCTAAGGATCCACTATTCTACTTTCCTGTGTTATTTTTCTTTATTGCATTTGTCTCTGTCTGATATTATATTGATATATAATTTTAGAATTTATATTAAAATATAATATACATTTACTTGTCTATTATCTGTTGTCTTCTGTCAGAATGTTAGTTTCACATGACAGAGATTTCTGTCTGTTGTTTTCAACGTCATATCCTCAGTGCCTAGAATAGTGCCTGACACACACCTAACCATAAATATTTGTTGAAGAAGTAAATTCTTCCTTGGCTAAGAGTGAGAGAGGAAGCTGACTTGGTGGTAATAGGCCCGGGAAGGAGACAGACCACAGAGTTCAGAGCACTTTACAACAGTGGTTCTCAAACTTTAACATGCATCATAATCTCCTGCAAGGCTTATTAAAACGTTGACTGCAGGGTTGCATCCGCCAGCAGGGAGTGGGTGGGGCCGGAGCATTTTATTTACGTTCAACAAGCTCCCACGAGATACGGATACTACTGGTCGACTCTGAGAACCCCTATTCTACAGAAGAGATGCTATCTCCTGTACGCAAGCCCCCACCCTCACCCCGCAGTCCCAGCACCATGTACAGAGTAAGCTTATCTAGAACTGACAGCTCTTGGTTAAAATCACTATTAACTCCTCAATTAAATTAACCATATGTTATTGGATAAAGGGGGAGAGCAAGGAAAAGGAAGGAGTCCAAGATATAATTTTAGAGATGGGCAAATGGAACCCAGGTAAGCCAAAAGACTGGTCCAAAAGCCAAGTCGTGTTCATGACTTTTCATGTCAAAAAGCCCAAATTTTCATTCCATAAAACTTGTGCTGAACACGCTGGATCCACCTTTAGAACACTTATTTTCTGATCTGAATTGAGACAAGAGAATTAAATCCCCCATAGCACATGGAACCAAAGGAACACGTCTCTTTTAAAATTTTAATATTTTTTTGAAGACAAGATATACTACTGTGCAGTTGAGAAAAAAAATTTAGAAACAATAAAAGTATTTATGATAATGGGTGAGAAACCCATTAAGAATTTTATTAGGTAAGGATGACAACATTAACTTTCCCTGTTTTCATTTTGGAATCACTGAACATTTGTGTTTCCATAATAAGAACAGCAATGAAAAGAAAATTGGACACAGGGCATTACCCTTCCCTCTGCAGGGTGGAGAAGGGTGATTTCTTCCCCCTTGGAAGATGAAGGAGGCCTACCATGAGTTTAATTAAGGAGGGCACTGCACACAGAAAAAGAGCAGGTCTTACGGTGACCGCCTGCCGCTGAGCTCCCTGTGCTGCTTAGTGGTCACATGTTCGGGTTGGACTCACACGGGCTGTGCGACTTTGGATTCTGTCTCTGCCACTTGCGCATGGTACTGGCCTGGGAACTTCATATCTGCATCCAGTGAGACGTGCCAGCCCTTAGAACAGTGCTTGGCACATGGTAAGGGGAGCACCAAATGCCGGTTATATTACGCACCCTCGGCTCAGAAAGGCATGAGTTCAGCCACGTTGTGGGAGCGTGACCCACGCATTGGAAAGGATTCTGTTGGTGACTTGACCCATTCAGTCTCACCCAAAATTCTGTGCTGTGTACTCTGTGTTTATCTCATCTTGTGACCTGGCATAGACGGGACCCAGACACCTGCTACACCCTTTGTAGTTGCCCACTGGCCAGAAAGGACGCTGGGAGTAATGGGTTTGATGGAAAAACAAGCAGAAACAAAAATAAACAGTAAGTTTAGAGAGCAGAAATATGAAGAAAGGAAAGATGGCCACTGAAAGAAAACAGGATAAAACATATATATTTTTCTTCCTTAGCAAGGCTGAGAATATTCCAAGGGTTTACATTTGTAGGGGCTCAATCCCAGAGGAATTTAAATGGAGACTGGGAGATAGGGGCCTCTGATCCCCACCTCTATGTCTGTTATTGCTAACACGCAGGTGAGTTTTTAGTTACGTGTTAATTTTGTGTAGATAAAGGAAAGAGGAGCATTCTGCACATAGCTTCCTGGGAGGATGCTGTTGAAAGTGGAGAATTGGAGGCCCTAAGTATGCTGTTCTTTGCCTGGTCCCCAAAGCAAAGGTGGATGCACCAGAGAGATGGAGGGTGCAGTCCGAATCCAGAGGACCATCAGAGATGGGATTTTACCAGCCTTTAGGCATAAGCAATGGTATTGCACAGGTTCCGGTTTCACAGTACAACACAGCTTGGGGGGGGGGTGCAGCTTTCCCTTCCCTGCTATGACACAGACCACGCCCCCTGCCCCCCAGGAGGTTTCTGCATCTAGCACAGGAACTCTTGCACACAGCAGGGCTTTTTATGTTTATGTTTATTATTTTTTTCAATGATTCACCAAGAACATATTTCCTCCACTGCAGTATTGCTTTTTAGTCTATTTCTAGAATATTCTTCCTCAGTTGTTAGCAGAAATGAGCAAAGCAATTTTAATTTCTAAATGTAAAAACAATTTTTTTTCTACTCTATATTTTCTGTATCTTAGAGGGATATGCAAGAGAGAGAAAAAGGTGAAAGAAAGAAAAGAAAAGAAAGCTAAGATCAATGGTCAGCTCTTGGCCCCCAACACCTTTCAGAGTGGTCTCCCAGCTTCTAGACAACCAACCAGTCTTTCTCATTTGGAGCAGTTTCTAAGATTCCTTTGTTTTTAACTGCATTCTCTGAAATTTTATTAATAATAATTTTGGATGAAAGCAGAAAGGATGTTTGTACTGTTAATAAAAAGAAATAAAATTGTTTTAAATTATAGTAACTTTTAATGTTATTCTTTTGTATTTCCACTATGAAAATTACATATAATACTTTAGTTTTGATTGAGGGCTATGCTTGACATATAATGCTATATTAGTTTTAGGTTTACAACATAATACTTTGATATTTGGATATGTTTTGAAATGATCACCACAATAGTCCAGTTTACAACCACCACCACACATAGTTACAAAATGTTTTTCTTGTGATGAGAACTTTCAAGACATATTCTCCTAGTTACTGTCAAATATGTATTACAGTATTATTAACTAGTCACTCTGCTTCTCCGATGGGACTGAGAGAAAAGCCCTCACCCGAGAAGGCTTTTGGGGTGTGCAGAGCAAGCCCTCTCTGTCCTAGGGCTCACCCTCCCTCTTTCCTGGCTCCTTAAATTCATGCGAATTGACAGGTTGGCTTCTGCTTCTCCCGCATTTGCATCGCCTCTCGGAGTCACCGTACCTCTAGAGGAAGATAAGCTCATTGGCTAAAATAATGAGACATCTGAGGAGCACAACTGTATCAAAAACAAAATAACAAACCTGAGCCCACATCCCATGGGCGTCAGAGGTATTAGAGGAGACAGGCTGAGCGTTCACACTAAGTGAGCAAAATAGGCCTATAGAACGAGGCAGAGAAGAAAGCAACACGAAACCAAAGCCCTGACGACATGCACACACACCCAAAGTGGAAATACTAGGGGGTGAGCATAATTACTGAAATAAAGATTTGGTCATTAGGGCTCCTTCAAGCTGTCTTCTGTGCTCTTTCGACATGCTCCTGCACTACGTTTTTTAACAAACGTTTTTTTACTTTATGGCATCACAAGTGGTACCAGGATCATCTGGATCCAGGGAAAATATTCCCTGGCCCAGCCCTGGAACTGGATTTTCAGTTTGAAAGCCGAGGCAAATCCTAGGGAAACCAGAATGAGTTGGTCACCCTGCTGTGGGACAGGTTTGGTGTGACGGTTAATTGACTGGCCACGGGGCGCCCAGATTACACATTATTTCTGGGCATGTCTAGGAAGGTGTTCTGGATGAGATTAGCATGTCTGTCGAGCAATCGGTAAAGCAGATGTGGATGCGCAGCATCCCATCAACTGAGGACCCAATTAGAACGAAAAGGCAGAGGAAGGAAGAGCTCATTCCACCCACACACTTCCCCCGCCCACACACACCTCAATGCCTGGACTGGGTCAGTTCATCTCATCTGGAACTTACAATATCAGCTCCCTTGGTTCTTAGGTCTTTGGACTCCGACTGAATTATACCACTGGTTTTCCTAGATCTCCAGCTGACAGATGGCAGATTGTGCTATTTCTCAGCTTCCACAATTACATGAGCCAATTCCTTGTAACAAATTCATATATACACCAACTGTGTTAGTCAGGATTCTAATATCTATCTATAGATATTATAGATAAACATATCTATAGTATAGATGGATAGATAGATAATTAGATAGACAGATATATAAAACCCTATCTATTTATGAGTCTCTTGCAAATGCAGACTAATACAGTTAGTCAGGGAGGGAAGAGGTTAATGCAGGCTGTATCCATCAGGGAAGGCTTCCCTGGGAGGAGAGGGACAGGTCCTTGAGACACTAGAGATCCTAAAAACACCCTTCTCCTCTCCTTATGCATCTCAACCCCTGTCACTCACTGTGAGTCGTTTTTGCAGCTTGGGTCTCATCCACAGCTCCCGGTTCTCTGCTCTCTTCTCACTGAGCTGTAAATCACAGCTTTGAACTTTAAACACTGCTCAGGAAAGCTGTGATGGGAAGCATGGTCTTTACCAACGGAGCATGTTTCTCTGCCAGTAAAAGCCTGTTGGAGCAGGAGGGGGAAAGTCCAGATGCACAATTACTGCTGGGCTTCCAACAGCATCCTATTCAATGTTCACAGGAGCACAACCAAATCAACAAAAGCTTTGTTTCAAGTGTTGCTCACCATAGCTGCCGAGGTATCTTGGCTGTTCCTGCAAAGTATTTCCCACAGGGGCCGGGTGGGGAGGTTGAAGGAGCAGGGCATGAAGGTTTAGAGATAAATTAAGCAGAAACTCAATTAAACATCTTGTTAAGCTCCCTGTCTTTATGCACAAACTGTATTGTCCCCATACTACAGATTCAGAAGCTGAAGTTTCGGAATGGTTGACTGCCACACACCAGCTGCAGCATTCTGTGTGTTAGAGATGAGAGGACTCCCACTTCCCGGTTGATACCACATATATCTTTTTGAAATCTCTAATGCACATAACAAGAAACTCTTCATTAAAAAACAATGTGTGCTTAGCTTGGCCCAGATTTCTCCACCTTATTTGAGCATTGAGCTCTTTCTTCACCAGCTGCCTGTTATCAGATCACAGAATGCTGAGTCCAAGACAGTTGTCACCGGTGAAAAATTAATGGAAAAAAAAAATAGTGAAAATCATTGATGTTAATAGAGGTGCACAAATACTACAACTCTTAACAAGGAATTGTTTTAGTTGATAAAGCTAAATGATTGATATTGTTGGGTTCACTTAAGAAGACAAAATATACCTCCTTCCTCTAGTTTTGCTCCCTCCCCCCCAGCAGTTTTTGTTTGCAATACCACTGTTCAGTCAGGATGAGGCCAGCAGCCACAAGAAGTGTTTCATTAAGAGATTTTAGACACTCTGGGCACCAACACTGCTACTTAGGGTGCAGGTGGCAGAGAGTGAGGCAGAGTCAGTAGGAGAATCAGTTTCCCCGTCTTCACTCAGAATTCGGAACATGATTGGTACTTTGAGGATCTGTGGTTTGGAAAGTACTAGGAGACAGCACTCCTGACACACACAGGGAACCCCCACATGTCAATGAAAAAAAGACAGAAACTCCAATAGAACAGTGGGAGAAGGACATTTATAGAAAAGGAAACCAGCAAAGTTTTGAGCATAAGATGGGAGTCCAAGGGTATTGGTAATCAGATATCAGACAAATGCCAGTGCAAACAGGGAGCTACCCCTTTATGCCTCATCAACTGGTGGGTATTAGCTGGGCAGCACTAGCATTGGCGGGGATATGGAGCTATGGGGGGGCCGCATGCTCTGCTGGTGGAAGGGTAGGCTAGTACCACAGTTGTGGAGAGCCACGTGACACCAGCCATGCAAATTACATATGTGTTCACATGTGACCCAGAAATTCCTTGCCTGATGCTTATCCCAAGGAAAACATCTCAGAGTCCATAATAGACATGTACAAATAAGTTTGTTGCATACAGTTTATGTCCAGGACTCTGAGTAACCTGCACACAATCGCTCCTCCCTGCTGCCAGGTGCTGCCAGGAGTGATGCTGGTTCCTTACCAGGTGCTGCTCTGCAACACACAGCAGCAGAAAACAGAAAGCTCAACTAGGTTCCATTGGGGTTGTCTAATCCGCATTTTGCATGTAAGAACCTTGAATTTCAGACAGGAGAGGTGGGATCCCTAAGAGGAAACAGCCACTGACAGAACTCAGACAAATAAGCCCCGTTTGCTGAGCAACCCTATGGGAAAAAATTGGAAACTGAGGCTGGAGACATGCAACCTGACTCAGATCATAGGGGAAAGGGAGGCAGAGACAGACAGACACAATACCCAGGACAACCTTATAATGTTTTATCTTTATAACATTTTATAGAATAATTGTATAATTTTTGGTTCACGGCATGGAGACCACATTTCTGATTTAGTCCGACAGCTCGGCACACCCTTGGCCCTTGTGTCTTAATCTGGTTCTGAGACAGGGTTTTGGATTAGGACCCAAATTTGCTGGTCCCTTAGGCTGAATTCTGCACCATGGCACTCAGGCCTCCTGGTTCCGAGGTAAGAGTACTTCCCTTAGGAACACTGTGTGATGTTGAAATGAAGCATGGCACTGCCCTTCCTCTCCCAGGTAACCCCAGGGGCATTCCTCACCCACCTGCTCGGTGCCCAGTGGAGAGCAGGAGACTGGGCGGGCAGGGTCTACACCGGCCCGGAGGATGAGCCTGGGCTGACACACTGCACTGCGCTCGCCGCCTTCTCTTCATCATTGTCTCCTTGGAAATCCCAGCCAGGTGGGGCCAGCCTTGCCCAGTCAGGAGGAGTGCCAGTTTTGACAGCTGGCGTGAAGTTCTCTAGAAACTCTTTCCACGCTGGTTCCTGTGTTTGGCCTCCTGCTGGAGGCTGTCTGTCAGCTTTCTCCCCGCGCGGCCTGATCTGGCTGCTCCAGTCTGATTTCTGTTGTTTCCATGCCTGTCTGGGAGGCTTTCTTCTGCACAATGCCCTGAAGTCATTGCTTGGGTGTTTTCTACCCCACAGCCTTCTGCTCCCCTCTGCTGGAATGCTGCCTCCGCTCCATTAGAGACATTTCCCGAAACACAAAAGGAACTGCCACCTTTTTCATGGGTTTATCTCGCTGGCCAGGTCTGTGTTGATTTCGAGGTCAGCTGCCGGCAGCACCCATATAGTCTCTAGAAGAGGCGCTGGTGACACTTGGAAATACTGCAAGGCAGGCATCTTAATTATGATTATTCTTGATATTTAATTTGCAGTAATAACAATACAGCTCTATTTCTAAATATTTGTTCAACATACTCTACAGAGGTCCATGGCATGGACCAGGACCCTCAGGCTCACTGCCTCTACTTACCAGCTGGTGTCCTCAAACAGGTGGCCTAAATTTTCTAGGCTTTGTTGGCTTCCCAGAGAAGATGGGAACCAAGGATCCTTGCTTGACTAAAGCCTTGCATTGCCATTCTTCATCGTCCATGCCCAGCCCCATCCAGTTCTCTCTGCGGCAGTATTTTCTGCTCAAGCCAGATGGGGCCTGCTGCTCATCAATGCTGTGCACAGTGTCTGTTTCCACCTGCTGCACCTGGAATGCCGCTCCCACAGATCTGTGCCTCCTTATATCCTGCACATGCTTCACAAAGCTTCCAAAGTGACAAATGTCTCACGATGTGCCATGGATCTGTGTGGTTCAGAGAACACATTGAAAATTCTGGCAGTTTTCATGTCTGCCTCAGCTCATTCTTTCTGCTGGGTCCCTGGAGTCTTTGTCACCCCTGATGCATACACACACACAGGTGCATATATATATATATATCACACATCTATCCATCAATCTGTCTATATCACTTGTTCTTTACAGCAGACCTTTGTGTCATTTATCTCTTACTGTTCCCCCAAAACACTTTGGGGTATGAACTATTATTACCCTCACCTTTTCTATAAGAATGCTAAGATGCAGAGACTAAGTGACTCCCCACTTTTCTCTTCTAGAAGCCTGCTAGACCTCCAGGACCACATCTCTTACAAAGATCTTCTCTAGGGTGCCTAGCACAGTGGCTGTTTGTTAAATGAATGAGCACATAAGTTAAATGAAGGCGAAAATGCATGTGAATGTTATTGTCTGATTATCTTTTAGGTCCCTTGGCTGGTTTCTTTTGGGCTCACACATGCAATGTCAAGGTTCAACTTCTTGGCTGGTTCCACACATTCCATTTGAGAAATAGAAGTGTGACCGGAAGATAAAATGTCAGTCTGACTCTGGGTTAACCAGGGTTTCTAATTAAGCCACGATATACAGTGCTTACAGCTAAATGCAGTGTGGCTTCAGTGATAACTCAGCTAATAGTTCATGGTCTCCGTTATCGCCCTCCCTGGCATTTCCCTGGTGAGTGTATAAATCCCTGTGGAATCATGGCCTCAGTCTCTGTAATGAGGCCTTTAAAAACCAGGGGAAATTATAGCCGCCGATAAGGCTGGCTTTCCTGTCTTCATAAAGGCTCCTCTTCCCCCTTCCTCCCAGTGAAGTAAACACCATTTGACAGACCTAAGAGTTGAATTTCATGTGAGTTGGCTGGGCCACATGATTGAGTCACTTCTTCAAGCAGGAAAGGACTATTTAAAGCAGTTTCTGTCTCCTCTGATCTGATGGGTAAGAGAAATGGAACTATTCCTTTCCCCTAGTGAAGAGGGGAATAAAGTGGGAGAGCTTGGCTTTCACAGTCATGAGCCCAGGCACTGATCCTCTCATGCTGAATGTTTACTAAGCCCCTACTAATTGTTAGGCCATGGGCCAGGTATTGAAGTCACAGCAGTGACAAATGAACTTAGAGGAAATTCCACCATCATGTGGAAAGTACCAAGGATAAATGAGTAAGAAGAAAGCTCACCCTGACAGGCCAGGCACACGTCTGTTGGCACTCAACACCATTTCTGATTCCTTTATATGCTCTCTTTGGTATTTCAGGTGTCAAAAGCATGGGAAACTGTTCCCTCCAATCCCTTGCCAACAAGATTCTGGTTTATAATCTGTTTTGAGAGGCTCATAGACAAGATTTTGAAGGAAGCCATTTTCACAGTGACAGGCAGAACCAAGGATCTAGGCAGACATGCGATATTGCAAGGCAAAACCTATGGGTGGTACCTTAGGCAGCTGTGA